>NW_027254201.1:2811377-3185255 GCF_044704955.1 Pristiophorus japonicus | reverse complement strand
AGTGAAGATTGATGTGTAGAATGATGTATCGAATGATGTGTAGAATGATGTGTCGAATGATGTGTAGAATGATGTGTAGAATGATGTGTAGATTGAATGATGTGCAGAATGACGTGTAAAATGACTTGTAAAATGATGTGGAGAATGAGGAGTAGAATGAATTATGTGTAGAATGTTGTGTAGAAGGATGTGTAGAATGAATCATGTGTAGAATAATGTGTTGAATGATGTTTAGAATGTTGTGTAGAATGATGTTTAAAATGATGAGTGGAATGAATGATGTGTAGAATGATGTGAAGATTGATGTGTAGAAGGAAGACGTGCAGAATGATGTGTAGAATGATGTGTAGAATGATGAGTGTCATGAATGATGTGTAGAATGAAGTGTAGAAAGATGTGTAGAAGGTTGAGTAGAATGATGCGCAGAATGATGTGTAGAATGAATGATGTGTAGAATGATGTGTACAATAATGTGTAGACTGATGTGTCGAATGAATGATGCGTGGAATGACGTGAACAATGACGAGTTGAATGATGTGTAGAATGATGTTAAGAATCAGTGATGTGTATAATGACGTGTCGAATGATGTTGAGAATGAATGACATGTAAAAAGACGTATAGATTGATGTGTAGAATGATGTGGAGAATGATGTGCAGATTGATTTGCAGAATAATGTGCAGAATGAATGATGTGTAGAATGATGTGCAGAATGATGTGTAGAATGATGTGTCGAAAGATGTGCAGAATGAAGGATGTGTGGAATGATGCGTAGAATGGTGACTCGAATGATGCGTAGAATGATGTGGAGAATGATGTGGAGAATAACGTGTCGCATTATGTGCAGAATGATGTGTAGAATGATGTGCAGATTCATGTGTAGTATGAATTATGTGTGGATTGAAGTGCAGAATGATGAGTGGAATGATGTGTGGAATGATGTGCAGAATGATGTGTAGAATCAATGATGTGTAGAATGATGCGTAGAATGATGCGTCGAATGATGTTTAGAATGATGTGGAGAATGATGTGGAGAATGATGTGTCGAATGATGTGTCGAATTAATGATGTGTAGAATGACGTGCAGAATGATTTGTAGAATGATGTGCAGATTGAAGTGTGGTATGAATGATGTGTGGAATGAAGTGCAGGATGATGCGTAGAATGATGTGTACAATGATGAGTCGAATGATGTTTAGAATGATGTGTAGAATGAATGTTGTGCAGAATGATGTGTAGAAAGATGTGTGGAATGATGTGTAGAATCAATGATGTATCGAATGATGTGTAGAATGATGTGTGAAATGAATGATGTGTAGAATGATGTGTAGCAAGATCTGCACAATGATGTTTAGAATGATGTGTAGAATGAATGTTGTGCAAAATGATGTGTAGAAAGATGTGTAGAATGATGTGTAGAATGAATGATGTATCTAATGATGTGTAGATTGATGTTGTAAATGAATGACGTTTAGAATGATGTGTCGAATGATGTTTGGAATGAAATGGAGAAAGAATGATGTATAGAACGATCAGTAGAATGAGGTGTGGAATGAAAGATGTGTAGAATGATGTGTAGAGTGAATGATGTGTCGAATGATGTGTCGAATGACGTGTAGAAATATGTGTAGAATGATGTGTAGAATGAAGTGTAGAATGAATGATGTGTAGAATGACGTGTAGAAAAATGTGTAGAATGATGTGAAGATTGATGTCTAGAATGAATGATGTGTAGACTTAAGTGCAGAATGAAGTGTAGAATGATGTGTAGAATGGTGTGTAGAATGATGTGTAGAATGAATGATGTGGAGAATGAGGTGTAGAATGATGTGTAGAATAATGTGTAGAATGATGCGTAGAATGATGATGTGCAGATTGATGTGTAGAATGATGTGTAGAATTATGTGGAGAATGATGTGTAGAATGATGTGCAGAATGAATGAGATGTAGAATGATGTAAAGAATGATGTGTAGAATGATGTGCAGAATGATGTGTATAGTGATGTGCAGAATGATGTGTAGAATGATGCGTAGAATGATGTGTGGAATGATTTGTAGAATGATGTGTAGAATGATGATTTGTAGAATGATGTGTAGAATGAAGTGTATAATGATGTGTAGAACGAATTATGTGTCGAATGATGTGTAGAATGATGTGTAGAATTAATGTGTAGAATGAAGTGTAGAATGAATGATGTGTAGAATGATGTGTAGAATGAATGATGTGCGGAATGATGTGTAGAATGATGTGCAGAGTGATTTGTAGAGGATATGTAGAATGATGTGTAGAATGTTGTGTAGAATGATGTGTAGAATGATGTGACGAATGATGTGTGGAATCAATGCTGTGTAGAATGACGTGTAGATTTTTATATAGAATGATGTGTAAAATGATGTCTGGAATGATGTGTAGAGTAACTTGTAGAAGGATATGTAGAATGATGTGTAGAATGATGTGTAGAATGATGTGTAGGATGATGTGTAGAAGGAACGACGTGTCGAATGATGTGTAGAATGATGTGTAGAATGAATGATGTGCAGAATGATGTATAGAATGATGTGCAGAGTTACTTGTAGAAGGATATGTAGAATGATGTGTAGAATGATGTGTAGAATGATGTGTCGAATGATGTGACGAATGATGTGTGGAATCAATGATGTGTAGAAATACGTGTAGATTTATATATAGAATGATGTGTAGAATGAGTTGTAGAAGATGTGTAGAATGATGTGTAGAATGATCTGTAGACTGAGGATGTGAAGAATCATGTGTAGAATGATGTACCGAATGATGTGTAGAATGATGTGTGGAATTATGTGTCGAATGAAGTGCAGAATGATGTGTAGAATGATGTGTAGATTGAATGATGTGCTGAATGACGTGTAAAATGACGTGTAAAATGATGTGTAGAATGAGGAGTAGAAATAATTATGTGCAGAATGATGTGATGAAGGATGTGTAGAATGATGCGTCGAATGATGTGTAGAATGATGTGCAGAATGATGTGCTGAATGATGAATAGAATGATGTGTAGAATGAATGATGTGTAGAATGATATGCAGAATGATGTGTAGAATAATGTGTAGAATGACGTGAAGAATGAAAGATGTGTAGAATGATGTGGAGAATGAATGATGTGTCGAATGATTTGTAGAATGCTGTGTAGAATGATGTTGAGAATGATGTGTTGTATAATGTGTAGAATTAATGATGTGTAGAATGATGTGTCGAATGATTGATGTGTGGAATGAAGTGCAGAATGAAATGCAGAATGATGAGTGGAATGATGTGTAGAATGATGTGTAAAAAGATGTAAGAATCAATAATGTGTGGAATGATGCGTAGAATGATGAGTTAAATGATGGTTAGAATGATGTGGATGATGATGTGGAGAATGATGTGCAGAATGATCTGTCGAATTAATGATGTGTAGAATGAAGTGTATAATGATGTGTAGAATGATGAGCAGATTGATGTGTAGAATTAATGATGTGTGGAATGAAGTGCAGAATGAAGTGTAGAATGAGGAGTAGAATGATGTGTCGAATGATGTGTAGAATGATGCGTAGAATGATGTGTAGAATGATGAGCCGAATGATGTTTAGAATGATGTCCAGAATGAATGTTGTGCAGAAAGATGTGTAGAAAGATGCGCAGAATGATGTGTAGAATGAATGGTGTATCGAATGATGTGTAGAATGATGTGTGAAATGAATGATGTGTAGAATGATGTGGAGAAAGATGTTTGGAATGAAATGGAGAATGTATGATGTATAGAACGATCTCTAGAATGATGTGTTGAATGAAAGATGTGTGGAATGATGTGTAGAATGAATGATGTGTCGAATGATGTGTAGAATGATGTGTAGAAATATGTGTAGAATGTTGTGTAGAATGTCGTGTATAATTAATGATGTGTAGAATGACGAGTGGAATGATGTGTAGAATGATGTGAAGATTGATGTGTAGAATGATTGATGTGTGGAATGGAGCAGAATGAAGTGCAGAATGATGAGTGGAATGATGTGTAGAATTTTGTGTAGAAGGATGTGTCGAATTAATGATGTGTAGAATGACGTGTAGAATGATGTGTAGAATGATGAGTCGAATGATGTTTAGAATGATGTGGTGAATGATGTGTAGAATGATGTGTAGAATGATGTGCAGATTGATGTGTAGAATGAATGATGTGCGGAAAGAAGTGCAGAATGAAGTGTAGAATCAATGATGTGTAGAATGATGCGTAGAATGATGTGGAGAATGAGGAGTCGAAAAATGTTTAGAATGATTTGGTGAATGATGTGTAGAATGATGTATGGAATGATGTGGAGATTGATGTTTCGAATCAATGATGTGTAGAATGATGTGTAGAATGATGTGTCGGATGATGTTTAGAATGATGTGCAATATGATGTGCAGAATGAATCTTGTGTAGAATGATGTGTAGAATGATGTGCAGAATGAATTATGTTTCGAATGATGTGTAGAATGATGTGTGAAATGAGTATTTTTCAGAACGATGTGTATTATGATGTGTAGAAAGATGTGCATAATGATGTGCAGAATGATGTGTAGAATGAAGTGTGGAATGAAATGGAGAATGAATGATGTGTCGAACGATCTGTAGAATGACGTGAAGAATGAAAGATGTGTAGAATGATGTGGAGAATGAAAGATGTGTTGAATGATTTGTAGAATTAAGTGTAGAATGATGTTGAGAATGATGTGTACAATGATGTGTAGAATCAAAGTTGTGTAGAATGATGCATACATAGCATGATGATTCGGATGATGTTTAGAATGATGTGTCGGATGATGTGGAGAATGATGTGTAGAATGATATGTCGAATTAATGACGTGTAGAATGACGTGTAGATTGATGTGCAGATTGAATGATGTGTGGAATGAAGTGTAGAATGATGTGTAGAATCAATGATGTGTAGAATGATGTGTAGAAAGATGGGTAGAATGATGAGTCGAATGATGTTTCGAATGATGTGTTGAATGAATGTTGTGCAGAAAGATGCGTAGAATGATGTGCAGAGTGATGTGTGGAATGCATGATGTAACGAATGATGTGTAGAATGATGTGTGAAATGAATGATGTGTAGAATGATGTGGAGAAAGTTGTGCACAATGATGTGTAGAATGATGTGTAGAATGATGTTTGGAATGAAATGAAGAAGGTATATGTATAGAACGATCTCTAGAATGATGTGTAGAATGAATGATGTGTCGAATGACATGTAGAATGATGTGTAGAAATATGTGTGGAATGATGTGCAGAATGCTGTGGTGCAAAATGATGTGTTGAATCATGTGTGGAATGATTTGTAGAATGATGTGCACAACGAATGAGATGTAGAATGATGTATAGAATGATGTTTAGAATGATGCGTAGAATGATGTGTAGAATGTTGTGTAGAATGATGTGTAGATTGATGTGTAGAATGAAGTGTAGAATGAATGACGTGTAGAATGCTGTGTAGAATGAATGATGCGTAGAATGATGTGTAGAATGATGTGCAGAATGATGTGTAGAATGATGAGAAGAATGAATGATGTATAGAATGATGTGTAGACGGATTTGTAGAAGGCTATGTAGAATGATGTGTAGAATGATGTGTAGAATGATATGACGAATGATGTGTGGAATCAATGATGTGTAGAATGATGTGTAGAATGATGTGTAGAATGATGATGTGTAGAATGGTGTGTAGAATGAAGTGTAAAATGATGTGTTGAATGAATGAGGTGTAGGTTGATGTGTAGAATGATGTGTAGTATGATGTGCAGAATGACGACTAGACTGAGGATGTGAAGAATGATGTGTAGAATGATGTATCGAATGATGTGTAGAATGATGTGTAGAATGATGTGTCGAATGAAGTATAGAATGATGTGAAGAATGATGTGTAGATTGAATGATGTGCAGAATGACGTGTAGAATGATGTGTAAAATGATGTGTAGAATGATGAGTAGAATGAATTATGTGTCGAATGATGCGTAGAATGATGTGTGAAATGAATGATGTGTAGAATGATGTGGAGAAAGATGTGCACAATGATGTGTAGAATAAAGTGTAGAATGATGTTTGGAATGAAATGGAGAAGGTATGATGTATAGAACGATCTCTAGAATGAAGTGTCGAATGAATGATGTGTCGAATGATGTGTAGAATTAGGTGTATCAATATGTTTAGAATGATGTGCAGAATGCTGTGGTGCATAATGATATGTAGAATCATGTGTGGAATGATTTTTAGAATGATGTGCAGAATGAATGAGATGTAGAATGATGTACAGAATGATGTGTAGAATGATGCGTAGAATGATGTGTAGAATGATGTGCAGAATGATGATTTTAGAATGATGTGTAGAATGATGTGTAGAATGATGTGTAGACCGAATGATGTGTCCAATGTTGTGCAGAATGATGTGTAGATTGATGTCTAGTATGAAGTGCAGAATGTATGACGTGTAGAATGCTGTGTAGAATGAATGATGTGTAGAATGAAGTGTAAAATGATGTGCAGAATGATGTATAGAATGAACAGAAGAATGAATGATGTGTA
The DNA here is from genome assembly GCF_044704955.1 of Pristiophorus japonicus. NCBI lineage: Eukaryota > Metazoa > Chordata > Chondrichthyes > Pristiophoridae > Pristiophorus > Pristiophorus japonicus. The sequence continues at coordinate 3,178,680 of NW_027254201.1, read as the reverse complement.
GAATGAGTGTAGAGTGATTTGTAGAAGCATATGTAGAATGATGTGTAGAATGTTGTGACGAATGATGTGTGGAATCAATGATGTGTAGAATGACGTGTGGATTTATATATAAAATGATGTGCAGAATGAGGTGTAGAATGATGTGTAGAATGATGTGTAGAATGATGATGTGTAAAATGACGTGTAGAATGAAGTGTAGAATGATGTGTAGAGTTAATGATGTGTAGGTTGATGTATAGAATGATGTGTAGAATGATGTGTAGTATGATGTACAGAATGATGAGTAGACTGAGGATGTGTAGAATGACGTGTGGATTTATATATAGAATGATGTGTAGAATGCTGTATCGAATGCTGTGTAGAATGATGTGTAGCATGATGTGTCGAATGAAGTGTAGAATGATGTGTAGAATGATGTGTAGATTGAATGATGTGCAGAATGACGTGTAGAATGATGTGTAAAATGATGTGTAGAAAGACGAGTAGAATGATGTGTAGAATGATGTGCAGAATGATGTGTAGAATGATGTGTAGAATGATGTGTAGATTGAATGATGTGTAGAAAGACGAGTAGAATGATGTGTCGAATGAATGATGTGTAGCCTTAAGTGCAGAATGAAGTGTAGAATGATATGTAGAATGATGTGCCGAATGATGTGTAGAATGAATGATATGTAGAATAAGGTGTAGAATGATGTGTAGAAGGATGTGTAGAATGATGTGTAGAATGAATGTGTAAAATGATGTGTGGAATGATGAGTAGAATGAATTACGTGTCGAATGATGTGGAGAAGGATGTGTAGAATGAAATGTGGAATGATGTGTAGAATGATGCGTCGAATGACATGTAGAATGTTGTGCAGAATGATGTGCAGAATGATGTGTAGAATGATGTGTAGAATGTATGATGTGTGGAATGATGTGCAGAATGATGTGTCGAAAAACATGCAGAATGAATGATGTGTAGAATGATGTGTAGAATGATGTGTAGATTGATGTGTAGAATGAATGATGTGTAGAATGATGTGCAGAATGATGTGTCGAAAAACATGCAGAATGAATGATGTGTAGAATGATGTGTAGAATGATGTGTAGAATGATGTATAGATTCATGTGTAGAATGATGTGTAGAATGTTGTGTAAAATGAATGATGTGTAGAATGATGTGTTGAATGACGTGCAGAATTATCTGTAGAATGATTGATATTTAGAATGTTGTGTAGAATGATGTTTAGAATGATGAGTGGAATGAATGATGTGTAGAATGATGTGAATATTGATGTGCAGAAGGAATGACGTGCAGAATGATGTGTAGAATTAAATGTAGAATGATGAGTGCAATGAATGATGTTTGGAATGATGTGTAGAAAGATGTGTAGAAGGATGAGTAGAATGATGCGTAGAATGATGTGTAGAATTAATCATGTGTCGAATGTTGTGTAGAATGATGTGTAGAATAATGTGTAGACTGATGTGTCGAATGAATGATGTGTGGAATGATGTGAACAATGATGAGTTGAATGATGTGTAGAATGATGTTAAGAATCAATGAGTGTAGAATGATGTGTAGAGTGATGTGTATAATGATGTGTAGAATGATGTTGAGAATGCATGACGTGTAAAATGACGTGTAGATTGATGTGTAGAATTATGTGGAGAATGATGTGACGAATGACGTGTAGAATGATGTTTCGAAAGATGTGCAGAATGAAGGATGTGTAGAATGATGTGTCGAATGATTTGTAGAATGATGTGTAGAATGATGTGTATAATGAAAGATGTGTAGAATGATGCGCAGAATTATGTGTGGAATGATGTGTAGAATGATGTGTAGAACGAATGATGTGTAGAAAGATGTGCAGAAGGATGTGCAGAATGATGTGTAGAATGATGTGTAGAATGAATGATGTGTAGAAAGATGTGTAGAATGATTTGTAGAATGATGTGTAGAGTTATGTGTGGAATGAAGCGTAGAGAGATGATGCGTAGAATGATGTGTCGAATGATGTGTAGAATGATGAGTCGATTGATGTTTAGAAAGATGTGTAGAATGAATGTTGCGTGGAATGATGTGTAGAAAGATGTGTAGAATGAGGTGTAGAATGAATTATGTTTCGAATGATGTGTAGCATGATGTGTGAAATGAATGAAGTGTCGAATGGTGTAGAATGATGTGTCGAATGACGTGTAGAATTAAAGATGTGTCGAATGATGTGCAGAATGAATGATGTGTCGAATGGTGTAGAATGATGTGTAGTATGAAGTGTAGAATGATGTGTAGAATGACGTGTAGAATTAATGATGTGCAGAATGACGTGTAGAATGATGTGCAGAATGATATGTAGATTGATATGTAGAATGAATGATGTGTGGAATGAAGTGTAGAATGAAGTGCAGAATGATGTGTAGAATGATGTGTAGAATGATGTGTAGAAAGAATGATATGTAGAACGATGTGTAAAATGTTGTGTAGAATGATGTGTAGAATGAATGATGTGGTGAATGTGGTGTAGAATGATGTGGAGAATGATGTTTAGAATGAGGCGTAGAAGGATGATGTGTAGAATGATGTGTAGAATGATGTGTAGAATGATGCGTAGAATGATGATGTATCGAATGATGTGTCGAATGGTGTGCTGAATGATGTGTAGAATGATGCGTAGAATGATGTGTAGAATGACGTGTCGAATGATGTGTAGAAAGAATGATATGTAGAACGATGTGTAAAATGGTGTGTAGAATGAATGATGTGTTGTATGTGGTGTAGAATGATGTGTAGAATGATGTGTAGAATGAGGCATAGAAGGATGATGTGTAGAATGATGTGTAGAATGATGGGTAGAATGAATGATGTCTGGAATGAAGTGTAGGATGAAGTGCAGAATGATGTGTAGAATGATGTGTAGAATGATGTGTAGAAAGAATGATATGTAGAACGATGTGTAAAATGTTGTGTAGAATGATGTGTAGAATGAATGATGTGGTGAATGTGGTGTAGAATGATGTGTGGAATGATGTGTAGAATGAGGCGTAGAAAGATGATGTGCAGAATGATGTGTAGAATTTTGTGTAGAATGATGTGTAGAATGATGCGTGGAATGATGTGTAGAATGACGTGTCGAATGATGTGTAGAAAGATTGATATGTAGAACGATGTGTAAAATGGTGTGTAGAATGATGTGTAGAATGAATGATGTGGTCAATGTAGTGTAGAATGATGCGTAGCATGAAGATGTGCAGAATGATGTGTAGAATGATGAGTCGAATGATGTTTAGAAAGATGTGTAGAATGAATGTTGTGTGGAATGATGTTTTGAAAGATGTGTAGAATGATGTGTAGAATGAATTATGTATCGAATGATGTGTAGAATGATGTGTGAACTGAATGATGTGTGGAATGATGTGTACAAAGATGTGCACAATGATGTGCAGAATGACGTGCATAATGACGTGTGGAATGACGTGCAGAATGAAAGATGTGTATAATGAAGTGTAGAATGAATGATGTGTCGAATGGTGTGTAGAATGATGTGTAGAATGAAGAGTAGAATTAATGATGTGTAGAATGAAGTACAGAATGATGCGTAGCATGATGATGTGCACAATGATGTGCGGAATGATGTGTAGAATGATGAGTCAAATGATGTTTAGAAAGATGTGTAGAATGAATGTTGTGTGGAATGATGTGTTGAAAGATGTGCAGATTGATGTGTAGAATGAATGATCCATAGAATGAAGTGTAGAATGAAGTGCAGAATGATGTGTAGAATGATGTTTAGAATGATGTGTAGAATGAATGTTGTGCAGAACGACGTGTAGAATGATGTGTAGAATGATGTGTCGAATGATGTGCAGAATGCATGATGTGCAGAATGATGTGTAGAATGAAGTGCAGCATGATGTGGAGAATGATGTGTAGAATGATGTGTCGAATGAATGATGTGTAGAGTGATGTTTCGAAAGAAGTGGAGGATGATGTGTTGAATCAATGATGTGTCGAATGATGTGTAGAATGATGTGTAGAATGATATGTAGAATGATGTGTAGAATGATGAGTGGAATGAAATGGTGAAATAATGATGTGTGGATGATGTGTAGAATGATGTGTAGAAAGACCTGTAGAATTAATGATGTGTAGAATGACGTGTAGATTTAATGATGTGTAGAATGACCTGTAGAATGATGTGTAGAATGATGTGTAGATTGATGTGCAGAATGAATGATGTGTGGAATGAAGTGTAGAATGATGTATAGAATGATGTGAAGAATGAATGATATGCAGAATGATGTGTAGAATAGTGTGTAGATTGATGTGTAGAACGAATGATGGGGAGAATGATGTGTAGAATGATGTGTAGAATGATGTGTCGAATTATGCTTAGAATGATGATGTGCAGAATGATGCGCAGAATGATGATGTGTCGAATGATGTGCAGAATGATGTGTAGAATGATGTGTAGAATGAATGATGTGTGGAATGATGTGTTGAATGATGTGTAGAATGATGTGTAGAATGATGCGTAGAATGATGATGTGTAGAATGATGTGTCGAATGGTGTGTTGAATGATGTGTAGAATGATGTGTCGAATGATGTGTAGAATAACGTGAAGAATGATGCATAGAATGATGATGTGTAGAATGATTTGTAGAATGATGTGTAGAATGATGCGTAGAATGATGATGTGTAGAATGATGTGTCGAATGGTGTGTTGAATGATGTGTAGAATGATGCATAGAATGATGATGTCTAGAATGATGTGTAGAATGATGTGTAGAATGATGCGTAGAATGATGATGTATAGAATGATGTGTCGAATGGTGTGTTGAATGATATGTAGAATGATGTGTCGAATGATGTGTAGAATAACGTGTAGAATAAATGATGTGTAGAATGATGCATAAATGATGTGTAGATTGATGTGGAGAGTGATGAAAAGAATGATGTGCAGAATTAATGATGTGCAGAATGACGTGTAGAATGATGTGTAGAATGATGTGTCGAATGATGTATAGAATGATGTGTAGAATGAATGATATGTAGAATGATGTGCAGAATAGTGTGTTGAATGATGTGTGGAATGAATGATGTGGTGAATGATGTGTAGAATGAATGATGTGGTGAATGATGAGTCGAATGATGTTTCGAAAGATGTGTAGAAGGAATGTTGTGTGGAATGATGTGCAGTAAGATGTGTAGAATGATGTGTAGAATGAATGATGTATCGAATGATGTGTAGAATGATGTGTGAAATGAATGATGTGTAGAATGATGTGTAGTAAGATGTGCACAATGATGTGCAGAATAATGTGTGGAATAATGTGTGGAATGACGTGTAGAATGAAAGTTGTGTCGAATGATGTGTTGAAAGAATGATGTGTCGAATGGTGTGTAGAATGATGTGTGGGATGATGTGTAGAATGATGTGTAGAATGATGTGTAGAATGACGTGTGGATTTAATGATGTGTAGAATGACGTGTAGCATGATGTGTAGAATGATGTGCAGATTGATGTGTAGAATGAATGATGTGTGGAACGAAGTGTAGAATGATGTGCAGAATGATGTGTAGAATGATGTGTCGAATGATGTGCAGAAAAAATGATATGTAGAATGATGTGTAGAATGTTGTGTAGAATGATAAGTAGAATGAATGATGTGGTGAATGATGGGTAGAACGACGTGAAGAATGATATTTAGAATGATGTGTAGAAAGATGTGCAGAATGCATGATGTGCAGACTGATGTGTCGAATGATGTGTCGCATGAAGTGCAGAATAATGCGTGGAATGATGTGTCGAATGAATGATGTGTAGAATGATGTGTAGAATGATGGAGAGAATGATGTGAAGAATGATGTGTCGAATGAATGATGTGTAGAATGATGTGTAGAATGATGTATAGAATGATGTGCAGAATTAATGATGGCTAGAATGATGTGTAGCATGATTTGTTGAATGATGTGTAGAATGATGTTTAGAATGATGTGGAGGATGATGAGTCGAGTCAATGATGTGTGGAATGATGTGTAGAATGATGTGTAGAATGATGTGTAGAATGATGTGTAGAATGATGTGTAGAATGAAGAGTGGAATTAATGATGTGTAGAATGAAGTACAGAATGATGCGTAGCATGATGATGTGCAGAATGATGTGTGGAATGATGTGTAGAATGATGAGTCAAATGATGTTTAGAAAGATGTGTAGAATGAATGTTGTGTGGAATGATGTGTTGAAAGATGTGCAGATTGATGTGTAGAATGAATGATCGATAGAATGAAGTGTAGAATGAAGTGCAGAATGATGTGTAGAATGATGTTTAAAATGATGTGTAGAATGAATGTTGTGCAGAACGACGTGTAGAATGATGTGTAGAATGATGTGCAGAATGCATGATGTGCAGAATGATGTGTAGAATGAAGTGCAGCATGATGTGTAGAATGATGTGTCGAATGAATGATGTGTAGAGTGATGTTTCGAAAGAAGTGGAGGATGATGTGTTGAATCAATGATGTGTCGAATGATGTGTAGAATGATGTGTAGAATGATATGTAGAATGATTTGTAGAATGATGAGTGGAATGAAATGGTGAAAGAATGATGTGTGGATGATGTGTAGAATGATGTGTAGAAAGACGTGTAGAATTAATGATGTGTAGAATGACGTGTAGAGTTAATGATGTGTAGAATGACCTGTAGAATGATGTGTAGAATGATGTGTAGATTGATGTGCAGAATGAATGATGTGTGGAATGAAGTGTAGAATGATGTATAGAATGATGTGAAGAATTAATGATATGCAGAATGATGTGTAGAATAGTGTGTAGAATGATGTGTAGAACGAATGATGGGGAGAATGATGTGTAGAATGATGTGTAGAATGATGTGTCGAATTATGCGTAGAATGATGATGTTCAGAATGATGCGCAGAATGATGATGTGTCGAATGATGTGTAGAATGATGTGTAGAATGATGGGTAGAATGAATGATGTGTGGAATGATGCGTAGAATGATGATGTGTTGAATGATGTGTCGAATGGTGTGTTGAATGATGTGTAGAATGATGTGTCGAATGATGTGTAGAATAACGTGAAGAATGATGCATAGAATGATGATGTGTAGAATGATTTGTAGAATGATGTGTAGAATGATGCGTAGAATGATGATGTGTAGAATGATGTGTCGAATGGTGTGTTGAATGATTTGTAGAATGATGCATAGAATGATGATGTGTAGAATGATGTGTCGAATGGTGTGTTGAATGATGTGTAGAATGATGTGTCGAATGATGTGTAGAATAACGTGTAGAATAAATGATGTGCAGAATGATGTGTAGAATGATGCATAAATGATGTGTAGATTGATGTGGAGAATGATGTATAGAATGATGTGCAGAATTAATGATGTGCAGAATGACGTGTAGAATGATGTGTAGAATGATGTGTCGAATGATGTATAGAATGATGTGTAGAATGAATGATATGTAGAATGATGTGCAGAATAGTGTGTTGAATGATGTGTGGAATGAATGATGTGGTGAATGATGTGTAGAATGATGTGCAGAGTGATTAGTCGAATGATGTTTCGAAAGATGTGTAGAAGGAATGTTGTGTGGAATGATGTGCAGAAAGATGTGTAGAATGATGTGTAGAATGAATGATGTATCGAATGATGTGTAGAATGATGTGTGAAATGAATGATGTGCAGAATGATGTGTAGTAAGATGTGCACAATGATGTGCAGAATAATGTGTGGAATAACGTGTGGAATGACGTGTAGAATGAAATATGTGTCGAATGATGTGTTGAAAGAATGATGTGTCGAATGGTGTGTAGAATGATGTGTGGGATGATGTGTAGAATGATGTGTAGAATGATGTGTAGAATGATGTGCAGATTGATGTGTAGAATGAATGATGTGCAGATTGATGTGTAGAATGAATGATGTGTGGAACGAAGTGTAGAATGATGTGCAGAATGATGTGTAGAATGATGTGTCGAATGATGTGCAGAAAAGATTATATGTAGAATGATGTGTAGAATGTTGTGTAAAATGATATGTAGAATGAATGATGTGGTGAATGATGGGTAGAACGACGTGAAGAATGATATTTAGAATGATGTGTAGAAAGATGTGCAGAATGCATGATGTGCAGACTGATGTGTCGAATGATGTGTCGCATGTAGTGCAGAATAATGCGTGGAATGATGTGTCGAATGAATGATGTGTAGAATGATGTGTAGAATGATGGAGAGAATGATGTGAAGAATGATGTGTCGAATGAATGATGTGTAGAATGATGTATAGAATGATGTGCAGAATGAATGATGGCTAGAATGATGTGTAGCATGATTTGTTGAATGATGTGTAGAATGATGTTTAGAATGATGTGGAGGATGATGAGTCGAGTCAATGATGTGTGGAATGATGTGTAGAATGATGTGTAGAATGATGTGTAGAATGATGTGTAGAATGATGAGTGGAATGAAGTGTAGAATGCCGTGTAGAATTAATGATGTGTAGAATGACGTGTAGAATTAATGATGTGTAGAATGACGTGTAGAATGAAGGGCAGAATGATGTGTAGATTGATGTGCAGAATAAATGATGTGTGGAATGAAGTGTAGAATGAAATGTAGAATGATGTGTAGAATGATGTATAGAATGATGTGTAGAATGAATGACATGCAGAATGATGTGTGGAATAGTTTGTCGAATGATGTGTAGAATTAATTATGTGGAGAATGATGTGTAGAATGATGTGTAGAATGATGTGTAGAATGATGCGTCGAATGATGATGAGCAGAATGATGTGTAGAATGATGTGTCGAATTATGTGCAGAACGATGAGTAGAATGATGTGCAGAATAATGTGTAGAAGATGCGTAGAATGATGATGTGTAGAATGATGTTTAGAATTATGTGGAGGATGATGAGTCGAATCAATGATGTGTGGAATGATGTGTAGAATGATATGTAGAATGATGTGTAGAATGATGTGTAGAATGATGAGTGGAATGAAGTGTAGAATGACGTGTAGAATAAATGATGTGTAGAATGACGTGTAGAATTAATGATGTGCAGAATAATGAGTGGAATGAATGATGTGTAGAATGACGTGTAGAATGATGTGTAGAAGGATATGTATAATGATGTGAAGACTGATGTGTCGAAGGATGTGTAGAATGATGTTTAGAAGGATTGATGCGTAGAATGATGTGTAGAATAATGTGCAGAATGATGTGCAGAAAGTTGTGTGCAATTATGTGTAGAATGAATGATGTTTGGAATGATGTGTAGAATGATGTGTCGAATGATATGTAGATTGAATGATGTGTAGAATGACGTGTAGAATGATGTGCAGAATGATGTGCAGGATTATGGCTAGATTGATTGATGTTTAGAATGTTGTGTAGAATGATGTTTAAAATGATGTGTAGAATGATGTGTAGAATGATGAGTGGAATGAATGATGTGTAGAATGATATGTAGAATAATGTGCAGAAGGATGTGTAGAATGATGTGAAGACTGATGTGTAGAATAATATGTAGAATGATTTGCAGAAAGATGTGTAGAATGAATGATGTGGAGAATGAGTTGTAGAATAATGTGTGGAATGATGTGTAGAATGAGGTGTAGAATGATGTTAAGAATCAATGATGTGCAGAATGATTTGTAGAAAGATGTGTGGAATGATGCGGATAATGATGTGTAGAATGATGTTTAGAATGATGTGTAGAATGATGGGTAGAATAATGTGCAGAATGAAGTGTAGAATAAATGATGTGTAGAATGATGTGTAGAATGATGTGCAGAATGAATGATGTGTAGAATTATGTGCAGAATGATGTGTAGAAGCATGTTTCGAAAGATGTGTGGAATGAATGATTTGTAGAATGAAGTGTAGAATGATGTATAGAATGATGTGTACAAACATGTGTAGAATGATGTGTAGAATAATGTGCAAAACGAATGATGTGTAGAATGATGTGCAGAATTATGTCTTGAATGATTGTTGTTTAGCATGTTGTGCAGAATGATGTTTAGAATGATGTGTACAATGATGTGTAGAATGATGAGTAGAATGAATGATATGCAGAATGATGTGCAGAAAGATGTGTAGAAGGATGTGTGGAATGAATGATTTGTCGAAAGATATGTAGAATGTGTTGATTGATGTACAGATTGAATTATGTGTAGAATGAAGTTTAGAATAATGTGTAGAATGACTTGAAGATTGATGTGTCGATTGATGTGTAGAATGATGTGTGGAATAATGTGTTGAATGAATGCTGTGTAGAATGATGCATAGAATGATGTGTAGAATAATGTGCAGAGTGATATGCACAACGTTGTATGGAATGATGTGTAGAATGAATGATGTGTGGAATGATGTGTAGAATGATGTGTCGAATGATATGTAGATTGAATGATGTGTAGAATGACGTGTAGAATGATGTGCACAATGATGTGCAGATTTATGGGTAGATTGATTGATGTTTGGAATGTTGTGTAGAATGATGTTTAAAATGATGTGTACAACCATGTGTAGAATGATGTGTAAAATGATGTGCAGAATGAATGAGGTGTAGAATGATGCGCAGAATTATGTATTGAATGATTGTTGTTTAGCATGTTGTGCAGAATGATGTTTAGAATGATGTGTAGAATGATGTGTAGAATGATGAGTAGAATGAATGATATGTAGAATGATGTGCAGAAAGATGTGTAGAAGGATGTGTGGAATGAATGATTTGTCGAATGATACGTAGAATGTGTAGATTGATGTGCAGATTGAATTATGTGTAGAATTAAGCTTAGAATGATGTGTAGAATGACGTGTAGATTGATGTGACGAATGATGTGCAGAATGATGTTTAGAATGATGTGCAGAATGATGTGTAGAATGATGTGCAGAAGGACGTGTATAATGGTGTGAAGACTGATGTGTAGAATGATGTGTTGAGTGATGTGTAGAATGATGTGTAGAATGAATGATGTGAAGAAAGGTGTGTGGAATGACGTGTAGATTGATGTGTCGAATGATGTGCAGAATGCTGTTTAGAATGATGTGTAGAATGATGTACAGAATGATGAGTAGAATGAATGATGTGTTGAATGACGTGTAGAATGATGTGTCGAATGATGTTTATAATGATGAGTAGAATGATGTGAAGAATGAAGTGTAGAATGATGTGCAGAATGATGTGTAGAATGATGTGTAGAATGATGTGTAAAATGATGTGTGGAATGTTATGCAGAAAGATTTGTAGAATGATATGTAGAATGATGTGTAGAATGACGTGCAGAATGATGTGTAGAATCATATGTGGAATGATCTGAAGAATGATGTGTAGAATGATGTATAGAATGATGTGTAGAATGATGAGTGGAATCAATGATGTGTAGAATGATGTGAAGAATGATGTGCAGAATGATGTGTAGAATGATGTGTAGAATGATAAGTGGAATCAATTATGTGTAGAATGATGTGAAGAATGATGTGTAGAATGATGAGTAGAATGATGTGTATCATGATGTATAGAGTTATGTGTGTTATGATTGATGTTTAGAATTTTGTGTAGAATGATGTTTAGAATGAAGTGTAGAATGATGTGTAGAATGATGAGTAGAATGAATGTTGTGTAGAATGTTGTGTAGAATGATGTGTAGAAGGATGTGTAGAATTATGTGTAGAATGATGTGTAGTATGATGTGAAGAATGATGTGTAGAATGTAAGATGTGTAGAATGATGTGTTGAATGATGTGTCGAATTATGTGTAGATTGATGTTTCAAATGATGTGTAGAATTAGGTGTAGATTGATTGATGTTTAGAATGTTGTGTAGAATTATGTTTAGAATGATGTGTAGAATGATGTGCAGAATTATGAGTAGAATGAATGATGCGTTGAATGACGTGTAGAATGATGTGTAAAATGATGTTTATAATGATGAGTAGAATGATGTGAAGAATGACGTGTAGAATGATGTGCAGAATGATGTGTAGAATGATATTTAAAATGATGTGTGGAATGTTATGCAGAAATATTTGTAGAATGATATGTAGAATGATGTGTAGAATGATGTGCAGAATGATGTGTAGAATAATATGTGGAATGATCTGAAGAATGATGTGTAGAATGATGTATAGAATAATGTGTAGAATGATGAGTGGAATCAATGATGTGTAGAATGATGTGCAGAATGATGTGTAGAATGATGTGTAGAATGATGAGTGAAATCAATGATGTGTAGAATGATGTGAAGAATGATGTGTAGAATGATGAGTACAATGATGTGTATCATGATGTATAGAGTTATGTGTGTTATGATTGATGTTTAGAATTTTGTGTAGAATGATGTTTGGAATGATGTGTAGAATGATGTGTAGAATGATGAGTAGAATGAATGTTGTGTAGAATGATGTGTAGAATGATGTGTAGAAGGATGTGTAGAATTATGTGTAGAATGATGTGTAGTATGTTGTGAAGAATGATGTGTAGAATGTAAGATGTGTAGAATGATGTGTTGAATGATGTGTAGAATTATGTGAAGAATGATGTGTAGAGTGATGCGTAGAATGATGAGCAGAATGTATGATGTGTAGAATGGTGTGTAGAATGATGTGTCGAAGGATGTGTAGAATGATGTGTCGAATGATGTGTAGAATTATGTGTAGATTGATTGATGTTTAGAATGTTGTGTAGAATTATGTTTAAAATGATGTGTAGAATGATGTGTAGAATGATGAGTGGAATGAATGATGTGTAGAATGAGATGTAGAATAACGTGTAGAAGGATGTGTAGAATGATGTGAAGACTGATGTGTAGAATAATATGTAGAATGATGTGCAGAATGATGTGTAGAATGAATGATGTGGTGAATGATGTGTAGCATACTGTGTGGAATGATGTGTAGAATGATGTGTAGAATTATGTGTAGAATGATTGATGTTTAGAATGATGTTTAGAATCATGTGTATAATGATGTGTGGAATGAATGATTTGTCGAATGATGAGTAGAATAATGTGCAGAATGATGTGTAGAATGTTGTGCAGAATGCAAGATGTGTTGAATGATGTGTAGAATGATAATTAGAAAGATATGTAGAAGGATGTGTAGAATGATGCATAGAATGATGTGTGGAATGATGTGTAGAATGTTGTGTAGAATGATGTGTAGATTGATCTGTAGAATGAATGATGTGTAGAATGAAGATTAGAATGATGTGTAGAATGATGTGTAGAATGAATGATGTGCAGAATGATGTAGAGAATGATATGTAAAATGATGTGAATAATGATGTGTAGAATGATGTGTAGAAGAAATGATGTGTAGAATGATGAGTAGGAAAATGTGTAGAATGATGCGTAAAATGATGTGCAGAATGAATGATGTGTTGAATGATGTGCAGAATGAATGATGTGTAGAATGATGTACAGAATTATGTGTAGAATGATTGATATTTAGAATGTTGTGTAGAATGATGATTAGAATGATGTGTAGAATGATGTGCAGAATGATGAGTGGAATTAATGATGTGTAGAATGACGTGTAGAATGATGTGTAGAAGGATGTGCATAATGATGTGAAGACTGCTGTGTAGAAGGATGTGTAGAATGATGTTTAGAAGGAATGATGTGTAGAATGATGTGTAGAATGATGTGTGTAATGATGTGTAGAATAATGTGTGCAATGAATGCTGTGTAGAATGATGTGTAGAATGATGTGTAGAATAATGTGCAGAATGATGTGCAGAAAGTTGTGTGGAATGATGTGTAAAATGAATGATGTGTGGAATGATGTGTAGAATGATGTGTCGAATGATACGTAGATTGAATGATGTGTAGAATGATGTGAAGAATGATATGTAGAATGATGTAAAGACTGATGTGTAGAATAATATGTAGAATGATGTGCAGAATGATGTGTAGAATGAATGATGTGGAGAATGATGTGTAGAATAATGTGTGGAATGATGTGCAGTATGAGGTGTAGAATGATGTTAAGAATCAATGATGTGCAGAATGATGTGTAGAATGATGTGTAGAAAGATGAGTTGAATGAATAATGTTTGGAATGACTTGCAGATTGATGTGTAGAATGATGCGGAGAATGATGTGTCGAATGACGTTTAGAATGATGTGTAGAATGATGGATAGAATGATGTGTAGAATGAAGTGTAGAATGAATGATGTGTAGAATGACGTGTAGAATGATGTGTAGAATGATGTGTAGATTGAAGTGCAGAATGAATGATGTCGAGAATTATGTGCAGCATGATGTGTAGAAGCATGTGTCGAAAGATGTGTCGAATGAATGACTTGTAGAATGATGTGTAGAATGATATATAGAATGATGTGTACAACCATGTGTAGAATGAAGTGCAGAATAATGTGCAGAACGAATGATGTGTAGAATGATGTGCAGCATTATGTCTTGAATGATAGTAGTTTAGCATGTTGTGCAGAATGATGTGTAGAATGATGTGTAGAATGATGAGTAGAATGAATGATATGTAGAATAATGTGCAGAAAGATGTGTAGAAGGATGCGTGGAATGATGTATACAATGATGTGTAGAATGAAGTGTAGAATGTTGTGTAGAATGATGTGTAGAATGATGTGTGGAATGAATGATGTGTAGAATGATAGGTAGAATGTGTAGATTGATGTGTAGATTGAATGATGTGTAGAATGAAGTTTTGAATGATGTGTAGAATGATGTGCATAATGATGAGTAGAATGAATGATGTGTCGACAGAATGATGTGAAGAAAGATGTGTCGAATTATGTGTAGAATGAGGTGTACAATGATGTGTACAATCATGTTAAGAATCAATGATGTGTATAATGATGAGTAGAATGAATGATGTGTAGAATGACGTGTGGATTGATGTGTCGAATGATGCGGAGAATGATGTGCGGAATGAATGATGTGTAGAATGACGTGTAGATTGATGTGTAGAATGATGTGGAGAATGATGTGCAGAATAATATCTAGAATGATATGTAGAATTACGTGTAGAATGATGTGTGGATTGATGTGTGGAATGATGTGTAGAATTACGTGTAGAATGATGTGTAGAATGATGAGTAGAACGAATGATGTATGGAATGATGTGTAGAATGACATGTAGAAGGAGGTGTAGAGTGATGTGTAGAATGATGTGTTGAATGACATGTAGAATGATGTGTAGAATGATGGTTATAATGATGAGTAGAATGATGTGTAGAATGACGTGTACAATGATGTGTAGAAAGATGTGTAGTTGACGTGTAGAATGATGTGTCGAATGATGTGTAGAATGACGTGTAGAATGATGTGTAAAATGATGTGTGGAATGATATGCAGAAAGATTTGTAGAATATGATATGTGGAATGATGTGACGAATAATGTGTAGAATCATATGTAGAATGATGTGAAGAATGATGTGTAGAATGATGTGTAGAATGATGTGTAGAATGATGTGTAAAATTATGTGTAGAATGATGTGTAGAATGATGTGTAGAATGATGTATAGATTGGTGTGCAGACTGACGTGCAGAATGATGTGTAGAATGCAGTGCAGAATGATATGTAGAATTAATGATGTGTCGAATGATGTGTAGAATGAATGATGTGTAGAATGCTGTGTCGAAATATGTGTAGAATGTTGTGTAGAATGATGAGTGGAATGAATGATGTGTAGAATGATGTATAGAAGGATGAGTAGAATGATGTGTAGCATGATGTATAGAGTTATGTGTAGTACGATTGATGTTCAGAATGTTGTGTAGAATGATGTTTAGAATGATGTGTAGAATTATGTGTAGAATGATGAGTGGAATGAATGATGTGTAGAATGATGTGTAGAAAGATGTGTAGAAGGATGTGTAGAATTATGTGCAAAATGATGTGTAGAATTATGAGTAGAATGATTGATGTTTAGAATGATGCTTAGATTGATGTGTAGAATGATGTGTAGAATGATGACTAGAATGAATGATGTGTAGAATGATGTTTAGAATGATGTGTTGAATTATGTGTAGAATGATGAGTAGAATGAATGATGTGTCGAATGTTGTGTAGAAAGATGTGCAGATTGATCTGTAGAATGAATGATGTGTAGAATGAAGTTTAGAATGATATGTAGAATGATGTGTAGAATGAATGATGTGCAGAATGAAGTGGCGAATGATGTGTATAATGATGTGTAGAATGATGTGTAGAATGATGTGCAGAATGAATGATGTGTAGAATGATGTGTAGAATAATGTGTAGAATGATGTGTAGAATGATGTGCAGAATGAATGATGTGTAGAATGATGTTGCGAATGGTGTGTAGATTGATGTGTAGAATGAATGATGTTGGAATGATGTTTAGAACGTTGTGTAGAATGATGTTTTGAATGATGTGTAGAATGATGTGCAGAATGATGAGTGGAATGAATGATGCGTGGAATGATGTGTAGAATGCTGTGTAGAAGGATGTATATAATGATGTGAAGACTGATGTGTGGAATGATGTGTAGAATAATGTGTAGAATAATGTGTAGAATGATGTGCAGAATGATGTGCAGAATGAAGGATGAGTCGAATGATGTGCAGAAAGTTGTGTGGAATAATGTGTAGAATGAATGATGTGTGGAATGATGTGTAGAATGATGTGTAGAATGAATGATGTGTAGATTGATGTGTAGAATGATGTGTAGAATGATGAGTAGAATGAATGATATGTAGAATGATGTGCAGAAAGATGTATAGAAGGATGCGTAGAATGATGTATACAATGATGTGTAGAATGATGTGTAGAATGTTGTGTAGAATGATGTGTAGAATGATGTGTGGAATGAATGATGTGCAGTATGATAGGTAGAATGCATAGATTGATGTGTAGATTGAATGATGTGTAGAATGAAGTTTTGAATGATGTGTAGAATGATGTGCATAATGATGAGTAGAATGAATGATGTGTAGAAAGAATGATGTGAAGAAAGATGTGTAGAATTATGTGTAGAATGATGAGTGGAATGAATGATGTGTAGAATGATGTGTAGAAAGATGTGTAGAAGGATGTGTAGAATTATGTGTAGAATGATGTATAGAATTATGAGTAGAATGATTGATGTTTAGAATGATGCTTAGAATGAAATGTGTAGAATGATGTGTGGAATGATGACTAGAATGAATGATGTGTAGAATGATGTTTAGAATGATGTGTTGAATTATGTGTAGAATGATGAGTAGAATGAATGATGTGTAGAATGGTGTGTAGAATTATGTGCAGATTGATCTGTAGAATGAATGATGTGTAGAATGTCGTTTAGAATGATGTGTAGAATGATGTGTAGAATGAATGATGTGCAGAATGAAGTGGCGAATGATGTGTATAATGATGTGTATAATGATTGGCAGAATGATGTGTAGAATGAAGATGTGTAGAATGATGTGTAGAATAATGTGTAGAATGATGTGTAGAATGATGTGCAGAACGAATGATGTGTAGAATGATGTTGCGAATGGTGTGTAGATTGATGTGTAGAATGAATGATGTTGGAATGATGATTAGAATGTTGTTTAGAATGATGTTTAGAAAGATGTGTAGAATGATGAGCAGAATGATGAGTGGAATGAATGATGCGTGGAATGATGTGTAGAATGCTGTGTAGAAAGATGTATATAATGATGTGAAGACTGATGTGTAGAATGATGTTTGAATGAATGATGTGTAGAATGATAGGTGGAATGTGTAGATTCATGTGTAGATTGAATGATGTGTAGAATGTAGTTTTGAATGATGTGTAAAATGATGTGCAGAATGATGAGTAGTAATAATGATGTGTAGAATGTTGTGTAGGATGATGTGCAGAATGATGAGTGGAATGAATGATGTGTAGAATGATGTGCAGAAAGATGTGTAGAAGGATGTGTAGAATTATGTGTAGAATGATGTGTAGAATTATGAGTAGAATGATTGATGTTTAGAATGATGCTTAGAATGAAATGTGTAGAATGATGTGTAGAATGATGACTAGAATGAATGATGTGTAGAATGATGTTGATAATGATGTGTTGAATTATGTGAAGAATGATGAGTAGAATGAATGATGTGTAGAATGTTGTGCAGAATGATGTGCAGATTGATCTGTAGAATGAATGATGTGTAGAATGAAGTTTAGAATGATGTGTAGAATGATGTATAGAATGAATGATGTGCAGAATGAAGTGGCGAATGATGTGTATAATGATGTGTAGAATGATGTGTAGAATGATGTGCAGAATGAATGATGTCTAGAATGATGTTGCGAATGGTGTGTAGATTGATGTGTAGAATGAATGATGTTGGAATGATGATTAGAATGTTGTGTAGAATGATGTGCAGAATGATGAGTGGAATGAATGATGCGTGGAATGATGTGTAGAATGCTGTGTAGAAAGATGTATATAATGATGTGAAGACTGATGTGTGGAATGATGTGTAGAATAATGTGTAGAATGATGTGCAGAATGATGTGCAGAATGATGTGCAGAATGAAGGATGAGTCGAATGATGTGCAGAAAGTTGTGTGGAATAATGTGTAGAATGAATGATGTGTGGAATGATGTGTAGAATGATGTGTAGAATGAATGATGTGTAGATTGATGTGTAGAATGATGTGTAGAATGATGAGTAGAATGAATGATATGTAGAATGATGTGCAGAAAGATGTGTAGAAGGATGTGTAGAATGATGTATACAATGATGTGTAGAATGATGTGTAGAATGTTGTGTAGACTGATATGTAGAATGATGTGTGTATGAATGATGTGTAGATTGAAGTTTTGAATTATGTGTAAAATGATGTGCAGAATGATGAGTAGTAATAATGATGTGTAGAAAGAATGATGTGAAGAAAGATGTGTAGAATTATGTGTAGAATGAGGTGTACAATGATGTGTACAATCATGTTAAGAATCAATGATGTGTATAATGATGAGTAGAATGAATGATGTAAAGAATGACGTGTGGATTGATGTGTCGAATGATGCGGAGAATGATGTGCAGAATGAATGATGTGTAGAATGACGTGCAGATCGATGTGTAGAATGATGTGGAGAATGATGTGCAGAATAATATCTGGAATGATATGTAGAATTATGTGTACAATGATGAGTAGAATAAATGACGTGTAGAATGATGTGTGGATTGATGTGTAGAATGATGTGTAGAATTACGTGTAGAATGATGTGCAGAATGATGAGTAGAATGAATTATGTGTAGAATGACGTGTAGAATGACATGTTGAAGGAGGTGTAGAGTGATGTGTAGAATGATGTGTTGAATGACGTGTAGAATGATGTGTAGAATGATGCTTATAATGATGAGTAGAATGATGTGTAGAATGACATTTACAATGATGTGTAGAAAGATGTGTAGTTGACGTGTAGAATGATGTGTAGAATGATGTGTAGAATGGTGTGTACAATGATGTATACAATGATGTGCAGAAATATGTGTAGTTGACGTGTAGAATGAGGTGTCGAATGATGTGTAGAATGATGTGTAGAATGATGTGTAAAATGATGTGTGGAATGGTATGCAGAAAGATTTGTAGAAATATATTTGGAATGATGTGTCGAATAATGTGAGAATCATTTGTAGAATGATGTGAAGAATGATGTGTAGAATGATGTTTAGAATGATGTGTAGAATGATGTGTAAAATTACGTGTAGAATGATGTGTATAATGATGTGTAGAATGATGTGTACATTGATGTATAGATTGGTGTGCAGACTGATGTGCAGAATGATGTGTAGAATGAAGTGTAGAATGATATGTAGAATGAATGATGTGTCGAATGATGTGTAGAATGAATGACGTGTAGAATGCTGTGTGGAATGATGTGTAGAACGTTGTGTAGAATGATGAGTGGAATGAATGATGTGTAGAATGATGTATAGAAGGATGAGTAGAATGATGTGTAGCATGATGAATACAGTTATGTGTATTATGATTCATGTTTAGAATGTTGTGTAGAATGACGTTTAGAATGATGTGTATTATTATGTGTAGAATGATGAGTGGAATGAATGATGTGTAGAATGATGTGTAGAATAATGTGCAGAAGGATGTGTAGAATTATGTGTAGAATGATGTGTGGAATTATGAGTAGAATGATTGATGTTTAGAATGATGTTTAGAATGATGTGTAGAATTATATGTAGAATGATGAGTGGAATGAAAGATGTGTAGAATGTTGCGCAGATTGATCTGTAGAATGAATGATGTGTAGAATGATGTGTAGAATAATGTGTAGAAGGATGTGTAGAATGATATGAAGAATGATGTGTAGAATAATATGTAGAATGATGTGCAGAATGATGTGTAGAATGAATGATGTGGACAATGAAGTGTAGAATAATGTGTGGAACGATGTGTAGAATGACGTGTAGAATGATGTTAAGAATCAATGATGTGCAGAATGATGTGTAGAATGATGTTTAGAATGATGACTAGAATGAATGATGTGTATAATGATAATTAGAAAGATGTGTAGAAGGATGTGTAGAATGATGCATAGAATGATGTGTGGAATGATCTGTGAAATGTTGTGTACAATAATGTGTAGATTGATCTGTAGAATGAATGGTGTGTAGAATGAAGTTTAGAATGATGTGTAGAATGATGAGTAGGATGAATGATGTGTAGAATGACGTGTAGATTGATGTGTGGAATGATGTGGAGAATAATGTGTAGAATAATGTCTTGAATGATATGTAGAAATATGTGTACAATGATGTATAGAATAAATGATGTGTAGAATGATGTGTCGATTGGTGAGTAGAATGATGTGTAGAATTACGTGTAGAATGATGTGCAGAATGATGAGTAGAATTATGTGTAGAATGATGCATAGAATTACATGTAGAATGATGTGTAGAATGGTATGTAGAAGGATGTGTAGAATGATGTGTAGAATGATGTGTAAAATGATGTGCAGATTGATGTTTAGAATGATGTGTTGAATGATGTGCAGAATGATGAGTAGAATGAATGATGCGTAAAATGATGTGTAGAATGATGTGTAGCATGATGTTTAGAATGATGTGTAGAAGGATGTGTAGAATGATGTGTAGAATGATGTTTAGAAGGAACGATGAGCAGAATGATGTGTAGAATGATGTGTAGAATGATGTCTATAATGATGTGTAGAATGATGTGTAGAATGAATGCTGTGTAGAATGATGTGTAGAATGATGTGCAGAATAATGTGTAGAAGGATGTGTAGAATTATATGAAGAAAGATGTGTAGAAAAATATATAGAATGATGTGCAGAATGATGTGTAGAATGAATGATGTGGACAATGATGTGTAGAATAATGTGTGGAACGATGTGTAGAATGAAGTGTAGAATGATGTTAAGAATCAATGATGTGCAGAATGATGTGTAGAATGATGTTTAGAATGATGACTAGAATGAATGATGTGTATAATGATAATTAGAAAGATGTGTAGAAGGATGTGTGGAATGATCTGTAGAATGTTGTGTACAATAATGTGTAGATTGATCTGTAGAATGAATGGTGTGTAGAATGAAGTTTAGAATGATGTGTGGAATAAGGTGTAGGATGAATGATGTGTAGAATGACGTGTAGATTGATGTGTCGAATGAGGTATAGAATGATATTTAGAAAGATGTGTAGAATGATGTGCAGAATGATGAGTTGAATGAATGATGTGTAGAATGACGTGTAGAATGATGTGTGGAAGGATGTGTATAATGATGTGAAGACTGATGTGTAGAATGATGTGTACAATGAATGATGTGAAGAAAGATGTGAAGAATTATGTGTAGAATGGTGTGTACAATGATGTGGCAAATGATGTTAAGAATCAATGATGTGTGGAATGGTGTGTGGAATGATGTTTTGGAATGATGTGTGGAATGAGGTATGGATTGAGATATGGACTGATGTGTGGAATGATGTGTGGAATGATGTGTGGATTGATGTGTGGAATGATGTGTGGAATGTTGTGGAATGAAGTGTGGAATGAAGTGTGGAATGAGGAGTGGAATGATGTGTGGTATGAGATGTTAAATGAGATGTGGAATGATATTTGGAATGCTGTTTGGAATGTTTTGTGGTATGATGTGTTGAATGAGGTGTGGATTTATGTGTGGAATGATGTATGCAATGATGCGTTGCAAGCTGTGTGCAATGATGCGTGGAATGATGTGAGGAATGATTTGTGGATTTATATTTTGAATGATGTATTGAATGATGTGTGGAATGATGTGTGGAATGAGGTGAGGAATGATGTGTGGAATGATGTGTGGGATGATGTGTGGAATCATATGAGGAATGATGTGTGGATTGATGTTTGGAATGATGTGTGAATGAGTTGTGGAATGAGGTGTGGAATGATGTTTGGAATGATGTGTAGAATGATGTGTGGAATGATATGTTGAATGATGTTTGGAATGTTGTGTGGAATGAGTTGTTGAATGAGGTGCGGAATGTGGTGCAGAATGATGTGTGGAATGAAGAGTGGAATGATGTGTGCAATGATTTGTGGAATGGTGTGTGGAATGATATTTGGAATGAGGTGTGGAATGAGATGTGGAATGAGGTGTGGAATGATGTGTGGAATGATGTGTGGAATGGTGTGTGGAAAAAAGTGTGGAATGATGTGTGGATTGATGTGTGGAATGAAGTATGGAATGACGCGTGGAATGAAATGTGGAATGGTGTATGTAATGCTGTGTGGAATGATGTGTGGAATGAAGTGTGGGAAGATATATGGAATGATGCGTGGAATGATGTGTGGAATGATGGCTGGAATGTTGTGTGGAAAGATGTGTGGAATGATGTGTGGAATGATATGTGGAATGATGTACAGAATGAAGTGTGGAATGATGTGTGGAATGAGGTGAGGAATGATGTGTGTAATGAAGTGTGGAATGATGTGTGGAATTATATGTGGAATGATGTATTGAATGATGTGTGGAATGATGTGTGGAATGTGGTGAGGAATGATGTGTGGAATAAAGTGTGGAATGATGTGTGGAATGATGTGTGGAATGTTATGTGGTATGAGGTGTGGAATGATGTTTGGAATGATGTGTGGAATGATATGTGGAATGATGTGTGGAATGAAGTGTGGAATGAGGTGTCGATTGAGGTATGGACTGACGTGTGGAATGAAGTGTGGAATGTTGTGGAATGATGTGTGGAATGATGTGTGGAATGATGTGTTGAATGATATCTGGAATGATGTTTGGAATGATGTATGGAATGATCTGACGAATGATATCTGGAATGATGTTTGGAATGATGTGTGGAGTGATGTGTGGAATGTTATGTGGAATGAGGTGTGGAATGATATGTGGAATGATGTGTGGAATGAGATGTGGAATGATGCGTGGAATTATATGTGGAATGAGGAATGGATGATATTTGGAATGTTGTGTGGAATGATATGTGGAATGATGTATTGAATGCTGTGTGGAATGATGAGTGGAATGAGGTGAAGAATGATGTGTGGATTGATGTGTGGAATGGTGTGTGGAATGTTGTGGAATGATGTTTGGAATGAGGTGTGGAATGATGTGTGGAATGAGGTGTGGGATGATGTGTGGAATGATGTGCGGTAATGATGTGTGGAATGTTGTGTTGAATGATGAGTGGTATGATGTGTTGAATGTTTTGGAATGATGTGTGGAATGAGGTGTCGAATGGTGTGTGGTATGAGATGTGGAATGAGGTGTGGAATGATATTTGGAATGCTGTGTGGAATGATGAGTGGTATGATATGTTGAATGAGGTGTGGAATGATGTATGCAATGATGTGTTGCATGCTGTTTGGAATGATGCGTGGAATGATGTGTGGAATGAGGAGTGGAATGGTGTGTGGTATGAGATGAGGAATGAGGTTTGGAATGATATTTGGAATACTGTGTGGAATGATGAATGGTATGATATGTTGAATGAGGTGTGGAATGATGTATGCAATGATGTGTTGCATGCTGTTTGGAATGATGCGTGGAATGATTTGTGGAATGATTTGTGGATTTATATTTGGAATGATGTATTGAATGATGTGTGGAATGATGTGTGGAATGATGTGTGGGATGATGTGTGGAATCATATGAGGAATAATGTGTGGATTGACGTGTGGAAAGATGTGTTAATGATTTGTGGAATGAGGTTTGGAAGAATGTGTGGAATGATGTGTGGAATGAGGTGTGGAATGAAGTTTGGAATGATGTGTAGAATGAAGTGTGGAATGATGTGTGGAATGATGTGTGGAATGATGTGTGGAATGAGGTGTGGGATGATGTGTGGAATGATGTGCGGTAATGATGTGTGGAATGTTGTGTTGAATGATGAGTGGTATGATGTGTTGAATGTTTTGGAATGATGTGTGGAATGAGGTGTCGAATGGTGTGTGGTATGAGATGTGGAATGAGGTGTGGAATGATATTTGGAATGCTGTGTGGAATGATGAGTGGTATGATATTTTGAATGAGGTGTGGAATGATGTATGCAATGATGTGTTGCATGCTGTTTGGAATGATGCGTGGAATGATGTGTGGAATGAGGAGTGGAATGGTGTGTGGTATGAGATGAGGAATGAGGTTTGGAATGATATTTGGAATACTGTGTGGAATGATGAATGGTATGATATGTTGAATGAGGTGTGGAATGATGTATGCAATGATGTGTTGCATGCTGTTTGGAATGATGCGTGGAATGATTTGTGGAATGATTTGTGGATTTATATTTGGAATGATGTATTGAATGATGTGTGGAATGATGTGTGGAATGATGTGTGGGATGATGTGTGGAATCATATGAGGAATAATGTGTGGATTGACGTGTGGAAAGATGTGTTAATGATTTGTGGAATGAGGTTTGGAAGAATGTGTGGAATGATGTGTGGAATGAGGTGGAATGAAGTTTGGAATGATGTGTAGAATGAAGTGTGGAATGATGTGTGGAATGATGTGTGGAATGAAATGTGGAATGATGTATTGAATGATGTGTGGAATGATGTGTGGAATGAGGTGACCAATGATGTGTGGAATGAAGTATGAAGTGATGTGTGGAATGCTGTGTGGAATGATGTGTGGAATGATGTGTCGAATGATGCGTGGAATGATATGTGGAATGATGTATTGAATGATGTGTGGAATGATGTGTGGAATGAGGCGAGGAATGATGTGTGGAATGAAGTGTGGAATGATGTGTGGAATGATATGTGGAATGATGTGTGGAATGTTATGTGGAATGAGGTGTGGAATGATATGTGGAATGATGTATTGAATGATGTGTGGATTGATGTGTGGAATGAGGCGAGGAATGATGTGTGGAATGAAGTGTGGAATGATGTGTGGAATGATATGTGGAATGATGTATTGAATGATGTGTGGAATGATGTGTGGAATGAGGTGACCAATGATGTGTGGAATGAAGTATGGAGTGATGTGTGGAATGCTGTGTGGAATGATGTGTGGAATGATGTGTCGAATGATGCGTGGAATGATATGTGGAATGATGTATTGAATGATGTGTGGAATGATGTTTGGAATGAGGCGAGGAATGATGTGTGGAATGAAGTGTGGAATGATGTGTGGAATGATATGTGGAATGATGTGTGGAATGTTATGTGGAATGAGGTGTGGAATGATATTTGGAATGATGTGTGGAATGATGTGTGGAATGATGTGTGGAATGATGTGTGGAATGAGGTGTGGAATGAGGTATGGACTGATGTGTGGAATGAAGTGTGGATTGATGTGTGGAATGGTGTGTGGAATGTTGTGGAATGATGTGTGTAATGAGGTGTGGAATGACGTGTAGAATGATGTGTGGAATGACGTGTGCAATGATGTGTGCAATGATGTGTGGAATGATGTGTGGAATGATATGTGTGGAATTAGGTGTGGAATGAGATGTGGAATGATGCGTGGAATGATGCGTGGAATGATGTGTGGAATGAGGTGTGGAATGATGTGTGGAATGAGGTGTGGGATGATGTGTGGAATGATGTGCGGTCATGATGTGTGGAATGTTGTGTTGAATGATGTATGTAATGATGCTTGGAATGATGTGTGGAATGATGCGTGAAATTTTATGAGGAATGAGGAGTGGAATGAGGTATGGACTGATGAGTGGAATGATGTGTGGAATGATATGTGGATTGATGTGTGGAATGATGTGTGGAATGTTTTGGAATGATGTGTGGAATGAGGTGTCGAATGTTATGTGGAATGATGTGTGGAATGATGTGAGGAATGAGGTGTGGAATGAGGAGTGGATTGGTGTGTGGTATGAGATGTGGAATGAGGTGTGGAATGATATTTGGAATGCTGTGTGGAATGATGAGTGGTATGATGTGTAGAATGAGGTGTGGAATGATGTATGCAATGATGTGTTGCATGCTATTTGGAATGATGCGTGGAATGATGTGTGGAATGAGGAGTGGAATGGTGTGTGGCATGAGATGTGGAATGAGGTGTGGAATGATATTTGGAATGCTGTGTGGAATGATGAGTGGTATGATATGTTGAATGAGGTGTGGAATGATGTATGCAATGATGTGTTGCATGCTGTTTGGAATGATGCGTGGAATGATTTGTGGAATGATTTGTGGATTTATATTTGGAATGATGTATTGAATGATGTGTGGAATGATGTGTGGAATGAGGTGAGGAATGATGTGTGGAATGATGTGTGGGATGATGTGTGGAATCATATGAGGAATAATGTGTGGATTGACGTGTGGAATGATGTGTGAATGATTTGTGGAATAAGGTGTGGGATAATGTGTGGAATGATGTGTGGAATGAGGTGTGGAATGAAGTTTGGAATGATGTGTGGAATGAAATGTGGAATGATGTATTGAATGATGTGTGGAATGATGTGTGGAATGAGGTGAGGAATGATGTGTGGAATGAAGTATGGAATGATGTGTGGAATGCTGTGTGGAATGATGTGTGGAATGATGTGTGGAATGATGTGTGGAATGATGTGTGGAATGATGTGTGGAATGAGGTGTGGAATGAGATATGGAATGATGTGTGGAATGAGGCGAGGAATGATGTGTGGAATGAAGTGTGGAATGATGTGTGGAATGATATGTGGAATGATGTGTGGAATGTTATGTGGAATGAGGTGTGGAATGATATTTGGAATGATGTGTGGAATGATGTGTGAAATGATGTGTGGAATGATGTGTGGAATGAGGTGTGGAATGAGATATGGACTGATGTGTGGAATGAAGTGTGGAATGATGTGTGGAATGTTGTGGAATGATATGTGGAATGATGTGTGGAATGATGTGTGGAATGATGTGTCGAATGATATCTGGAACGATGTGTGAAATGATTTGTGGAATGATGCGTGGAATGCTATGTGGAATAAGGTGTGGAATGATGTTTGGAATGATGTGTGGAATGATGTGTGGAATGATGTGTGGAATGGTGTGTGGAATGAGGTGTGGAATGAGGTATGATCTGATGTGTGGAATGATGTGTGGAATGATGTGTGGAATGTTGTGGAATGATGTGTGGAATGAAGCGTGGAATGAGGTGTGGAATTAAGTATAGAATGATGATTGGAATGATGTGTGGAATGATGTGTGGAATGATATATGAAAAAATGTACGTAATGATGTTTCGAATTATGTGTGGAGTGATTTGTGGAATATGATATGGAATGATGTGTGGAATGTTGTTTGGAATGTTGTTTGGAATGATGTGTGGAAAGATGTGTGGAATGAGTTGTGGAATCATGTGTGGAATGATGTGTAGAATGACGTGTGGAATGATGTGTGGAAGGAGTTTTGGAATGATGTTTGAAGTGGGTTTGGAATGAGATGTGGAATGATGTGTGCAATGATGTGTGAATTGATGTGTGGAATTACGTGTGGAATGATGTGTGGAATGAGGTGTGGAATGATGTGTGGAATGATGTGTGGAATGACGTGTGGAATAAGGTGTGGAACGAGGTGTGGAATGATGTGTGTAATGCTGTTTGGAATGAAATGTGGAATGATGCGTGGAATGATATGTGGAATGAGGAGTGGATGTTATTTGGAATGTTGTGTGGAATGATGTGTGGAATGATGTGTGGAATGAGGTGTGGATTGAGGTGTGGAATGATGTGTGCAATGATGTGTGGAATGATGTGTGGAATGATATCTTGAATGATGTGTGGAATGATGTGCGGAATTATGTTTGTGATGATGTGTGGAATGCTGTGTGGAATGATGTGTGGAATGATGTGTGGAATGAGGTGTGGAATGAGGTGTGGAATGAGGTATGGACTGGTGTGTGGAATGAGGTATGGAATGAGGTATGGACTGATGTATGGAATGATGTGTGGATTGATGTGTGGAATGATGTGTGGAATGTTGTTGAATGATGTGTGGAATGAGGTGTGGAATGATGTGCGGAATGCTATGTGGAATGATGTGTGGAATGATGTGTGGAATGAGGTGTTGAATGCTGTGTGGTATGAGATATGGAATGAGGTGTGGAATGATATTTGGAATGCTTTGTGGAATGATGTGTGGTATGATGTGTTGAATGAGGTGTTGATTGATGTGTGGAAATATGTATGCAATGATGTGTTGCATGCTGTGTGGAATGATGCGTGGAATGCTGTGTGGAATGAGTTGTGGATTTATATTTGGAATGCTGCATTGAATGAAGTGTGGAATAAGGTGAGTAATGATGTATGGAATGATGTGTGGGATGATGTGTGGAATCATATGAGGAATGATGTGTGGATTGATGTGTGGAATGATGTGTGGAATGAGTGGTGGAATGATGCGTTCAATGATGTGTGGAATGATATGAGGAATGAAGTCTTCAATGATGTGTGGAATGACGTGTGGAATGAGGTTAGGAATGATGTGTGGAATGAAGTGTGGTACGATGTGTGGAAAGATGTGTGGAATGATGTGTGGAATGATATGTGGAATGAGGTGTGGAAGGCGATGTGGAATGAGGTGTGGAATGCTGTGTGGAATGATGTGTGGAATGATGTGTGGAATGAGGTGTGGAATGAGGTGTGGAATGAGGTATGGACTGGTGTGTGGAATGAGGTATGGAATGAGGTATGGACTGATGTATGGAATGATGTGTGGATTGATGTGTGGAATGATGTGTGGAATGTTGTTGAATGATGTGTGGAATGAGGTGTGGAATGATGTGCGGAATGCTATGTGGAATGATGTGTGGAATGATGTGTGGAATGAGGTGTTGAATGCTGTGTGGTATGAGATATGGAATGAGGTGTGGAATGATATTTGGAATGCTTTGTGGAATGATGTGTGGTATGATGTGTTGAATGAGGTGTTGATTGATGTGTGGAATTATGTATGCAATGATGTGTTGCATGCTGTGTGGAATGATGCGTGGAATGCTGTGTGGAATGAGTTGTGGATTTATATTTGGAATGCTGCATTGAATGAAGTGTGGAATAAGGTGAGTAATGATGTATGGAATGATGTGTGGGATGATGTGTGGAATCATATGAGGAATGATGTGTGGATTGATGTGTGGAATGATGTGTGGAATGAGTGGTGGAATAATGCGTTCAATGATGTGTGGAATGATATGAGGAATGAAGTCTTCAATGATGTGTGGAATGACGTATGGAATGAGGTTAGGAATGATGTGTGGAATGAAGTGTGGTACGATGTGTGGAAAGATGTGTGGAATGATGTGTGGAATGATATGTGGAATGAGGTGTGGAAGGCGATGTGGAATGAGGTGTGGAATGAAGTGTGGAAAGATGTGTGGAATGATGGCTGGAATGTTGTATGGAAAGATGTGTGGAATGATGTGTGGAACGAGGTGTGGAATGAGGTGTGGAATGATATGTGGAATGATGTGTGGAATGAGTGGTGGAATGATGCGTTCAATGATGTGTGGAATGATATGAGGAATTAAGTCTTCAATGATGTGTGGAATGACGTGTGGAATGAGGTGAGGAATGATGTGTGGAATGAAGTGTGGTAAGATGTGTGGAAAGATGTGTGGAATGATGTGTGGAATGATATGTGGAATGAGGAGTGGATGATATTTGGAATGTTGTTTGGAATGATGTGTGGATTGATGTGTGTAATGATGTGTAGAATGAGGTGAGGGAACGATGTGCGGAATGAAGTGTGGAATGATGTGTGGAATGATGAGTGGAATGATGTGTGAAATGATGTGTGGAATGATATGTGGAATGATGTATTGAATGATGTGTGGAATGATGTGTGGAATGAGGTGAGGAACGATGTGTGGAATGAAGTGTGGAATGATGTGTGGAATGCTGTGTGAAATGATGTGTGGAATGATGTGTGGAATGATGTGTGGAATGATATGTGGAATGATGTATTGAATGATGTGTGGAATGATGTGTGGAATGAGGTGAGGAATGATGTGTGGAATGATGTGTGGAATGATGTGTGGAATGCTGTGTGAAATGATGTGTGGAATGATGTGTGGAATGATGTGTGGAATGATATGTGGAATGATGTATTGAATGATGTGTGGAATGATGTGTGGAATGACGTGAGGAATGATGTGTGGAATGATGTGTGGAATGTTATGTGGAATGTGATGTGGAATGATGTTTGGAATGATGTGTGGAATGATGTGTCGAATGATATCTGTAATGGTTTGTGGAATGATGTGTTGACTGATATCTGGAAAGATGTTTGGAATGATGTGTGGAATGACGTGTGGAATGATGTGTGGAATGATGTGTGGAATGAGTTGTGGAATCATGTGTGGAATGATGTGTGAATTGATGTGTGGAATGATGTGTGGAATGATGTGTGGAATGAGGTGTGGATTGAGGTGTGGAATGATGTGTGCAATGATGTGTGGAATGCTGTGTGGAATCATATCTTGAATGATGTGTGGAATGATGTGCGTAATTATGTGTGTGATGATGTGTGGAATGCTGTGTGGAATGATGTGTGGAATGATGTTTGGAATGAGGTGTGGAATGAGGTGTGGAATGAGGTCTGGAATGCTATGTGGAATGATGTGTGGAATGATGTGTGGAATGAGGTGTGGAATGAGGTATGGACTGATGTCTGGAATGAGGTATGGAATGAGGTATGGACTGATGTATGGAATGATGTGTGGATTGATGTGTGGAATGATGTGTGGAATGTTGTTGAATGATGTGTGGAATGAGGTGCGGAATGATGTGTGGAATGCTATGTGGAATGATGTGTGGAATGATGTGTGGAATGAGGTGTTGAATGATGTGTGGTATGAGATATGGAATGAGGTGTGGAATGATATTTGGAATGCTTAGTGGAATGATGTGTCGTATGATGTGTTGAATGAGCTGTCGATTGATGTGTGGAATGATGTATTAAATGATGTGTTGCATGCTGTGTGGAATGATGCGTGGAATGATGTGTGGAATGAGTTGTGGATTTTTATTTGGAATGATGCATTGAATGATGTTTGGAATGAGGTGAGTAATGATGTATGGAATGATGTGTGGGATGATGTGTGGAATCATATGAGGAATGATGTGTGGATTGACGTGTGGAATGATGTGTGAATGAGTTGTGGAATGAGGTGTGGAATGATGTGTGGAATGATGTGCGGAATGATGTGTAGAATTAAGTGTGGAATGATGTGTTGAATGATGTTTGGAATGTTGTGTGTAATTAGTTGTGGAATGAGGTGCGTAATGTGGTGTCGAATGATGTGTGGAATGATGTGTGGAATGATGTTTGCAATGATTTGTGGAATGATGTGTGTAATGATATGTGGAATGAGGTGTGGAAGGCGATGTGGAATGAGGTGTGGAATGAAGTGTGGAAAGATGTGTGGAATGATGGCTGGAATGTTGTATGGAAAGATGTGTGGAATGATGTGTGGAACGAGGTGTGGAATGAGGTGTGGAATGATATGTGGAATGATGTGTGGAATGAGTGGTGGAATGATGCGTGGAATGATGTGTGGAATGAAATGAGGAATGATGTCTTCAATGATGTGTGGAATGATGCGTGGAATGAGGTGAGGAATGATTTGTGGAATGATGCCTGGAATGCTATGTGGAATGAGGTGTGGAATAATGTTTGGAATGAGTTGTGGAATGAGGTGTGGAATGATGTGTGGAATGATGTTTGGAATGAGGTGTGGAATGATGTTTGGAATGATGTGTGGAATGATGTGTGGAATGATGTGCGGAATGAGGTGTGAAATGATGTGTGGAATGATGCGTGGAATGTTATGTGGAATGAGGTGTGGAATAATGTTTGGAATGATGTGTGGAATGATGTGTGGAATGATGTGTGGATTGATGTGTGGAATGATGTGTTAATGAGTTGTGGAATGAGGTGTGTAATGATGTGTGGAATGATGTTTGGAATGAGGTGTGGAATGATGTTTGGAATGATGTGTTGAATGATGTGTGGAATGTTTTGTGGAATGATGTGTGCAATGAGTTGTGGAATGAGGTGTGGAAAGTTATGTGGAATGAGGTGTGGAATGATCTTTGGAATGATAGTGGAATGATGTGTGGAATGATGCGTGGAACCATATGTGGATTGAGGTGTGGAATGAGATGTGGAATGAGATTTGGAATGATGTGCAGAATGAAGTGTGGAATGCTGTGTGGAATGCTGTGTGGAATGATGTGTGCAATGATGTGTGGAATGATGTATAGAATGACGCGGTAAATGAAATGTGGAATGGTGTGTGGAATGATGTGTCGAATGATGCGTGGAATGATGTGTGGTATGATATGTGGAATGTTGTATTGAATGATGTGTGGAATGATGTGTGGAATGAAGTGTGGAAAGATGTGTGGAATGATATGTGGAACGAGGTGTGGAATGAGATGTGGAATGATGCGTGGAATGATATGTGGAATGAGGTGTGAATGATATTTGGAATACTGTTTGGAATGATGTGTGGATTGATGTGTGTAATGACCTGTAGAATATTATGGCATGTTGTGTGGAATGAGGAGTGGAATGATCTGTCAATGATGTGTGGAAAGATGTGTGGACTGATATGTGTTTAATGTGTGGAATGAGGTATGGAATGATGTTTGGAATGATTGTGTGGAATGATGTGTGGAATGATGTGTGGATTGATGTGTGTAATGATGCGTGAATGAGTTGTGGAATGAGGTGTGGAATGATGTGTGTAATGTTGTTTGGAATGAGGTGGGGAATGATGTTTAGAATGATGTGTAGAATGAAGTGTGGAATGATGTGTTGAAATATGAGTGGAATGTTGTGAGGAATGAGTTGTGGAATGAGGTTTGGAATGATGTGTGGAATGAGGTGTGGAATGATGTGTGGAATGATGTGTGGAATGATGAATGTAATGATGTTTTGAATTATGTATGGAATGAGGTGCTGAATGTGGTGTGGAATGGTGTGTGGAAAGATGTGTGCAATGATGTGTGGAATCTTTTGTGGAATAATGTGTGGAATGATCTTTGGAATGAGGTTTGCAATGATTTGTGGAATGATGTGTGTCATGATCTGTAGAATGTTATGGAATGTTGTGTGGAATGAGGTGTGGAACGTTGATTGGAATGATGTGTATCATGATGTGTGGATTGACGTGTGTAATGATGTGTGGAATGTTATGGCATGATGTGTGGAATGAGGTGTATAATGATGTGTGGCATGATGTGTGGAATGATATGTGGAAAGTTGTATTGAATGATGTGTGGAATGATGTGACGAATGATGTTTGCAATGATGTGTGGAATGATGTGTGGAATGATGTGTATCATGATGTGTGGATTGGCGTGTGTCATGATGTGTGGAATGTTATGGCATGATGTGTGGAATGAGGTGTGGAATGATGTGTGGCATGATGTGTGGAATGATATGTGGAATGATGCATTGAATGATGTGTGGAATGATGTGAGGAATGATGTTTGCAATGATGTGTGGAATGATGTGCGGAATGATGTATTGAATGATGTGTGGAATGATGTGTCGAATGATATCTGGAATGATGTGTGGAATGATGTGTGGAATGATGTTTGGAATGATGTGTGGAAATTATGTTTTGAATGATGTGTGGATTGATGTGTGTAATGATGTGTGGAATGTTATGGAATGATGTGTGGAATGAGGTATGGAATGATCTGTCAATGATGTGTGGAAAGATGTGTGGAATGATATGTGTTTAATGTGTGGAATGATGTATGGAATGATGTTTGGAATGATGTGTGGAATGATGTGTGGAATGATGTGTGGATCGATGTGTGTAATGATGCGTGAATGAGTTGTGGAATGAGGTGTGGAATGATGTGTGGAATGATGTTTGGAATGAGGTGGGGAATGATGTTTTAGAATGATGTGCAGAATGAAGTGTGGAATGATGTGTTGAAATATGAGTGGAATGTTGTGAGGAATGAGTTGTGGAATGAGGTTTGGAATGATGTGTGGAATGAGGTGTGGAATGATGTGTGGAATGATGTGTGGAATGATGAATGTAATGATGTTTTGAATTATGTATGGAATGAGGTGCTGAATGTGGTGTGGAATGGTGTGTGGAAAGATGTGTGCAATGATGTGTGGAATCTTTTGTGGAATGATGTGTGGAATGGTCTTTGGAATGAGGTTTGGAATGATTTGTGGAATGATGTGTGTCATGATCTGTAGAATGTTATGGAATGTTGTGTGGAATGAGGTGTGGGACGTTGATTGGAATGATGTGTGGAATGATGTGTATCATGATGTGTGGATTGACGTGTGTAATGACGTGTGGAATGTTATGGCATGATGTGTGGAATGAGGTGTATAATGATGTGTGGCATGATGTGTGGAATGATATGTGGAAAGTTGTATTGAATGATGTGTGGAATGATGTGAGGAATGATGTTTGCAATGATGTGTGGAATGATGTGTGGAATGATGTATTGAATGGTGTGTGGAATGATGTGTCGAATGATATCTGGAATGATGTGTGGAATGATGTGTCGAATGATGTTTGGAATGATGTGTGGAATGATGTGTGGAATGATGTGTGGATTGTAGTGTGTAATGATGTGCGGAATGTTATGTAATGATGTGTGGAATGAGGTATGGAATGATCTGTCAATGATATGTGGAATGATGTGTGGAATGATGTGTGGAATGATGTGTGGATAGATGTGTGTAATGATGTGTGAATGAGTTGTGAAATGAGGTGTGGAATGATGTGTGGAATGTTGTTTGGAATGAGGTGGGGAATGATGTTTGGAATGATGTGTTGAAAGATGAGTTGAATGTTGTGAGGAATGAGTTGTGGAATGAGGTTTGGAATGATGTGTGGAATGAGGTGTGGAATGATGTGTGGAATGATGTGTGGAATGATGTATGCAATGATGTTTTGAATTATGTATGGAATGAGGTGCTGAATGTGGTGTGGAATGATGTGTGCAAAGATGTGCGCAATGAGGTGTGGAATGTTTTGTGGAATGATGTGTGGAATGATCTTTGGAATGAGGTTTGGTATGATTTGTGGAATGATGTGTGGAATGATGCGTGGAATCATATGTGGAATGCGGTGTGGAATGAGATGTGGAATGAGGTTTGGAATGATGTGTGGAATGATGTGTGGAATGCTGTGTGAAATGATGTGTGGAATGATGTGAGGAATGATGTGTGGAATAATGTATGGAATAACACGGTAAATGAAATGTGGAATGGTGTGTTGAATGATGTGTGGAATGATGTGTGGAATGATGAGTGGAATGATGTGTGGAATGTTGTGTTGAAAGATGTGTTTAATGATGTGTGGAACGAGGTGTGAAATGAGGTGTGGAATTATGTGTGAAATAATGTATGGAATGAGATGTGGAATGATGCGTGGAATGAGGTCTGGAATGATATGTGGAATGATGTGCTGAATGATGTGTGCAATAATATGTGGAATGAGGTGAGGAATGATGTGTGGAAAGATGTGTGCAATGATGTGTGGAATGTTTTGTGGATTGATGTCTGCAATGATCTGTGGAATGTTATGGAATGTTGTGTGGAATGAGGTGTGGAATGATGTTTGG
Organism: Pristiophorus japonicus; assembly: GCF_044704955.1. Classification (NCBI taxonomy): domain Eukaryota; kingdom Metazoa; phylum Chordata; class Chondrichthyes; family Pristiophoridae; genus Pristiophorus; species Pristiophorus japonicus. The sequence goes on along the minus strand of NW_027254201.1, from coordinate 3,142,663 downwards.
AATGATGTGTGGAATGATGTGTGGCATGATGAGTGGATTGACGTGTGTAATGATGTGTGGAATGTTATGGCATGACGTGTGGAATGAGGTGTGGAATGATGTGTGGCATGATGTGTGGAATGATATGTGGAATGATGTATTCAATGATGTGTGGAATGATGTGAGGAATGATGTTTGGAATGATGTGTGGAATGATGTGTGGAATGATGTATTGAATGATGTGTGGAATGATGTGTCGAATGATATCTGGAATGATGTGTGGAATGATGTGTGGAACGATGTTTGGAATGATGTGTGGAATGATTTATGGAATGATGTGTGGATCGATGTGAGTAATGATGTGTGGAATGTTATGGAATTATGTGTGGAATGAGGTATGGAATGATCTGACAATGATGTGTGGAAAGATGTGTGGAATGATGTGTGTGATAATGTGTGGAATGATGTATGGAATGATGTTTGGAATGATGTGTGCAATGATGTGTGGAATGATGTGTGGATTGATGTGTGTAATCATGCGTGAATGAGTTGTGGAATGAGGTGTGGAATGATGTGTGGAATGATGTTTGGATTGAGGTGTGGAATGATGTTTGGAATGATGTGTAGAATGAAGTGTGGAATGATGTGTTGAAAGATGAGTGGAATGTTGTGTGGAATGTGTTGTGGAATGAGGTTTGGAATGATGTGTGGAATGAGGTGTGGAATGATGTGTGGAATGATGTGTCGAATGATGTGTGGAATGATGTATGTAATGATGTTTTGAATTATGTGTGGAATGAGATGCTGAATGTGGTGTGCAATGATGTGTGGAATGTTTTGTGGAATGATGTTTGGAATGATCTTTGGAATGAGGTTTGGAATGCTTTGTGGAATGATGTGTGGAATTATGCGTGGAATCATATGTGGAATGAGGTGTGGAATGAGATGTGGAATGATGATGGAATGATGTGTGGAATGAGATGTGCTATGCTGTTTGGAATGATGCGTGGAATGATGTGAGGAATGATGTGTGGAATAATGTATGGAATGACACGGTAAATGAAATGTGGAATGGTGTGTGGAATGATGTGTGGAATGATGTGTGGAATGAAGTGTGGAAAGATGTGTGGAATGATGTGTGGAATGATATGTGGAATGATGTGTGGAATGTTGTGTTGAAAGATGTGTTTAATGATGTGTGGAACAAGTTGTGAAATGAGGTGTGGTATTATGTGTGAAATGATGTGTGGAATGAGATGTGGAATGATGCTTGGAATGATGTGTGGAATGATGTGTGGAATGTGGTGAGGAATGATGTGTGGAGAGATGTGTGCAATGATGTGTGGAAAGTTTTGTGGATTGATTTCGGCAATGATCTGTGGAATGTTATGGAATGATGTGTGGAATGATGTGTGGCATGATGTGTCGATTGACGTGTGTAATGATGTGTGGAATGTTATGGCATGATTCGTCGAATGAGATGTGGAATTATGTGTGGCATGATGTGTGGAATGATATGTGGAATGATATATTGAATGGTTTGTGGAATGATGTGAGGAATGATGTTTGGAATGATGTGTGGAATGATGTGTGGAATGATATTTGGAATGATGTGTGGAATGATTTTTGGAATGATGTGTGGATTGATGTGAGTAATGATGTGTGGAATGTAATGGAATTATGTGTGGAATAAGGTATGAAATGATCTGTCAATGATGTGTGGAAAGATGTGTGGAATGATGTGTGTAATAATGTGTGGAATGATGTATGGAATGATGTTTGGAATGATGTGTGGAATGATGTGTGGAATGATGTGTGGATTGATGTGTGTAATGATGCGTGAATGAGTTGAGGAATGAGGTGTGGAATGATGTGTGGAATGATGTTTGGAATGAGGTGTGGAATGATGTTTGGAATTATGTGTAGAATGATATGTGGAATGATGTGTTGAATGATGTGTGATATAATGAGTGGAATGAGGTGAGGAATGATGTGTGGAAAGATGTTTGCAATGATGTGTGGAATGTTTTCTGGAATGATGTGTGCAATGAGTTGTGGAATGAGGTGTGGAATGTTATGTGGAATGAGGTGTGGAATGATCTTTGGAATGAGGTTTGGAATGATGTGTGGAATGATGTGTGGAATGATGCGTGCAATGATGTGTAGAATGATGTGTGGAATGATGAATGGAATGACGCAGTAAATGAAATGTGGAATGGTGTGTGGAATGATGTGTGGAATGATGTGTGGAATGATGTGTGGAATGATGTGTGGAATGAAGTGTGGAATGAAGTGTGGAAAAATGTGTGGAATGATGTGTGGAATGATGTGTTGAATGATGTGTGGAATGTTGTGTGGAATGATGCGTTTAATGATGTGTGGAACGAGGTGTCAAATGAGCTGTGGAATGCTGTGTGGAATGATGTGTGGAATGAGATGTCGAATGATGTGTGGAATGATGTGTGGAATGATGTATGGAATGAGATGTGCCATGAGGTATGGACTGATGTGTGGAATGAGATGTGGAATGATATTTTGAAAGATGAGTGGAATGATGTGTGGAATGAGTTGGGAATGAGGTTTGGAATGATGTGTGGAATGAGGTGTGGAATGATGTGTGGAATGATATGTGGAATGATGTTTGCAATAATGTATGTAATGCTGTTTGGAATTATGTGTGGAATGAGGTACTGAATGTGGTTTGGAATGATGTGTGCAACGATGTGTGCAATGATGTGTGGAATGTTTTGTGGAATGATGTGTGCAATGAGTTGTGGAATGAGGTGTGGAATGTAATGTGGAATGAGGTGTGGAATGATCTTTGGAATGAGGTTTGGAATGATAGTGGAATGATGTAAGGAATGCTGCGTGGAATCATATGTGGAAGGAGGTGTGGAATGAAATGTGAAATGAGCTTTGGAATGATGTGTGGAATGACGTGTGGAATGCTGTGTGGAATGCTGTGTGGAATGATGTGTGGAATGATGTGTGGAATGATGTGTGGAATGTTGTGTGGAAAGATGTGTTTAATGATGTGTGGAACGAGGTGTGAAATGAGTTGTGGAATGATGTGTGGAATGATGTGTGAAATGAGATGTGGAATGATGCGTGGAATGAGGTGAGGAATGATGTGTGGAATGCAGTGTGGAAAGATGTGTGGAATGATACGTGGAACGAAGTGTGGAATGAGATGTGGAATGATGCGTGGAATGATATGTGGAATGAGGAGTGGATAATATTTGGAATGTTGTTTGGAATGATGTGTAGATTGATGTGTGTAATGATATGTGGAATGTTAAGGAATGATGTGTGGAATGAGGTGTGGAATGATGTTTGGAATGATGTGTGTAATGATGTGTGGAATGTTATGGCATGATGTGTGGAATGAGGTATGGAATGATGTGTGGCATGATGTGTGGAACGATATGTGGAATGATGTATTGAATGATGTGTGGAATGATGTGAGGAATGATGTGTGGAATGATGTGTGGAATGAGGTGAGGAATGATGTGTGGAATGCAGTGTGGAAAGATGTGTGGAATGATACGTGGAACGAAGTGTGGAATGAGATGTGGAATGATGCGTGGAATGATATGTGGAATGAGGAGTTGATAATATTTGGAATGTTGTTTGGAATGATGTGAAGATTGATGTGTGTAATGATATGTGGAATGTTATGGAATGATGTGTGGAATGAGGTGTGGAATGATGTTTGGAATGATGTGTGTAATGATGTGTGGAATGTTATGGCATGATGTGTGGAATGAGGTATGGAATGATGTGTGGCATGATGTGTGGAACGATATGTGGAATGATGTATTGAATGATGTGTGGAATGATGTGAGGAATGATATGTGGAATGATGTATGTAATGATGTTTTGAATTATGTGTGGAATGAGATGCTGAATTTGGTGTGCAATGATGTGTGGAATGTTTTGTGGAATGATGTTTGGAATGATCTTTGGAATGAGGTTTGGAATGATTTGTGGAATGATGTGTGGAATTATGCGTGGAATCATATGTGGAATGAGGTGTGGAATGAGATGTGGAATGATGTTTGGAATGATGTGTGGAAGAGATGTGGAATGCTGTGTGAAATGATGTGTGGAATGATGTGAGGAATGATGTGTGGAATAATGTATGGAATGACACGGTAAATGAAATGTGGAATGGTGTGTGGAATGATGTGTGGAATGATGTGTGGAATGAAGTGTGGAAAGATGTGTGGAATGATGTGTGGAATGATGTGTGGAATGATGTGTGGTATGTTGTGTTGAAAGATGTGTTTAATGATGTGTGGAACCAGGTGTGAAATGAGGTGTGGTATTATGTGTGAAATGATGTGTGGAATGAGATGTGGAATTATGCGTGTAATGATGTGTGGAATGACGTTTGGAATGAGGTGAGGAATGATGTGTGGAAAGATGTGTGCAATGATGTGTGGAATGTTTTGTGGATTGATTTCTGCAATGATCTGTGGAATGTTATGGAATGATGTGTGGAATCATGTGTGGCATGATGTGTGGATTGACGTGTGTAATGATGTGTGGAATGTTATGGCATGATGTGTGGAATGAGATGTGGAATGATGTGTGGCATGATGTGTGGAATGATATCTGGAATGATGTGTGGTATGATGTGTGGAATGAGTTGTGGAATGATGTGTGGCATGATGTGTGGAATGATATCTGGAATGATGTGTGGAATGATGTGTGGCATGATGTGTGGATTGACGTGTGTAATGATGTTTGGAATGTTATGGCATGATGTGTGGAATGAGATGTGGAATCATGGTGTGGCATGATGTGTGGAATGATATGTGGAATGAAATATTGAAAGATTTGTGGAATGATGTGAGGAATGATGTTTGGAATGATGTGTGGAATGATGTGTGGAATGATGTATTGAATGATGTGTGGAATGATGTGTGGAATGATTATCTGGAATGATGTGTGGAATGATGTGTGGAATGATATTTGGAATGATGTGTGGAATGATTTTTGGAATGATGTGTGGATTGATGTAAGTAATGATGTCTGCAATGTAATGGAATTATGTGTGGAATAAGGTATGGAATGATCTGTCAATGATGTGTGGAAAGATGTGTGGAATGATGTGCGTAATAATGTGTGGAATGATGTATGGAATGATGTTTGGAATGATGTGTGGAATGATGTGTGGAATGATGTGTGGATTGATGTGTGTAATGATGCGTGAATTAGTTGTGGAATGAGGTGTGGAATGATGTGTGAAATGATGTTTGGAATGAGGTGTGGAATGATGTTTGGAATTATGTGTAGAATGATATGTGGAATGATGTGTTGAATGATGTGTGGAATAATGTGTGGAATGAGGTGAGGAATGATGTGTGGAAAGATGTTTGCAATGATGTGTGGAATGTTTTGTGGAATGTTGTGTGCAATGAGTTGTGGAATGAAGTGTGGAATGTTATGTGGAATGAGGTGTGGAATGATCTTTGGAATGAGGTTTGGAATGATGTGTGGAATGATGTGTGGAATGATGAATGGAATGACGCAGTAAATGAAATGTGGAATGGTGTGTGGAATGATGTGTGGAATGATGTGTGGAATGAAGTGTGGAATGAAGTGTGGAAAAATGTGTGGAATGATGTGTGGAATGATGTGTTGAATGATGTGTGGAATGTTGTGTGGAATGATGCGTTTAATGATGTGTGGAACGAGGTGTGAAATGAGCTGTGGAATGCTGTGTGGAATGATGTGTGGAATGAGATGTGTAATGATGTGTGGAATGGTGTGTGGAATGATATGTGGAATGAGATGTGCAATGAGGTATGGACTGATGTGTGGAATGAGATGTGGAATGATATTTTGAAAGATGAGTGGAATGATGATTGGAATGAGTTGGGAATGAGGTTTGGAATGATGTGTGGAATGAGGTGTGGAATGATGTGTGGAATGATATGTGGAATGATGTTTGCAATAATGTATGTAATGCTGTTTGGAATTATGTGTGGAATGAGGTACTGAATGTGGTTTGGAATGATGTGTGCAAAGATGTGTGCAATGATGTGTGGAATGTTTTGTGGAATGATGTGTGCAATGAGTTGTGGAATGAGGTGTGGAATGTTATGTGGAATGAGGTGTGGAATGATCTTTGGAATGAGGTTTGGAATGATAGTGGAATGATGTGTGGAATGCTGCGTGGAATCATATGTGGAAGGAGGTGTGGAATGAGATGTGGAATGAGCTTTGGAATGATGTGTGGAATGATGTGTGGAATGCTGTGTGGAATGCTGTTTGGAATGATGTGTGGAATGATGTGTGGATGATGTGTGGAATGATGTGTGGAATGTTGTGTGGAAAGAAGTGTTTAATGATGTGTGGAACGAGGTGTGAAATGAGTTGTGGAATGATGTGTGGAATGATGTGTGGAGTGAGATGTGGAATAATGCGTGGAATGATGTGTGAAATTATATGTGGAATGCTGTATTGAATGATGTGTGGAATAATGTGTGGAATGAGGTGAGGAATGATGTGTGGAATGAAGTGTGGAAAGATGTGTGGAATGATACGTGGAACGAAGTGTGGAATGAGATGTGGATTGATGCGTGGAATGATATGTGGAATGAGGAGTGGATAATATTTGGAATGTTGTTTGGAATGATGTGTGGATTGATGTGTGCAATGATATGTGGAATGTTATGGAATGATGTGTGGAAGGAGATGTGGAATGATGTTTGGAATGATGTGTGGAATGATGTGTGGCATGATGTGTGGATTGACGTGTGCAATGATGTGTGGAATGTTATGGCATGATGTGTTGAATGAGGTATGGAATGATGTGTGGCATGATGTGCGGAACGATATGTGGAATGATGTATTGAATGATGTGTGGAATGATGTGAGGAATGATGTTTGGAATGATGTGCGGAATGATGTGTAGAATGATGTATTGAATGATGTGTGGAATGATGTACCGAATGATATCTGGAATGATGTGTGGAATGATGTGTGGAATGATGTTTGGAATGATATGTGGAATGATGTGTGGAATGATGTGTGGAATGATGTACCGAATGATATCTGGAATGATGTGTGGAATGATGTGTGGAATGATGTGTGGAATGATATGTGGAATGATGTGTGGAATGATGTATGGAATGACACGGTAAAAGAAATGTGGAAAGATGTGTGGAATGATGTGTGGAATGGTGTGTGGAATGAAGTGTGGAAAGATCTGTGAAATGTGGTGTGGAATGATGTGTGAAATCATGTGTGGAATGAGATGTGCAATGATGCGTGGAATGATGTGTGGAATGATATGTGGAATGATGTGTTGAATGATGTGTGGAATAATGTGTGGAATGAGGTGAGGAATGAAGTATGGAAAGATGTGTTCAATGATATGTTGGAATGTTTTGTGGAATGATGTGTGCAATGAGTTGTGGAATGAGGTGTGGAATGTTATGTGGAATGAGGTGTGGAATGAGCTTTGGAATGAGGTTTGGAATGATGTGTGGAATGATGTGTGTAATGATGCGTGGAATGATGTGTGGAATGATGTGTGGAATGATGAATGGAATGGTGCGGTAAATGAAATGTGGAATGGTGCGTTGAATGATGTGTGGAATGATGTGTGGAATCAAGTTTGGAATGAAGTGTGGAAAGATGTGTGGAATGATGTGTGGAATGATGTGTGGAATGATGTGTGGAATGTTGTGTGGAAAGATGTGTTCAATGATGTGTGGAACGAGGTGTGATATGAGGTGTGGAATGCTGTGTGAAATGATGTGTTTAATGAGATGTGGAATGTTGCGTGGATTGATGTGTGGAATGATATGTGAAATGATGTATTGAATGATGTCTTCTGGAATGATGTTTGGAGTGAAGTGAGGAATGATGTGTGTTATGATGTGTGGAAAGATGTGTGGAATGATGTGTGGAACGAGGTTTGGAATGAGTTGTGGAATGATGCGTGGAATGATGTGTCGAATGAGGAGTGGATGATATTTGGAAAGCTTTTTGGAATGATGTGTGGATTGTTGTGTGTAAGGACCAGTGGAATGTTATGGAATGATGTTTGGAATGAGGTGTGGAATGATGTTTGGAATGATGTGTGGAATGATGTGTGGCATGATGTGTGGATTGACGTGTGTAATGATGTGTGGAATGTTATGGAATGATGTGTGGAATGAGGTGTGCAATGATGTGTGGCATGATGTGTGGAATGATATGTGGAATGATGTATTGAATGACGTGTGGAATGATTTGTGGAATGATGTGTGGATTGATGTGTGTAATGATGTGTGGAATGTTATGGATTGTTATGTGGAAATTAGATATGGAATGATGTGTCAATGATGTGTGGTAAGATGTGTGGAATGATGTGTCTAATAATGTGTGTAATGATGTGTGGAATGATGTTTGGAATGATGTGTGGAATGATTTGTGGAATGATGTGTGGAATGTTATGGATTGTTATGTGGAATGAGATATGGAATGATGTGTCAATGATGTGTGGTAAGATGTGTGGAATGATGTGTCCAATAATGTGTGTAATGACGTGTGGAATGATGTTTGGAATGATGTGTGGAATGATTTGTGGAATGATGTGTGAAATGTTTTGGAATGATATGTGGAATGAGGTGTGGAATGATGTGAGGAATGATGTATGGAATGATGTTTGGAATGATGTGTGGAATGATGTGTGGAATGATGTGTGGATTGATGTGTGTAATGATGCGTGAATGAGTTGTGGAATGAGGTGTGGAATGATGTGTGGAAAGATGTTTCGAATGAGCTGTGGAATGATGTTTGGAATGATGTGTAGAATGAAGTGTGGAATGATGTGTGGAATGATGTATGGAATGATCTTTGGAATGAGGTTTGGAATGATTTGTGGAATGATGTGTGGAATGATGTGTGGAATGATGTATGGAATGACACGGTAAATGAAATGTGGAACGATGTGTGGAATGATGTGTGGAATGATGTGTGGAATGATGTGTGGAATGATGTGTGGAATGATGTATGTAATGATGTTTTGAATTATGTGTGGATTGTGGTGCTGATTGTGGTGCGGAATGATGTGTGCAAAGAAGTGTGCAATGATGTGGTGGAATGTTTTGTGGAATGATGTATGGAATGATCTTTGGAATGAGGTGTGGAATGATTTGTGGAATGATGAGTGGAATGACGCATGGAATCATATGTGGAATGAGGTGTGGAATGAGATGTGGAATGAGGTTTGGAATAATGCGTGGAATGATGTGTGAAATGCTGTACGGAATCATGTGTGGAATGACGTGTGGAATGATGTGTGGAATGATGTATGGAATGACACGGTAAATGAAATGTGGAAAGGTGTGTGGAATGATGTGTGGAATGATGTGTGGAATGAAGTGTGGAAAGATGGGTGAAATGTGGTGTGGAATGATGTGTGAAATGATGTGTGGAATGAGATATGGAATGATGCGTGGAATGATGTGTGGAATGATATGTGGAATGATGTGTGGAATGATGTGTGGAATAATGTGTGGAATGAGGTGAGGAATGAAGTGTGGAAAGATGTGTTCATTGATGTGTAGGAATGTTTTGTGGAATGATGCGTGGAATGATGCGTGGAATGTTGTGTGGAATGATGAATGGAATGATGCGGTAAATGAAATGTGGAATGGTGCGTGCAATGATGTGTGGATAGATGTGTGGAATGAAGTGTGGAATGAAGTGTGCAATGAAGTGTGGAATGAAGTGTGGAATGCGGTGTGGAATGATGTTTGGAATGATGTGTGGAATGATGTGTGGCATGATATGTGGATTGACATGTGTAATGATGTGTGGAATGTTATGGAATGATGTGTGGAATGAGGTGTGCAATGATGTGTGGCATGATGTGTGGAATGATATGTGTAATGATGTATTGAATGATGTGTGGAATGATGTGTGGAATGATGTTTGGAATGATGTGAGGATGATGTGTGGAATGATGTATTGAATGATATGCGGAATGATGTGTCGAATGGTATCTGGAATGATGTGTGAAATGAAGTATGGAATGATGTATGGAATGATGTGTGGAATGATTTGTGGATTGATGTGTGTAATGATGTGTGGAGTGTTATGGAATGTTATGTGGAATGAGATATGGAATGATGTGTGGAATGAGGTGTGGAATTCAATTTGGAATGCTGTGTGGAATGATGTGTTGAATGATGTGTGGAATGAGGTGTGGATTGATGTGTGGAATGATGTGTGCAATGATGTGTGGAATGCTTTGTGGAATGATGTGTGGAATGATCTTTGGAATGAGGTCTGGAATGATTTGTGGAATGATGAGTGGAATGATGCGTGGAATCATATGTGGAATGAGGTGTGGAATGAGATGTGGAATGAGGTTTGGAATGATGTGTGGAATGATGTGTGGAATGATGTGTGGAATGATGTATGGAATGACACGGTAAATGAAATGTGGAATGATGTGTGGAATGATGTGTGGAATGATGTGTGGAATTATGTATGTAATGATGTTTTGAATTATGTGTGGAATGAGGTGCTGATTGTGGTGTGGAATGATGTGTGCAAAGATGTGTGCAATGATGTGTGGAATGCTTTGTGGAATGATGTGTGGAATGATCTTTGGAATGAGGTGTGGAATGATTTGTGGAATGATGAGTGGAATGAGATGTGGAATGAGGTTTGGAATAATGTGTGGAATGATGTGTGAAATGCTGTGTGGAATGATGTATGGAATGACACGGAAAAAGGAAATGTGGAAAGGTGTGGGGAATGATGTGTGGAATGATGTGTGGAATGAAGTGTGGAAAGATGTGTGAAATGTTGTGTGGAATGATGTGTGAAATGATGTGTGGAATGAGATGTGGAATGATGCGTGGAATGATGTGTGGAATGAGATGTGGAATGATGCGTGGAATGATGTGTGGAATGATGTGTGGAATGATGAATTGAATGATGCGGTAAATGAAATGTGGAATGGTGCGTGCAAAGATGTGAGGAATGATGTGTGGAATGATGTGTGGAATGATGTGTGGAATGTTGTGTGGAAAGATGTGTAATGATGTGTGGAACAAGGTGTGAAATGAGGTGTGGAATGCTGTGTGGAATGATGTGTGGAATGAGATGTGGAATGATGCGTGGAATGATGTGTAGAATGATATGTGGAATGATGTCTTGAATGATGTGTGGAATGATGTTTGGAATGAAGTGAGGAATGATGTCTGGTTTGAAGTGTGGAAAGATGTGTGGAATGATGTGTGGTACGAGGTGTGGAATGAAATGTGGAATGATGCGTGGAATGATATGGCGAAAGAGGAGTGGATGATATTTGGAAAGTTTTTTGGAATGATGTGTGGATTGATGAGTGTAATGACCTGTGGAATGTTATGGAATGATGTTTGGAATGAGGTGTGGAATGATGTTTGGAATGATGTGAGGATGATGTGCGAATGATGTATTGAATGATGTGCGGAATGATGTGTCGAATGGTATCTGGAATGATGTGTGGAATGAAATATGGAATGATGTATGGAATGATGTGTGTAATGATTTGTGGAATGATGTTTGGAATGATGTGTGGAATGATTTGTGGAATGATGTGTGGATTGATGTGTGTAATGATGTGTGGAATGTTATGGAATGTTATGTGGAATGAGATATGGAATGATGTCTCCATGATGTGTGGTAAGATGTGTGGAATGATGTGTGTAATAATGTGTGTAATGATGTGTGGAATGATGTGTAGAATAAGGTGTGGAATGATGTGTGGAATGATGTGTAGAATGATCTGTGGAATGATGTGTTGAATGATTTGTGGAAATATGTGTGGAATGATGTGTTGAATGAGATGTGGAATGATGTATGGAATGAGGTGTGGATGATGTTTGGCATGTTGTGTGCAAAGATGTGTAGAATGCTGTGTGGAATTATGTGTGGAATGAGGTTTGGAATGATGTTTGGAATGATATGTGGAATGAGGTGTGGAATTATATTTAGAATGCTGTGTGGAATGATGTGTTGAATGATGTGTGGAATGAAGTGTGGATTGATGTGTGGAATGATGTGTGCAATGATGTATGGAATGTTTTGTGGAATGATGTGTGGAATGATCTTTGGAATAAGGTGTGGAATGATTTGTGGAATGATGAGTGGAATGATGCGTGGAATCATATGTGGAATGAGTTGTGGAATGAGATGTGGAATGAGGTTTGGAATAATGTGTGGAATGTTGCGTGGAATGATGTGTGGAATGATGTATGGAATGACACGGTAAATGAAATGTGGAAAGGTGTGTGGAATGATGTGTGGAATGATTTGTGGCATGAAGTGTGGAAAGATGTGTGAAATGTGGTGTGGAATGATGTGTGAAATGAGTTGTGGAATGAGGTGTGGAATGTTATGTGGAATGAGGTGTGGAATGAGCTTTGGAATGAGGTTTGGAATGATGTGTGGAATGATGTGTGGAATAATGCGTGGAAGGATGTGTGGAATGATGTGTGGAATGATGAATGGAATGATGCGGAAAATGAAATGTGGAATGGTGCGTGCAATGATGTGTGGAATGATGTGTGGAATGATGTGTGGAATGATGTGTGGAATGTTGTGTGGAAAGATGTGTTTAATGATGTGTGGAACGAGGTGTGAAATGAGGTGTGGAATGCTGTGCGGAATGATGTGTGGAATGAGATGTGGAATGATGCGTGTAATGATGTGTGGAATGATATGTGGAATGATGTCTTGAATGATGTGTGGAATGATGTTTGGAATGAAGTGAGGTGTGATGTGTGGTATGAAGTGTGGAATGATGTGTGGAATTATGTGTGGAACGAGGTGTGGAATGAGATGTGGAATGATGCGTGGAATGATGTGTGGAATGATATGTGGAATGATGTGTTGAATGATGTGTGGAATGATGTGTGGAATGATGTGAGGAATGAAGTGTGGAAAGATGTGTTCATTGATGTGTAGGAATGTTTTGTGGAATGATGTGTGCAATGAGTTGTGGAATGAGGTGTGGAATGTTATGTGGAATGAGGTGTGGAATGAGCTTTGGAATGAGGTTTGGAATGATGTGTGGAATGATGTGTGGAATGATGCGTGGAAAGTTGTGTGGAATGATGTGTGGAATGATGAATGGAATGATGCGGTAAATGAAATGTGGAATGGTGCGTGCAATGATGTGTGGAATGATGTGTGGAATGAAGTTTGGAATGAAGTGTGGAACGATGCGTGGAATGATGTGTGGAATGATGTGTGGAATGATGTGTGGAATGTTTTGTGGAAAGATGTGTTTAATGATGTGTGGAACGAGGTGTGAAATGAGGTGTGGAATGCTGTGCGGAATGATGTATGGAATGAGATGTGGAATGATGCGTGGAATGATTTGTGGAATGATATGTGGAATGATGTCTTGAATGATGTGTGGAATGATGTTTGGAATGAAGTGAGGAATGATGTGTGGTATGAAGTGTGGAAAGATGTGTAGAATGATGTGTGGAACGAGGTGTGGAATGAGATGTGGAATGATGCGTGGAATGATATGTCGAATGATGTATTGAATGAGGTGTGGAATTATGTGTGGAATGATGTTTGGAATGATGTGAGGATGATGTGTGGAATGATGTATTGAATGATGTGCGGAATGATGTGTCGAATGGTATCTTCAATGATGTGTGGAATGAAGTATGGAATGATGTATGGAATAATGTGTCGAATGATTTGTGGAATGATGTTTGGAATGATATGTGGAATGATTTGTGGAATGATGTCTGGATTGATGTGTTTAATGATGTGTGGAATATTATGGAATGTTATGTGGAATGAGATATGGAATGATGTGTCCATGATGTCTGGCAAGATGTGTGGAATGATGTGTTTAATAATGTGTGTAATGATGTGTGGAATGACGTGTAGAATGAGGTGTGGAATGATGTGTGGAATGATGTGTAGAATGATCTGTGGAATGATGTGTTGAATGATTTGTGGAAATATGTGTGGAATGATGTGTGGAATGAGATGTGGAATGATGTGTGGAATGAGGTGTGGAATGATGTGTGGAATGTTGTGTGCAAAGATGTGTGGAATGCTGTGTGGAATTATGTGTGGTATGAGGGTGGAATGATGTTTGGAATGATGTGTGGAATGAGGTGTGGAATGATGTATTGAATGAAGTGCGGAATGAGGTGAGGAATGATGTGGGAATGAAGTTTGGAAGAATGTATGCAATGATGTTTCGACTGATATCTGGAATGATGTGTGGAATAATGTATGGAATGATGTTTGGAATGATGTGTGGAATGATGCGTGGAATGTTCTGTGGAATGAGTTATGGATTGATGTTTGGAATGATGTGTGGAATGATGTGTGGAATGATGTGTGGAATGAGGGATGGAATGAGGTTTGTACTGATGTGTGGAATGATGTGTGGATTGATGTGTGGAATGATGTGATGAATTTTTTGGAATGATGTGTTGAATGAGGTGTGGAATGATGTTTGGAATGCTGTGTGGAATGATGTGTGGAATTATGTGTGGAATGAGGTATGGAATGAGGAGTGGAATGATGTTGTGGAATGATGTTTGGAATGACGTGTGGGATTTTGTGTGTAATCATATGAGGAATGATGTGTGGATTGATGTGTGGAATGATGCGTGAAGGAGTTGTGGAATGAGGTGTGGAATGATGTATGGAATGATGTTTGGAATGAGGTGTGGAATGATGTTTGGAATGATGTGTAGCATGAAATGTGGAATGATGTGCTGAAAATGAGTGGAATGATGTGTGGAATGAGTTGTGGAATGATGTGTGGATTGATGTGTGGAATGAGGTGTGGAATGATGTGTGGAATGATGTGCGGCATGATGTGTGGATTGACGTGCGTAATGATGTTTGGAATGTTATGGAATGATGTGAGGAATGAGGTGTGGAATGATGTGTGGCATGATGTGTGGAATGATATGTGGAATGATGTATTGAATGATGTGTGAAATGTTGTGTGGAATGATGTTTGGAATTATGTGTGGAATGATGTGTGGAATGATGTTTGGAATGATGTTTGGAATGATGTGTAGAATAAAGTGTGGAATGATGTGTTGAAATCTGAGTGGAATGATGTGTGGAATGAGTTTTGGAATGAGGTTTGGAATGATGTGTGGAATGAGGTGTGGAATGAGGTGTGGAATGATGTGTGGAATGATGTGTGGAATGATGTTTGGAATGATGTGTGGAATGATGTGTGGAATGATGTGTGGAATGATGTATGTAATGATGTTTTGAATTATGTGTGGAATGAGGTGCTGATTGTGGCGTGGAATGATGTGTGCAAAGATGTGTCCAATGATGTGTGGAATGTTTTGTGGAATGATGTGTGGAATGATCTTTGGAATGAGGTGTGGAATGATTTGTGGAATGATGAGTGGAATGATGCGTGGAATCATATGTGGTATGAGGTGTGGAATGATGTGTGGAATGAGGTTTGGAATGATTTGTGGAATGATGTGTGGAATGATGCGTGGAATCTTATGTGTAATGAGGTGTGGAATGAGATGTGGAATGAGGTTTGTAATGATGCGTGGAATGATGTGTATAATGCTGTGTGGAATGATGTGTGGAATGATGTGTGGAATGATGTATGAAATGACGCGGTAAATGAAAAGTGGAATGGTGTGTGGAATGATGTGTGGAATGATACGTGGAATGAAGTGTGGAATGAAGTGTGGAATGATATGTCGAATGATGTATTGAATGATGAGTGGAATGATGTCTGGAATGAGGTGAGGAATGATGTGTGGAATGAAGTGTGGAAAGCTGTGTGGAATGATGTGTGGAATGAGGTGTGGAATGAGATGTGGAATGACGTGTGGAATGAAGTGTGGAATGATGTGTGGAATGATGTCTGGAATGAGGTGAGGAATGATGTGTGGAATGAAGTGTGGAAAGATGTGTGGAATGATGTGTGGAACGAGGTGTGGAATAATGCGTGGAAGGATGTGTGGAATGATGTGTGGAATGATGAATGGAATGATGCGGTAAATGAAATGTGGAATGGTGCGTGCAATGATGTGTGGAATGATGTGTGGAATGAAGTGTGGTATGAAGTGTGGAAAGATGCGTGGAATGATGTGTGGAATGATGTGTGGAATGATGTGTGGAATGTTGTGTGGAAAGATGTGTTTAATGATGTGTGGAACGAGGTGTGAAATGAGGTGTGGAATGCTGTGCGGAATGATGTGTGGAATGAGATGTGGAATGATGCGTGTAATGATGTGTGGAATGATATGTGGAATGATGTCTTGAATGATGTGTGGAATGATGTTTGGAATGAAGTGAGGTGTGATGTGTGGTATGAAGTGTGGAAAGATGTGTGGAATTATGTGTGGAACGAGGTGTGGAATGAGATGTG
Source organism: Pristiophorus japonicus (assembly GCF_044704955.1). Taxonomy (NCBI): domain Eukaryota; kingdom Metazoa; phylum Chordata; class Chondrichthyes; family Pristiophoridae; genus Pristiophorus; species Pristiophorus japonicus. The sequence continues at coordinate 3,126,288 of NW_027254201.1, read as the reverse complement.
GAATGATGCGTGGAATGATGTGTGGAATGATATGTGGAATGATGTGTTGAATGATGTGTGGAATGATGTGTGGAATGATGTGAGGAATGAAGTATGGAAAGATGTGTTCATTGATGTGTAGGAATGTTTTGTGGAATGATGTGTGCAATGAGTTGTGGAATGAGGTGTGGAATGTTATGTGGAATGAGGTGTGGAATGAGCTTTGGAATGAGGTTTGGAATGATGTGTGGAATGATGTGTGGAATGATGCGTGGAAAGTTGTGTGGAATGATGTGTGGAATGATGAATGGAATGATGCGGTAAATGAAATGTGGAATGGTGCGTGCAATGATGTGTGGAATGATGTGTGGAATGAAGTGTGGAATGAAGTGTGGAACGATGCGTGGAATGATGTGTGGAATGATGTGTGGAATGATGTGTGGAATGTTTTGTGGAAAGATGTATTTAATGATGTGTGGAACGAGGTGTGAAATGAGGTGTGGAATGCTGTGCGGAATGATGTATGGAATGAGATGTGGAATGATGCGTGGAATGATTTGTGGAATGATATGTGGAATGATGTCTTGAATGATGTGTGGAATGATGTTTGGAATGAAGTGAGGAATGATGTGTGGTATGAAGTGTGGAAAGATGTGTAGAATGATGTGTGGAACGAGGTGTGGAATGAGATGTGGAATGATGCGTGGAATGATATGTCGAATGATGTATTGAATGAGGTGTGGAATTATGTGTGGAATGATGTTTGGAATGATGTGAGGATGATGTGTGGAATGATGTATTGAATGATGTGCGGAATGATGTGTCGAATGGTATCTGGAATGATGTGTGGAATGAAGTATGGAATGATGTATGGAATAATGTGTCGAATGATTTGTGGAATGATGTTTGGAATGATATGTGGAATGATTTGTGGAATGATGTCTGGATTGATGTGTTTAATGATGTGTGGAATATTATGGAATGTTATGTGGAATGAGATATGGAATGATGTGTCCATGATGTCTGGCAAGATGTGTGGAATGATGTGTTTAATAATGTGTGTAATGATGTGTGGAATGACGTGTAGAATGAGGTGTGGAATGATGTGTGGAATGATGTGTAGAATGATCTGTGGAATGATGTGTTGAATGATTTGTGGAAATATGTGTGGAATGATGTGTGGAATGAGATGTGGAATGATGTGTGGAATGAGGTGTGGAATGATGTGTGGAATGTTGTGTGCAAAGATGTGTGGAATGCTGTGTGGAATTATGTGTGGTATGAGGTTTGGAATGATGTTTGGAATGATGTGTGGAATGAGGTGTGGAATGATGTATTGAATGAAGTGCGGAATGAGGTGAGGAATGATGTGGGAATGAAGTTTGGAAGAATGTATGCAATGATGTTTCGACTGATATCTGGAATGATGTGTGGAATAATGTATGGAATGATGTTTGGAATGATGTGTGGAATGATGCGTGGAATGTTCTGTGGAATGAGTTATGGCTTGATGTTTGGAATGATGTGTGGAATGATGTGTGGAATGATGTGTGGAATGAGGGATGGAATGAGGTTTGTACTGATGTGTGGAATGATGTGTGGATCGATGTGTGGAATGATGTGATGAATTTTTTTGGAATGATGTGTTGAATGAGGTGTGGAATGATGTTTGGAATGCTGTGTGGAATGATGTGTGGAATTATGTGTGGAATGAGGTATGGAATGAGGAGTGGAATGATGTTGTGGAATGATGTTTGGAATGACGTGTGGGATTTTGTGTGTAATCATATGAGGAATGATGTGTGGATTGATGTGTGGAATGATGCGTGAAGGAGTTGTGGAATGAGGTGTGGAATGATGTATGGAATGATGTTTGGAATGAGGTGTGGAATGATGTTAGGAATGATGTGTAGCATGAAATGTGGAATGATGTGCTGAAAATGAGTGGAATGATGTGTGGAATGAGTTGTGGAATGATGTGTGGATTGATGTGTGGAATGAGGTGTGGAATGATGTGTGGAATGATGTGCGGCATGATGTGTGGATTGACGTGCGTAATGATGTTTGGAATGTTATGGAATGATGTGAGGAATGAGGTGTGGAATGATGTGTGGCATGATGTGTGGAATGATATGTGGAATGATGTATTGAATGATGTGTGAAATGTTGTGTGGAATGATGTTTGGAATTATGTGTGGAATGATGTGTGGAATGATGTTTGGAATGATGTTTGGAATGATGTGTAGAATAAAGTGTGGAATGATGTGTTGAAATCTGAGTGGAATGATGTGTGGAATGAGTTTTGGAATGAGGTTTGGAATGATGTGTGGAATGAGGTGTGGAATGAGGTGTGGAATGATGTGTGGAATGATGTGTGGAATGATGTTTGGAATGATGTGTGGAATGATGTGAGGAATGATGTGTGGAATGATGTATGTAATGATGTTTTGAATTATGTGTGGAATGAGGTGCTGATTGTGGCGTGGAATGATGTGTGCAAAGATGTGTGCAATGATGTGTGGAATGTTTTGTGGAATGATGTGTGGAATGATCTTTGGAATGAGGTGTGGAATGATTTGTGGAATGATGAGTGGAATGATGCGTGGAATCATATGTGGAATGAGGTGTGGAATGATGTGTGGAATGATGTGTGGAATGATGTTTGGAATGAGGTTTGGAATGATTTGTGGAATGATGTGTGGAATGATGCGTGGAATCTTATGTGTAATGAGGTGTGGAATGAGATGTGGAATGAGGTTTGTAATGATGTGTGGAATGATGTGTATAATGCTGTGTGGAATGATGTGTGGAATGATGTGTGGAATGATGTATGAAATGACGCGGTAAATGAAAAGTGGAATGGTGTGTGGAATGATGTGTGGAATGATACGTGGAATGAAGTGTGGAATGAAGTGTGGAATGATATGTCGAATGATGTATTGAATGATGAGTGGAATGATGTCTGGAATGAGGTGAGGAATGATGTGTGGAATGAAGTGTGGAAAGCTGTGTGGAATGATGTGTGGAATGAGGTGTGGAATGAGATGTGGAATGAGGTGTGGAATGAAGTGTGGAATGATGTGTGGAATGATGTCTGGAATGAGGTGAGGAATGATGTGTGGAATGAAGTGTGGAAAGATGTGTGGAATGATGTGTGGAACGAGGTGTGGAATGAGATGTGGAATGTTGCGTGGAATGATATGTCGAATGAGATGTGGAATGTGGTTTGGAATGATGTGTGGAACGATGTGTGGACTGCTGTGTGGAATGATATGTGGAATGATGTGTGGAATGATGTGTGGAATGATGTATGAAATGACGCAGTAAATGAAATGTGGAATGATGTGTGGAATGATATGTAGAATGATGTATTGAATGATGTGTGGAATGATGTCTGAAATGAGGTGAGGAATGATGTGTGGAATTATGTGTGGAATGAGGTATGGAATGAGGAGTGGAATGATGTTGTGGAATGATGTTTGGAATGACGTGTGGGATTTTGTGTGTAATCATATGAGGAATGATGTGTGGATTGATGTGTGGAATGATGCGTGAAGGCGTTGTGGAATGAGGTGTGGAATGATGTATGGAATGATGTTTGGAATGAGGTGTGGAATGATGTTTGGAATGATGTGTAGAATGAAATGTGGAATGATGTGCTGAAAATGAGTGGAATGATGTGTGGAATGAGTTGTGGAATGATGTGTGGATTGATGTGTGGAATGAGGTGTGGAATGATGTGTGGAATGATGTGCGGCATGATGTGTGGATTGACGTGCGTAATGATGTTTGGAATGTTATGGAATGATGTGAGGAATGAGGTGTGGAATGATGTGTGGCATGATGTGTGGAATGATATGTGGAATGATGTATTGAATGATGTGTGAAATGTTGTGTGGAATGATGTTTGGAATTATGTGTGGAATGATGTGTGGAATGATGTTTGGAATGATGTTTGGAATGATGTGTAGAATAAAGTGTGGAATGATGTGTTGAAATCTGAGTGGAATGATGTGTGGAATGACTTTTGGAATGAGGTTTGGAATGATGTGTGGAATGAGGTGTGGAATGAGGTGTGGAATGATGTGTGGAATGATGTGTGGAATGATGTTTGGAATGATGTGTGGAATGATGTGTGGAATGATGTGTGGAATGATGTTTGGAATGAGGTTTGGAATGATTTGTGGAATGAGGTGTGGAATGAGGTGTGGAATGATGTGTGGAATGATGTGTGGAATGATGTTTGGAATGATGTGTGGAATGATGTGTGGAATGATGTGTGGAATGATGTTTGGAATGAGGTTTGGAATGATTTGTGGAATGATGTGTGGAATGATGCGTGGAATCTTATGTGTAATGAGGTGTGGAATGAGATGTGGAATGAGGTTTGTAATGATGTGTGGAATGATGTGTATAATGCTGTGTGGAATGATGTGTGGAATGATGTGTGGAATGATGTATGAAATGACGCGGTAAATGAAAAGTGGAATGGTGTGTGGAATGATGTGTGGAATGATACGTGGAATGAAGTGTGGAATGAAGTGTGGAATGATATGTCGAATGATGTATTGAATGATGAGTGGAATGATGTCTGGAATGAGGTGAGGAATGATGTGTGGAATGAAGTGTGGAAAGCTGTGTGGAATGAGGTGTGGAATGAGATGTGGAATGAGGTGTGGAATGAGATGTGGAATGATGTGTGGAATGATGTGTGGAACGATGTGTGGACTGCTGTGTGGAATGATATGTGGAATGATGTGTGGAATGATGTGTGGAATGATGTATGAAATGACGCAGTAAATGAAATGTGGAATGATGTGTGGAATGATATGTACAATGATGTATTGAATGATGTGTGGAATGATGTCTGAAATGAGGTGAGGAATGATGTGTGGAATTATGTGTGGAATGAGGTATGGAATGAGGAGTGGAATGATGTTGTGGAATGATGTTTGGAATGACGTGTGGGATTTTGTGTGTAATCATATGAGGAATGATGTGTGGATTGATGTGTGGAATGATGCGTGAAGGAGTTGTGGAATGAGGTGTGGAATGATGTATGGAATGATGTTTGGAATGAGGTGTGGAATGATGTTTGGAATGATGTGTAGAATGAAATGTGGAATGATGTGCTGAAAATGAGTGGAATGATGTGTGGAATGAGTTGTGGAATGATGTGTGGATTGATGTGTGGAATGAGGTGTGGAATGATGTGTGGAATGATGTGCGGCATGATGTGTGGATTGACGTGCGTAATGATGTTTGGAATGTTATGGAATGATGTGAGGAATGAGGTGTGGAATGATGTGTGGCATGATGTGTGGAATGATATGTGGAATGATGTATTGAATGATGTGTGAAATGTTGTGTGGAATGATGTTTGGAATTATGTGTGGAATGATGTGTGGAATGATGTTTGGAATGATGTTTGGAATGATGTGTAGAATAAAGTGTGGAATGATGTGTTGAAATCTGAGTGGAATGATGTGTGGAATGAGTTTTGGAATGAGGTTTGGAATGATGTGTGGAATGAGGTGTGGAATGAGGTGTGGAATGATGTGTGGAATGATGTGTGGAATGATGTTTGGAATGATGTGTGGAATGATGTGTGGAATGATGTGTGGAATGATGTATGTAATGATGTTTTGAATTATGTGTGGAATGAGGTGCTGATTGTGGCGTGGAATGATGTGTGCAAAGATGTGTGCAATGATGTGTGGAATGTTTTGTGGAATGATGTGTGGAATGATCTTTGGAATGAGGTGTGGAATGATTTGTGGAATGATGAGTGGAATGATGCGTGGAATCATATGTGGAATGAGGTGTGGAATGATGTGTGGAATGAGGTTTGGAATGATTTGTGGAATGATGTGTGGAATGATGCGTGGAATCTTATGTGTAATGAGGTGTGGAATGAGATGTGGAATGAGGTTTGTAATGATGTGTGGAATGATGTGTATAATGCTGTGTGGAATGATGTGTGGAATGATGTGTGGAATGATGTATGAAATGACGCGGTAAATGAAAAGTGGAATGGTGTGTGGAATGATGTGTGGAATGATACGTGGAATGAAGTGTGGAATGAAGTGTGGAATGATATGTCGAATGATGTATTGAATGATGAGTGGAATGATGTCTGGAATGAGGTGAGGAATGATGTGTGGAATGAAGTGTGGAAAGCTGTGTGGAATGATGTGTGGAATGAGGTGTGGAATGAGATGTGGAATGAGGTGTGGAATGAAGTGTGGAATGATGTGTGGAATGATGTCTGGAATGAGGTGAGGAATGATGTGTGGAATGAAGTGTGGAAAGATGTGTGGAATGATGTGTGGAACGAGGTGTGGAATCAGATGTGGAATGTTGCGTGGAATGATATGTCGAATGAGATGTGGAATGTGGTTTGGAATGATGTGTGGAACGATGTGTGGACTGCTGTGTGGAATGATATGTGGAATGATGTGTGGAATGATGTGTGGAATGATGTATGAAATGACGCAGTAAATGAAATGTGGAATGATGTGTGGAATGAAATGTAGAATGATGTATTGAATGATGTGTGGAATGATGTCTGAAATGAGGTGAGGAATGATGTGTGGAATGAAGTGTGGAAAGATGTGTGGAGTGATGTGTGGAATGAGGTGTGGAATGAGGTGTGGAATGATGTGTTGAATGATGTGTGGAATGATGTTTGGAATGAGGTTTGGAATGATTTGTGGAATGATGTGTGGAATGATGCGTGGAATCATAGGTGTAATGAGGTGTGGAATGAGATTTGGAATGAGGTTTGGAATGATGTGTGGAATGATGTGTGGAGTGCTGTGTGGAATGATGTGTGGAATGATATGTGGAATGATGTGTGGAATGATGTATGAAATGACGCGGTAAATGAAATGTGGAATGGTGTGTGGAATGATGTGTGGAATGATATGTGGAATGAAGTGTGGAATGATGTGTGGAATGATATGTAGAATGATGTATTGAATGATGTGTGGAATGATGTCTGGAATGAGGTGAGGAATGATGTGTGGAATGTAGCGTGGAAAGGTGTGTGGAATTATGTGTGGATTGAGCTGTGGAATGAAGAGTGGAATGATGTGTGGAATGATGTTTGGAATGTAGTGTGGGATTCTGTGTGGAATCATATGAGGAATGATGTTTGGATTCATGTGTGGAATTATCTGTGAAGGAGTTGTAGAATGAGGTTTGGAATGATGTGTGGAATGATGTTTGGAATGAGGTGTGGAATGATGTTTGGAATGATGTGTAGAATAAAGTGTGGAATGATGTGTTGAAAGATGAGTGGAATGATGTGTAGAATAAGTTGTGGAATGAGGTGTGGAATGATGTGTGGAATGAGGTGTGGAATGATGTGTGGAATGATGTGTGGAATGATGTGTGGAATGATGTATGTAATGATGTTTGGAATTATGTGTGGAATGATGTGTTGAATGAGGTGTGGAATGATGTTTGGAATGCTGTGTGGAATGATGTGTGGAATTATGTGTGGAATGAGGTATGGAATGAGGAGTGGAATGATGTTGTGGAATGATGTTTGGAATGACGTGTGGGATTTTGTGTGTAATCATATGAGGAATGATGTGTGGATTGATGTGTGGAATGATGCGTGAAGGAGTTGTGGAATGAGGTGTGGAATGATGTATGGAATGATGTTTGGAATGAGGTGTGGAATGATGTTAGGAATGATGTGTAGCATGAAATGTGGAATGATGTGCTGAAAATGAGTGGAATGATGTGTGGAATGAGTTGTGGAATGATGTGTGGATTGATGTGTGGAATGAGGTGTGGAATGATGTGTGGAATGATGTGCGGCATGATGTGTGGATTGACGTGCGTAATGATGTTTGGAATGTTATGGAATGATGTGAGGAATGAGGTGTGGAATGATGTGTGGCATGATGTGTGGAATGATATGTGGAATGATGTATTGAATGATGTGTGAAATGTTGTGTGGAATGATGTTTGGAATTATGTGTGGAATGATGTGTGGAATGATGTTTGGAATGATGTTTGGAATGATGTGTAGAATAAAGTGTGGAATGATGTGTTGAAATCTGAGTGGAATGATGTGTGGAATGAGTTTTGGAATGAGGTTTGGAATGATGTGTGGAATGAGGTGTGGAATGAGGTGTGGAATGATGTGTGGAATGATGTGTGGAATGATGTTTGGAATGATGTGTGGAATGATGTGAGGAATGATGTGTGGAATGATGTATGTAATGATGTTTTGAATTATGTGTGGAATGAGGTGCTGATTGTGGCGTGGAATGATGTGTGCAAAGATGTGTGCAATGATGTGTGGAATGTTTTGTGGAATGATGTGTGGAATGATCTTTGGAATGAGGTGTGGAATGATTTGTGGAATGATGAGTGGAATGATGCGTGGAATCATATGTGGAATGAGGTGTGGAATGATGTGTGGAATGATGTGTGGAATGATGTTTGGAATGAGGTTTGGAATGATTTGTGGAATGATGTGTGGAATGATGCGTGGAATCTTATGTGTAATGAGGTGTGGAATGAGATGTGGAATGAGGTTTGTAATGATGTGTGGAATGATGTGTATAATGCTGTGTGGAATGATGTGTGGAATGATGTGTGGAATGATGTATGAAATGACGCGGTAAATGAAAAGTGGAATGGTGTGTGGAATGATGTGTGGAATGATACGTGGAATGAAGTGTGGAATGAAGTGTGGAATGATATGTCGAATGATGTATTGAATGATGAGTGGAATGATGTCTGGAATGAGGTGAGGAATGATGTGTGGAATGAAGTGTGGAAAGCTGTGTGGAATGATGTGTGGAATGAGGTGTGGAATGAGATGTGGAATGAGGTGTGGAATGAAGTGTGGAATGATGTGTGGAATGATGTCTGGAATGAGGTGAGGAATGATGTGTGGAATGAAGTGTGGAAAGATGTGTGGAATGATGTGTGGAACGAGGTGTGGAATGAGATGTGGAATGTTGCGTGGAATGATATGTCGAATGAGATGTGGAATGTGGTTTGGAATGATGTGTGGAACGATGTGTGGACTGCTGTGTGGAATGATATGTGGAATGATGTGTGGAATGATGTGTGGAATGATGTATGAAATGACGCAGTAAATGAAATGTGGAATGATGTGTGGAATGATATGTAGAATGATGTATTGAATGATGTGTGGAATGATGTCTGAAATGAGGTGAGGAATGATGTGTGGAATTATGTGTGGAATGAGGTATGGAATGAGGAGTGGAATGATGTTGTGGAATGATGTTTGGAATGACGTGTGGGATTTTGTGTGTAATCATATGAGGAATGATGTGTGGATTGATGTGTGGAATGATGCGTGAAGGCGTTGTGGAATGAGGTGTGGAATGATGTATGGAATGATGTTTGGAATGAGGTGTGGAATGATGTTTGGAATGATGTGTAGAATGAAATGTGGAATGATGTGCTGAAAATGAGTGGAATGATGTGTGGAATGAGTTGTGGAATGATGTGTGGATTGATGTGTGGAATGAGGTGTGGAATGATGTGTGGAATGATGTGCGGCATGATGTGTGGATTGACGTGCGTAATGATGTTTGGAATGTTATGGAATGATGTGAGGAATGAGGTGTGGAATGATGTGTGGCATGATGTGTGGAATGATATGTGGAATGATGTATTGAATGATGTGTGAAATGTTGTGTGGAATGATGTTTGGAATTATGTGTGGAATGATGTGTGGAATGATGTTTGGAATGATGTTTGGAATGATGTGTAGAATAAAGTGTGGAATGATGTGTTGAAATCTGAGTGGAATGATGTGTGGAATGACTTTTGGAATGAGGTTTGGAATGATGTGTGGAATGAGGTGTGGAATGAGGTGTGGAATGATGTGTGGAATGATGTGTGGAATGATGTTTGGAATGATGTGTGGAATGATGTGTGGAATGATGTGTGGAATGATGTTTGGAATGAGGTTTGGAATGATTTGTGGAATGAGGTGTGGAATGAGGTGTGGAATGATGTGTGGAATGATGTGTGGAATGATGTTTGGAATGATGTGTGGAATGATGTGTGGAATGATGTGTGGAATGATGTTTGGAATGAGGTTTGGAATGATTTGTGGAATGATGTGTGGAATGATGCGTGGAATCTTATGTGTAATGAGGTGTGGAATGAGATGTGGAATGAGGTTTGTAATGATGTGTGGAATGATGTGTATAATGCTGTGTGGAATGATGTGTGGAATGATGTGTGGAATGATGTATGAAATGACGCGGTAAATGAAAAGTGGAATGGTGTGTGGAATGATGTGTGGAATGATACGTGGAATGAAGTGTGGAATGAAGTGTGGAATGATATGTCGAATGATGTATTGAATGATGAGTGGAATGATGTCTGGAATGAGGTGAGGAATGATGTGTGGAATGAAGTGTGGAAAGCTGTGTGGAATGAGGTGTGGAATGAGATGTGGAATGAGGTGTGGAATGAGATGTGGAATGATGTGTGGAATGATGTGTGGAACGATGTGTGGACTGCTGTGTGGAATGATATGTGGAATGATGTGTGGAATGATGTGTGGAATGATGTATGAAATGACGCAGTAAATGAAATGTGGAATGATGTGTGGAATGATATGTACAATGATGTATTGAATGATGTGTGGAATGATGTCTGAAATGAGGTGAGGAATGATGTGTGGAATTATGTGTGGAATGAGGTATGGAATGAGGAGTGGAATGATGTTGTGGAATGATGTTTGGAATGACGTGTGGGATTTTGTGTGTAATCATATGAGGAATGATGTGTGGATTGATGTGTGGAATGATGCGTGAAGGAGTTGTGGAATGAGGTGTGGAATGATGTATGGAATGATGTTTGGAATGAGGTGTGGAATGATGTTTGGAATGATGTGTAGAATGAAATGTGGAATGATGTGCTGAAAATGAGTGGAATGATGTGTGGAATGAGTTGTGGAATGATGTGTGGATTGATGTGTGGAATGAGGTGTGGAATGATGTGTGGAATGATGTGCGGCATGATGTGTGGATTGACGTGCGTAATGATGTTTGGAATGTTATGGAATGATGTGAGGAATGAGGTGTGGAATGATGTGTGGCATGATGTGTGGAATGATATGTGGAATGATGTATTGAATGATGTGTGAAATGTTGTGTGGAATGATGTTTGGAATTATGTGTGGAATGATGTGTGGAATGATGTTTGGAATGATGTTTGGAATGATGTGTAGAATAAAGTGTGGAATGATGTGTTGAAATCTGAGTGGAATGATGTGTGGAATGAGTTTTGGAATGAGGTTTGGAATGATGTGTGGAATGAGGTGTGGAATGAGGTGTGGAATGATGTGTGGAATGATGTGTGGAATGATGTTTGGAATGATGTGTGGAATGATGTGTGGAATGATGTGTGGAATGATGTATGTAATGATGTTTTGAATTATGTGTGGAATGAGGTGCTGATTGTGGCGTGGAATGATGTGTGCAAAGATGTGTGCAATGATGTGTGGAATGTTTTGTGGAATGATGTGTGGAATGATCTTTGGAATGAGGTGTGGAATGATTTGTGGAATGATGAGTGGAATGATGCGTGGAATCATATGTGGAATGAGGTGTGGAATGATGTGTGGAATGAGGTTTGGAATGATTTGTGGAATGATGTGTGGAATGATGCGTGGAATCTTATGTGTAATGAGGTGTGGAATGAGATGTGGAATGAGGTTTGTAATGATGTGTGGAATGATGTGTATAATGCTGTGTGGAATGATGTGTGGAATGATGTGTGGAATGATGTATGAAATGACGCGGTAAATGAAAAGTGGAATGGTGTGTGGAATGATGTGTGGAATGATACGTGGAATGAAGTGTGGAATGAAGTGTGGAATGATATGTCGAATGATGTATTGAATGATGAGTGGAATGATGTCTGGAATGAGGTGAGGAATGATGTGTGGAATGAAGTGTGGAAAGCTGTGTGGAATGATGTGTGGAATGAGGTGTGGAATGAGATGTGGAATGAGGTGTGGAATGAAGTGTGGAATGATGTGTGGAATGATGTCTGGAATGAGGTGAGGAATGATGTGTGGAATGAAGTGTGGAAAGATGTGTGGAATGATGTGTGGAACGAGGTGTGGAATCAGATGTGGAATGTTGCGTGGAATGATATGTCGAATGAGATGTGGAATGTGGTTTGGAATGATGTGTGGAACGATGTGTGGACTGCTGTGTGGAATGATATGTGGAATGATGTGTGGAATGATGTGTGGAATGATGTATGAAATGACGCAGTAAATGAAATGTGGAATGATGTGTGGAATGAAATGTAGAATGATGTATTGAATGATGTGTGGAATGATGTCTGAAATGAGGTGAGGAATGATGTGTGGAATGAAGTGTGGAAAGATGTGTGGAGTGATGTGTGGAATGAGGTGTGGAATGAGGTGTGGAATGATGTGTTGAATGATGTGTGGAATGATGTTTGGAATGAGGTTTGGAATGATTTGTGGAATGATGTGTGGAATGATGCGTGGAATCATAGGTGTAATGAGGTGTGGAATGAGATTTGGAATGAGGTTTGGAATGATGTGTGGAATGATGTGTGGAGTGCTGTGTGGAATGATGTGTGGAATGATATGTGGAATGATGTGTGGAATGATGTATGAAATGACGCGGTAAATGAAATGTGGAATGGTGTGTGGAATGATGTGTGGAATGATATGTGGAATGAAGTGTGGAATGATGTGTGGAATGATATGTAGAATGATGTATTGAATGATGTGTGGAATGATGTCTGGAATGAGGTGAGGAATGATGTGTGGAATGTAGCGTGGAAAGGTGTGTGGAATTATGTGTGGATTGAGCTGTGGAATGAAGAGTGGAATGATGTGTGGAATGATGTTTGGAATGTAGTGTGGGATTCTGTGTGGAATCATATGAGGAATGATGTTTGGATTCATGTGTGGAATTATCTGTGAAGGAGTTGTAGAATGAGGTTTGGAATGATGTGTGGAATGATGTTTGGAATGAGGTGTGGAATGATGTTTGGAATGATGTGTAGAATAAAGTGTGGAATGATGTGTTGAAAGATGAGTGGAATGATGTGTAGAATAAGTTGTGGAATGAGGTGTGGAATGATGTGTGGAATGAGGTGTGGAATGATGTGTGGAATGATGTGTGGAATGATGTGTGGAATGATGTATGTAATGATGTTTGGAATTATGTGTGGAATGAGGTGCTGAATGTGGTGTGGAATGATGTGTGAAATAATGTGTGCAATGATGTGTGGTATGTTTTGTGGAATGATGTGTGGTATGAGTTGTGGAATGAGGTGTGGAATGTTATGTGGAATGAGGTGTGGAATGATCTTTGGAATGATGTTTGGAATGATGTGTGGAATGATGTGTGGAATGCTGTGTGGAATGATGTGTGGAATGATGTGTGGAATGATGTGTGGAATGTTTTGTGGAAAGATGTGTTTAATGATGTGTGGAACGAGGTGTGAATTGAGGTGTGGAATGATGTGTGGAATGATGTGTGGAATGAGGTGTGGAATGAAGCGTGGAATGATGTGTGGAATGATATGTGGAATGATGTATTGAATGATGTGTGGAATAATGTGTGGAATTAGGTGAGGAATAATGTTTGGAATGAAGTGTGGAAAGATGTGTGGAATGATGTGGTAACGAGTTGTGGAATGAGATGAGGAATGATGCGTGGAATGACATGTGGAATGAGGAGAGGATGATATTTTGAATGTTGTTTGGAATGATTTGTGGATTGATGTGTGTAATGATGTGTGGAATGTTATGGAATGATGTGTGGAATGCGGTGTGGAATGATGTTTGGAATGATGTGTGGAATGATGTGCGGCATGATGTGTGGATTGACGTGCGTAATGATGTGTGAAATGTTATGGAATGATGTGTGGAATGAGGTGTGGAATGATGTGTGACACGACATAGGTAAAAAGAAGGGATGAGGTCCTACGAAATGAATTTACGGAGCTAGAAGCTAAATTAAAAAGTAGGACCTCAAAAGTAGTAAACTCGGGATTGCTACCAGTGCCATGTGATAGTCAGAGTAGGAATCGTAGGATAGCTCAGATGAATACGTGGCTTGAGCAATGGTGCAGCAGGGAGGGATTAAAATTCCTGGGGCATTGGAACCGGTTCTGGGGGAGGTGGGACCAGTACAATCCGGACGGTCTGCACCTGCGCAGAATCGGAACCAATGTCCTCGGGGGAGTGTTTGTAAGTGCTGTTGGGGAGGAGTTAAACTAATATGGCAGGGGGATGGGAACCAATGCAGGGAGATAGAGGGAAACAAAAAGGAGGCAAAAGCAAAAGACAGAAAGGAGATGAGGAAAAGTGGAGGGCAGAGAAACCCAAGGCAAAGAACAAAAAGTGCCATTGAACAGCAAAATTCTAAAAGGACAGAGGGTGTTAAAAAAACAAGCCTAAAGGCTTTGTGTCTTAATGCAAGGAGTATCCGCAATAAGGTGGATGAATTAACTGTGCAAATAGATGTCAACAAATATGATGTGATTGGGATTACGGAGACGTGGCTCCAGGATGATCAAGGTTGGGAACTCAACATCCAGGGGTATTCAACAGTCAGGAAGGATAGAATAAAAGGAAAAGGAGGTGGGGTAGCATTGCTGGTTAAGGAGGAGATTAAGACAATAGTTAGGAAGGACATTAGCTTGGATGATGTGGAATCGATATGGGGAGAGCTGCAGAACACCAAATGGCAAAAAACGTTAGTGGGAGTTGTGTACAGACGTCCAAACAGTAGTAGTGATGTTGGGGAGGGCATCAAACATGAAATTAGGGTTGCGTGCAATAAAGGTGCAGCAGTTATAATGGGTGACTTTAATATGCACATAGATTGGGCTAACCAAACTGGAAGCAATACGGTGGAGTAGGATTTCCTGGAGTGCATAAGGGATGGTTTTTTAGACCAATATATCAGGAACCAACTAGGGGGGAGGCCATCTTAGACTGGATGTTATGTAATGAGAGAGGATTAATTAGCAATCTCGTTGTGCGAGGCCCCTTGGGGAAGAGTGACCATAATATGGTGGAATTCTGCATTGGGAAGGAGAATGAAACAGTTAATTCAGATACCATGGTCCAGAACTTAAAGAAGGCTAACTTTGAATGTATGAGGCGTGAATTGGCTGGGATGGATTGGCGAATGATACTTAAGGGGTTGACTGTGGATGGGCAATGGCAGACATTTAGAGACCGCATGGATGAACTACAACAATTGTACATTCCTGTCTAGCATAAAAATAAAAAAGGGAAGGTGGCTCAACCGTGGCTATCAAGGGAAATCAGGGATAGTATTAAAGCCAAGGAAGTGGCATACAAATTGGCCAGAAATAGCAGCGAACCTGGGGAATGGGAGAAATTTAGAACTCAGCAGAGGAGGACAAAGGGTTTGATAGGGCAGGGAAAATGGTGTATGAGAAGAAGCTTGCAGGGAACATTTATACGGATTGCAAAAGTTTCTATAGATATGTAAAGAGAAAAGGTTAGTAAAGACAAACGTAGGTCCCCTGCAGTCAGAATCAGGGGAAGTCATAACTGGGAACAAAGAAATGGCGGACCAATTGAACAAGTACTTTGGTTCGGTATTCACGAAGGAGGACACTAACATTCTTCCGGTTATAAAAAGGGTCGGGGGGTCTAGTAAGGAGGAGGAACAGAGGGAAATCCTTATTAGCCGGGAAATTGTGTTGGGGAAATTGATAAGATTGAAGGTTGATAAATCCCCAGGGCCTGATGGACTGCATCCCAGAGTACTTAAGGAGGTGGCCTTGGAAATAGTGGATGCGTTGACAGTCATTTTCCAACATTCCATTGACTCTGGATCAGTTCCTATGGAGTGGAGGGTAGCCAATGTAACCTCACTTTTTCAAAAAGGAGGGAGAGAGAAAACAGGGAATTATAGACCGGTCAGCCTGACATCGGTAGTGGGTAAAATAATGGAATCAATTATTAAGGATGTCACAGCAGTGCATTTGGAAAGAGGTGACATGATAGGTCCAAGTCAGCATGGATTTGTGAAAGGGAAATCATGCTTGACAAATCTTCTGGAATTTTTTGAGGATGTTTCCAGTAGAGTGGACAAGGGAGAACCAGTTGATGTGGTATATTTGGTCTTTCAGAAGGCGTTCGACAAGGTCCCACACAAGAGATTGATGTGCAAAGTTAGAGCACATGGGATTGGGTGTAGTGTACTGACATGGATTGAGAACTGGTTGTCAGACAGGAAGCAAAGAGTAGGAGTAAATGGGTACTTTTCAGAATGGCAGGCAGTGACTCGTGGGGTACCGCAAGGTTCTGTGCTGGGGGCCCAGCTGTTTACACTGTACATTAATGATTTAGATGAGGGGATTAAATGTAGTATCTCCAAATTTGCAGATGACACTAAGTTGGGTGGCAGTGTGAGCTGCGAGGAGGATGCTGTGAGACTGCAGAGCGAATTGGATAGGTTAGGTGAGTGGGCAAATGCATGGCAGATGAAGTATAATGTGGATAAATGTGAGGTTATCCACTTTGGTGGTAAAAACAGAGAGACAGAATATTATCTGAATGGTGTCAGATTTTGAAAAGGGGAGGTGCAAAGAGACCTGGGTGTCATGGTACATCAGTCATTGAAGGTTGGCATGCAGGTGCAGCAGGCGGTTGAGAAAGCAAATGGAATGTTGGCCTTCATAGCAAGGGGATTTGAGTACAGGGGCAGGGAGGTGTTGCTACAGTTGTACAGGGCATTGGTGAGGCCACACCTGGAGTATTGTGTACAGTTTTGGTCTCCTAACCTGAGGAAGGACATTCTTGCTATTGAGGGAGTGCAGCGAAGGTTCACCAGACTGATTCCCTGGATGGCTGGACTGACCTATCAAGAAAGACTGGATCAACTGGGCTTGTATTCACGGGAGTTCAGAAGAATGAGAGGGGACCTCATAGAAACATTTAAAATCCTGACGGGGTAAGACAGGTTAGATGCAGGAAGAATGTTCCCAATGTTGGGGAAGTCCAGAACCAGAGGTCACAGTCTAAGGATTAGGGGTAAGCCATTTAGGACCGAGATGCGGAGGAACTTCTTCACCCAGAGAGTGGTGAACCTGTGGAATTCACTACCACAGAAAGTTGTTGAGGTCAATTCACTAAATATATTCAAAAAGGAGTTAGATGAGGTCCTTACTACTTGGGGGATTAAGGGGTATGGCGAATAAGCAGGAATGGGGTACTGAAGTTGAATGTTCAGCCATGAACTCATTGAATGGCGGTGCAGGCTAGAAGGGCCGAATGGCCTATTCCTGCACCTATTTTCCATGTTTCTATGTTTCTATGTTTCTATGTCTGTGATGTGTGGAATGATGTGTGGAATGATGTATTGAATGATGTTTGGAATGATGTTGATAATGAAGTGTGGAATGATGTGTTGAAATATGAGTGGAATGATGTGTGGAATGAGTTGTGGAATGAGGTATGGAATGATGTGTGGAATGAGGTGTGGAATGAGGTGTGGGATGATGTGTGGAATGATGTGTGGAATGATGTTTGGAATGACGTTTGGAATGATTTGTGGAATGATGTGTGGAATGATGCGTGGAATCTTATGTGTAATGAGGTGTGGAATGAGATGTGGAATGAGGTTTGGAATGATGTGTGGAATGATGTGTATAATGCTGCGTGGAATGATGTGTGGAATGATGTGTGGAATGATGTGTGGAATGATGTATGAAATGACGCGGTAAATGATAAGTGGAATGGTGTGTGGAATGATGTGTGGAATGATACGTGGAAAGAAGTGTGGAATGAAGTGTGGAATGATATGTCGAATGATGTACTGAATGATGAGTGGAATGATTTCTGGAATGAGGTGAGGACTGATGTGTGGAATGAAGTGTGGAAAGCTGTGTGGAATGATGTGTGGAATGAGGTGTGGAAAGAGATGTGGAATGAGGTGTGGAATGAAGTGTGGAATGATATGTGGAATGATGTCTGGAATGAGGTGAGGAATGATGTGTGGAATGAAGTGTGGAAAGATGTGTGGAATGATGTGTGGAACGAGCTGTGGAATGAGATGTGGAATGATGCGTGGAATGATATGTCGAATGAGATGTGGAATGAGGTTTGGAAAGATGTGTGGAATGATGTGTGGACTGCTGTGTGGAATGATGTGTGGAATGATGTGTGGAATGATGTGTGGAATGATGTATGAAATGACGAAGTGAATGAAATGTGGAATGATGTGTGGAATGATATGTAGAATGATGTATTGAATGATGTGTGGAATGATGTCTGAAATGAGGTGAGGAATGATGTGTGGAATGAAGTGTGGAAAGATGTGTGGAATGATGTGTGGAATGAGGTGTGGAATGAGGTGTGGAATGATGTGTGGAATGATATGTGGAATGATGTTTGGAATGAGGTTTGGAATGATTTGTGGAATGATGTGTGGAATGATGCGTGGAATCATAGGTGTAATGAGGTGTGGAATGAGATGTGGAATGAGGTTTGGAATGATGTGTGGAATGATGTGTGGAATGCTGTGTGGAATGATGTGTGGAATGATATGTGGAATGATGTGTGGAATGATGTATGAAATGACGCGGTAAATGAAATGTGGAATGGTGTGTGGAATGATGTGTGGAATGATATGTGGAATGAAGTGTGGAATGATGTGTGGAATGATATGTAGAATGATGTATTGAATGATGTGTGGAATGATGTCTGGAATGATGTGAGGAATGATGTGTGGAATGTAGTGTGGAAAGATGTGTGGAATTATGTGTGGATTGAGGTGTGGAATGAAGAGTGGAATGATGTGTGGAATGATGTTTGGAATGACGTGTGGGATTATGTGTGGAATCGTATGAGGAATGATGTTTGGATTCATGTGTGGAATGATCTGCGAAGGAGTTGTGGAATGAGGTGTGGAATGATGTGTGGAATGATGTTTGGAATGAGGTGTGGAATGATGTTTGGAATGATGTGTAGAATGAAGTGTGGAATGATGTGTTGAAAGATGCGTGGAATGATGTGTGGAATGAGTTGTGGAATGAGGTGTGGAATGTTGTGTGGAATGAGGTGTGGAATGATGTGTGGAATGATGTGTGGAATGATGTATGCAATGATGTTTGGAATTATGTGTGGAATGAGGTGCTGAATGTGGTGTGGAATGATGTGTGAAATAATGCGTGCAATGATGTGTGGTATGTTTTGTGGAATGATGTGTGGTATGAGTTGTGGAATGAGGTATGGAATGTTACGTGGAATGAGGTGTGGAATGATCTTTGGAATGATGTTTGGAATGATGTGTGGAATGATGTGTGGAATGATCTGTGGAATGAAGTCTGGAATGACGCGGTAAATGAAATGTGGTATGGTGTATGGAATGATGTCTGGAATGATGTCTGGAATGAAGAGTGGAAAGTTGTGTGGAATGATGTGTGGAATGAGGTGTGGAATGATGCGTGGAATGATGTGTGGAATGATATGTGGAATGATGTATTGAATGATGTGTGGAATAATGTGTGGAATTAGGTGAGGAATGATGTTTGGAATGAAGTGTGGAAAGATGTGTGGAATGATGTGGTAACGAGTTGTGGAATGAGATGTGGAAAGATGCGTGGAATGACATGTGGAATGAGGAGAGGATGATATTTGGAATGTTGTTTGGAATGATGTGTGGATTGATGTGTGTAATGATGTGTGGAATTTTATGGAATGATGTGTGGAATGCGGTGAGGAATGATGTTTGGAATGATGTGTGGAATGATGTGCGGCATGATGTGTGGATTGACGTGCGTAATGATGTGTGAAATGTTATGGAATGATGTGTGGAATGAGGTGTGGAATGATGTGTGACACGACATAGGTAAAAAGAAGGGATGAGGTCCTACGAAATGAATTTACGGAGCTAGAAGCTAAATTAAAAAGTAGGACCTCAAAAGTAGTAATCTCGGGATTGCTACCAGTGCCACGTGCTAGTCAGAGTAGGAATCGCAGGATAGCTCAGATGACTACGTGGCTTGAGCAATGGTGCAGCAGGGAGGGATTAAAATTCCTGGGGCATTGGAAACGGTTCTGGGGGAGGTGGGACCAGTACAATCCGAACGGTCTGCACCTGGGCAGAATCGGAACCAATGTCCTCGGGGGAGTGTTTGTAAGTGCTGTTGGGGAGGAGTTAAACTAATATGGCAGGGGGATGGTAAACAATGCAGGGAGATAGAGGGAAACAAAAAGGAGACAAAAGCAAAAGACAGAAAGGAGATGAGGATAAGTGGAGGGCAGAGAAACCCAAGGCAAAGAACAAAAAGTGCCATTAAACAGCAAAATTCTAAAAGGACAGAGGGTTTTAAAAAAACAAGCCTAAAGGCTTTGTGTCTCAATGCAGGGAGTATCCGCAATAAGGTGGATGAATTAACTGTGCAAATAGATGTTAACAAATATGATGTGATTGGGATTACGGAGACGTGGCTCCAGGATGATCAGAATTGGGAACTCAACATCCAGGGGTATTCAACATTCAGGAAGGATAGACTAAAAGGAAAAGGAGGTGGGGTAGCATTGCTGGTTAAGGAGGAGATTAACACAATAGTTAGGAAGGACATTAGCTTGGATGATGTGGAATCTATATGGGGAGAGCTGCAGAACACCAAAGGGCAAAAAACGTTAGTGGGCGTTGTGTACAGACGTCCAAACAGTAGTAGTTATGTTGGGGAGGGCATCAAACATGAAATTAGGGTTGCGTGCAATAAAGGTGCAGCATTTATAATGGGTGACTTTAATATGCACATAGATTGGGCTAACCAAACTGGAAGCAATACGGTGGAGTAGGATTTCCTGGAGTGCATAAGGGATGGTTTTTAGACCAATATATCGAGGAACCATCTAGGGGGGAGGCCATCTTAGACTGGGTGTTATGTAATGAGAGAGGATTAATTAGCAATCTCGTTGTGCGAGGCCCCTTGGGGAAGAGTGACCATAATATGGTGGAATTCTGCATTGGGATGGAGAATGAAACAGTTAATTCAGAGACTATGGTCCAGAACTTAAAGAAGGCTAACTTTGAAGGTATGAGGCGTGAATTGGCTGGGATGGATTGGCGAATGATACTTAAGGGGTTGACTGTGGATGGGCAATGGCAGACATTTAGAGACCGCATGGATGAACTACAACAATTGTACATTCCTGTCTGGCATAAAAATAAAAAAGGGAAGGTGGCTCAACCGTGGCTATCAAGGGAAATCAGGGATAGTATTAAAGCCAAGGAAGTGGCATACAAATTGGCCAGAAATAGCAGCGAACCTGGGGAATGGGAGAAATTTAGAACTCAGCAGAGGAGGACAAAGGGTTTGATTAGGGCAGGGAAAATGGTGTATGAGAAGAAGCTTGCAGGGAACATTAATACGGATTGCAAAAGTTTCTATAGATATGTAAAGAGAAAAAGGTTAGTAAAGACAAACGTAGGTCCCCTGCAGTCAGAATCAGGGGAAGTCATAACTGGGAACAAAGAAATGGCGGACCGATTGAACAAGTACTTTGGTTCGGTATTCACGAAGGAGGACACGAACAATCTTCCGGTTATAAAAAGGGTCGGGGGGTCTAGTAAGGAGGAGGAACAGAGGGAAATCCTTATTAGCCGGAAAATGTGTTGGGGAAATTGTTAAGATTGAAGGTTGATTAATCCCCAGGGCCTGATGGACTGCATCCCAGAGTACTTAAGGAGGTGGTCTTGGAAATAGTGGATGCGTTGACAGTCATTTTCCAACATTCCATTGATTATGGATCAGTTCCTATGGAGTGGAGGGTAGCCAATGTAACCTCACTTTTTCAAAAAGGAGGGAGAGAGAAAACAGGGAATTATAGACCGGTCAGCCTGACATCGGTAGTGGGTAAAATGATGGAATCAATTATTAAGGATGTCACAGCAGTGCATTTGGAAAGAGGTGACATGATAGGTCCAAGTCAGCATGGATTTGTGAAAGGGAAATCATGCTTGACAAATCTTCTGGAATTTTTTGAGGATGTTTCCAGTAGAGTGGACAAGGGAGAACCAGTTGATGTGGTATATTTGGTCTTTCAGAAGGCGTTCGACAAGGTCCCACACAAGAGATTGATGTGCAAAGTTAGAGCACATGGGATTGGGTGTAGTGTACTGACATGGATTGAGAACTGGTTGTCAGACAGGAAGCAAAGAGTAGGAGTAAATGGGTACTTTTCAGAATGGCAGGCAGTGACTAGTGGGGTACCGCAAGGTTCTGTGCTGGGGGCCCAGCTGTTTACACTGTACATTAATGATTTAGATGAGGGGATTAAATGTAGTATCTCCAAATTTGCAGATGACACTAAGTTGGGTGGCAGTGTGAGCTGCGAGGAGGATGCTGTGAGACTGCAGAGCGACTTGGATAGGTTAGGTGAGTGGGCAAATGCATGGCAGATGAAGTATAATGTGGATAAATGTGAGGTTATCCACTTTGGTGGTAAAAACAGAGAGACAGACTATTATCTGAATGGTGTCAGATTAGGAAAAGGGGAGGTGCAAAAAGACCTGGGCGTCATGGTACATCAGTCATTGAAGGTTGGCATGCAGGTGCAGCAGGCGGTTGAGCAAGCAAATGGAATGTTGGCCTTCATAGCAAGGGGATTTGAGTACAGGGGCAGGGAGGTGTTGCTACAGTTGTAAAGGGCATTGGTGAGGCCACACCTGGAGTATTGTGTATAGTTTTGGTTTCCTAACCTGAGGAAGGACATTCTTGCTATTGGGGGTGTGCAGCGAAGGTTCACCAGACTGATTCCCTGGATGGCTGGACTGACCTATCAAGAAAGACTGGATCAACTGGGCTTGTATTCACTGGAGTTCAGAAGAATGAGAGGGGACCTCATAGAAACATTTAAAATCCTGACGTGGTTAGACAGGTTAGATGCAGGAAGAATGTTCCCAATGTTGGGGAAGTCCAGAACCAGAGGTCACAGTCTAAGGATTAGGGGTAAGCCATTTAGGACCGAGATGCGGACGAACTTCTTCACCCAGAGAGTGGTGAACCTGTGGAATTCTCTACCACAGAAAGTTGTTGAGGCCAATTCACTAAATATATTCAAAAAGGAGTTAGATGAGGTCAAACTACTTGGGGGATCAAGGGGTATGGCGAATAAGCAGGAATGGGGTACTGAAGTTGAATGTTCAGCCATGAACTCATTGAATGGCGGTGCAGGCTAGAAGGGCCGAATGGCCCATTCCTGCACCTATTTTCTATGTTTCTATGTTTCTATGTTTCTATGTCTGTGATGTGTGGAATGATGTGTGGAATGATGTATTGAATCATGTTTGGAATGATGTTGATAATGAAGTGTGGAATGATGTGTTGAAATATGAGTGGAATGATGTGTGGAATGAGTTGTGGAATGAGGTATGGAATGATGTGTGGAATGAGGTGTGGAATGAGGTGTGGAATGGTGTGTGGAATGATGTGTGGAATGATGTTTGGAATGAGGTTTGGAATGATTTGTGGAATGATGTGTGGAATGATGTATGAAATGATGCGGTAAATGAAATGTGGAATGGTGTGTGGAATGATGTGTGGAATGAGATGTGGAATGAAGTGTGGAATGATGTGTGGAATGATATGTAGAATGGTGTATTGAATGATGTGTGGAATGATGTCTGGAATGAGGTGAGGAATGATGTGTGGAATGAAGTGTGGAAAGATGTGTGGAATTATGTATGGAACGAGGTGTGGAATGAGATGTGGAATGATGCGTGGAATCATATGTCGAATGTGGAGTGGATGATATTTGGAATGTTGTTTGGAATGATGTGTGGAATGAGGTGTGGAATGATGTGTCAATGATGTGTGGAATGATGTGTGGAATAATGTGTGGAATAATGTGTGGAATGAGTTGTGGTATGAGGTGTGGAGTGATGTGTGGAATGATGTGTAGAATGAGGTGTGGAATGATATGTTGAATGATTTGTGGAAATATGTGTGGAATGATGTGTGGAATGAGATGTGGAATGATGTGTGGAATGAGGTGTGGAGTGATGTGTGGAATGATGTGTAGAATGAGGTGTGGAATGATATGTTGAATGATTTGTGGAAAGATGTGTGGAATGGTGTATGGAATGACGTGCGGAATGATGTGTGGAAGAAGGTGTGGATTGACGTGTGGAATGATGTGTGGAATGAGATGTGGAATGATGCGTGGAATGATTTGTGGAATGAGGTGTGGAATGATATTTTGAATGCTGTATGGAAAGATGTGTGCAATGATGTGTGGAATGATGTGTGGAATGAGGTGTGGATAGATGTGTGGAATGATGTGAGCAATCATGTGTGGAATGAGGTTTGGAATGATGTTTGGAATGATGTGTGTAATGAGATGTGGAATGAGGTGTGGAATTATATTTGGAATGCTGTGTGGAATGAGGTGTTGAATGATGTGTGGAATGAGGTGTGGATTGATGTGTGGAATGATGTGTGCAATGATGTGTGGCATGCTTTATGGAATGAGGTGTGGAATGTTGAGTGAAATGATGTGTGGAATGATATGTGGAATGATATATTGAATGATGTGCGGAATGAGGTGAGGAATGATGTGTGGCATGTAGTTTGGAATGATGTGTGCAATAAAGTGTCGAATGATATCTGGAGTGATGTGTTGAACGATGTGTGGAATGATGCGTGGAATCATATGTGGAATGAGGTGTTGAATGAGATGTGGAATGAGGTTTGGAATGATGTGTGGAATGATGTGTGGAATGCTGTGTGGAATGATGTGTGGATTGATGTGTGGAATGATGTTTGGAATGATGTATGGAATGACGCGGTAAATTAAATGTGGAATGGTGTGTGGAATGATGTGTGGAATGATATGTGGAATGAAGTGTGGCATGATGTGTGGAATGATATGTAGAATGATGTATTGAATGATGTGTGGAATGATGTCTGGAATGAGGTGAGGAATGATGTGTGGAATGAAGTGTGGAAAGATGCGTGGAATTACGTGTGGAACGATGTGTGGAATGAGATGTGGAATGATGCGTGGAATGATATGTCGAATGAGGAGTGGATGATATTTGGAATGTTGTTTGGAATGATGTGTGGAATGAGGTGTGGAATGAGGTGTGGAATGATGTGTGGAATGATGTGTGGAATGATGTTTGGAATGAGGCTTGGAATGATTTGTGGAATGATGTGTGGAATGGAGTG
Organism: Pristiophorus japonicus; assembly: GCF_044704955.1. NCBI lineage: Eukaryota > Metazoa > Chordata > Chondrichthyes > Pristiophoridae > Pristiophorus > Pristiophorus japonicus. Next base: position 3,101,073 of record NW_027254201.1, on the reverse strand, counting down.
GAATCATATGTCGAATGAAGTGTGGAATGAGATGTGGAATGAGGTTTGGAATGATGTGTGGAATGATGTGTGGACTGCAGTGTGGAATAATGTGTAGAATGATGTGTGGAATGATGTATGAAATGACGCGGTAAATGAAATGTGGAATGGTGTGTGGAATGATGTGTGGAATGGTGTGTGGAATGATATGTAGAATGATGTATTGAATGATGTGTGGAATGATGTCAGGAATGAGATGAGGAATGATGTGTGGAATGAAGTGTGGAAAGATGCGTGGAATTATTAGTGGAACGAGGTGTGGAATGAGATGTGGAATGATGCGTGGAATGATATGTCGAATGAGGAGTGGATGACATTTGGAATGTTGTTTGGAATGATGTGTGGAATGAGGTGTGGAATGATGTGTCAAGGATGTGTGGAATGATGTGTGGAATGATGCGTGGAATAATGTGTGGAATGAGTTGTGGTATGAGGTGTGGAATGATGTGTGGAATGATGTGTAGAATGAGGTGTGGAATGATGTGTCGAATGATTTGTGGAAATATGTGTGGAATGATTTGCGGAATGAGATGTGGAATGATGTGTGGAATGAGGTGTGGAATGATGTGTGGAATGTTTTGTGCAATGATGTGTGAATGCTGTGCGAAATTATGTGTGGAATGCTGTATGGAATGATGTGTGGAATGGTGTATGGAATGACGTGCGGAATGATGTGTGGAAGAAGTTGTGGATTGACGTTTGGAATGATGTGTGGAATGAGATGTGGAATGATGCGTGGAATGATATGTGGAATGAGGTGTGGAATGATATTTTGAATGCTGTGTGGAAAGATGTGTGCAATGATGTGTGGAATGTTGTGTGAAATGAAGTGTGGATAGATGTGTGGAATGATGTGTGCAATCATGTTTGGAATGAGGTTTGGAATGATGTTTGGAATGATGTGTGGAATGAGATGTGGAATGAGGTGTGGAATTATATTTGGAATGCTGTGTGGAATGAGGTGTTGAATGATGTGTGGAATGAGGTGTGGATTGATGTGTGGAATGATGTGTGCAATGATGTGTGGCATGCTTTATGGAATGAGGTATGGAATGTTGAGTGGAATGATGTGTGGAATGATATGTTGAATGATGTATTGAATGATGTGCGGAATGAGGTGAGGAATGATGTGTGGAATGAAATTTGGAATGATGTGTGCAATGATGTGTCGAATGATATCTGGAATGATGCGTGGAATTATGTGTGGAACGAGGTGTGGAATGAGATGTGGAATGATGCGTGGAATGATATGTCGAATGAGGAGTGGATGACATTTGGAATGTTGTTTGGAATGATGTGTGGAATGAGGTGTGGAGTGATGTGTCAAGGATGTGTGGAATGATGTGTGGAATGATGCGTGGAATAATGTGTGGAATGAGTTGTGGTATGAGGTGTGGAATGATGTGTGGAATGATGTGTAGAATGAGGTGTGGAATGATGTGTCGAACGATTTGTGGAAATATGTGTGGAATGATGTGCGGAATGAGATGTGGAATGATGTGTGGAATGAGGTGTGGAATGATGTGTGGAATGTTGTGTGCAATGATGTGTGAATGCTGTGCGAAATTATGTGTGGAATGCTGTATGGAATGATGTGTGGAATGGTGTATGGAATGACGTGCGGAATGATGTGTGGAAGAAGTTGTGGATTGACGTTTGGAATGATGTGTGGAATGAGATGTGGAATGATGCGTGGAATGATATGTGGAATGAGGTGTGGAATGATATTTTGAATGCTGTGTGGAAAGATGTGTGCAATGATGTGTGGAATGTTGTGTGAAATGAGGTGTGGATAGATGTGTGGAATGATGTGTGCAATCATGTTTGGAATGAGGTTTGGAATGATGTTTGGAATGATGTGTGGAATGAGATGTGGAATGAGGTGTGGAATTATATTTGGAATGCTGTGTGGAATGAGGTGTTGAATGATGTGTGGAATGAGGTGTGGATTGATGTGTGGAATGATGTGTGCAATGATGTGTGGCATGCGTTATGGAATGAGGTATGGAATGTTGAGTGGAATGATGTGTGGAATGATATGTGGAATGATGTATTGAATGATGTGCGGAATGAGGTGAGGAATGATGTGTGGAATGAAATTTGGAATGATGTGTGCAATGATGTGTCGAATGATATCTGGAATGATGTGTGGAATAATGTGTGGAATGATGTGTGGAATGATGTGTGGAATGATGCGCGGAATCATATGTGAAATGAGGTGTTGAATGAGATGTGGAATGAGGTTTGGAATGATGTGTGGAATGATGTGTGGAATGTTGTGTAGAATGATGTGTGGAATAACGTGTGAAATGATGTTTGGAATGATGTATGTAATGACGCGTTAAATGAAATGTGGAATGGTGTGTGGAATGATCTGTGGAATGATGTGTGGAATGAAGTATGGAAAGTTGTGTGGAATGATGTGTGGAATGATGTGTGGAATGTTGTGTGGAAAGATGTTTTGAATGTTGTGTGGAACGAGGTGTGGAAGGATGTGTGGAATGATGTGTGGAATGAGATGTGGAATGATGTGTGGATTAATGTGTGGAATGATGTGCGGAATTATGTTTGGAATGATATGTGGAATGATGTGTGGAATGACGTGTGGATTGATGAGTTTAATGATGTGTGGAATTTTATGGAATGAGGTGTGGAATGATGTGTCAATGATGCGTGGAATGATGTGTGGAATGAAATGTGGAATGATGTGTGGAATTATGTTTGGAATGATATGTGGAATGATGTGTGGAATGACGTGTGGATTGATGAGTTTAATGATGTGTGGAATTTTATGGAATGAGGTGTGGAATGATGTGTCAATGATGCGTGGAATGATGTGTGGAATGATATGTGGAATGATGTGTGGAATGATGTTTGGAGTGATATGTGGAATGATGTGTGGAATGACGTGTGGATTGATGAGTTTAATGATGTGTGGAATTTTATGGAATGTGGTGTGGAATGATGTGTCAATGATGTGTGGAATGATGTGTGGAATGTTGTGTGGAATGATGTGTGGAATGTGTTTTGGAATGAGGTGTGGAATGATGTGTGGAATGAGGTGTGGTATGTTGAGTGGAATGATGTGTGGAATGTTACTTGCAATGATGTATTGAATGATGTGTTGAATGGGGTAAGGAATGATGTGTGGAATGAAGTTTGGAATGATGTGTGCAATGATGTGTCGAATGATATCTGGAATTATGTGTGGAACAATGTGTGGAATGATGTTTGGAATGATGTGTGGAATGATGCGTGGAATGTTTTGTGGAATGAGGTATGGAATGATGTTTGGAATGACGTGTGGAATGATGTGCGGAATGATGTGTGGAATGATGTGTGGAATGTTGTGTGGAAAGATGTGTTTAATGATATGTGGAACGACGTGTGAAATGAGGTGTGAAATGATGTGTGGAATGATGTGTGGAATGAGATGTGGAATGGTGCGTGGAATGAGGTGTGGAATGATATGTGGAATGATGTATTAATTGATGTGTGGAATGATGTGTGGAATGAGGTGAGGAATGATGTGTGGAATGAAGTTTGGAAGGATGTGTGGAATGATGTGTGGAACAAGGTGTGGAATTAAATGTGGAATGATGCGTGGAATGATCAGTGGAATGAGGAGGGGATGAAATTTGGAATGTTGTTTGGAATGATGTGTTGATAGATGTGCGTAATGATGTGTGGAATGTTATGGAATGATGTGTGGAATGTGCTGCGGAATGATGTTTGGAATGATTTGTGGAATGATGCGTGGCTTGATGTGTGGATGGATGTGTGTAATGAGATGTGGAATGTTATGGAATGATGTGTGGAATGATGTGTGGAATGATGTGTGGAATGTGGATTGAATGATGTGTGGAATGATGTGTCGAATGATATCTGGAATGATGTGTGGAATGATGTGTGGATTGACGTGTGTAATGTTGTGTGGAATGTTATGGAATGGTGTGTGGAATAAGGTATGGAATGATGTGTCAATGATGCGTGGAAAGATGTGTGGAATGATGTGTGGAATGATGTGTGGAATAACGTGCGGAATGATGAGTGGAATGATGTTTGGAATGAAGTGTGGAATGATGTGTGGAATGATGTGTGGATTGACGTGTGTAATGATGTGTGGAATGTTATGGAATTATGTGTGGAATGAGGTGTGGAATGATGTGTGGAAAGATGTGTGGAATGATGTGTGGAATGATGTGTGGAATGATGTGTGGAATGATGTGTGGAATGTTGTGTGCAATGATGTGTGGAATGATGTGTTGAATGATGTGTGGAATATGTTTTGGAATGAGGTGTGGAATGATGTGTGGAATGAGGTGTGGTATGTTGAGTGGAATGATGTGTGGAATGATATGTGCAATGATGTAATGAATGATGTGTTGAATGGGGTCAGGAATGATGTGTGGAATGAAGTTTGGAATGATGTGTGCAATGATGTGTCGAATGATATCTGGAATTATGTGTGGAATAATGTGTGGAATGATGTTTGGAATGATATGTGGAATGATGCGTGGAATGTTTTGTGGAATGAGGTATGGAATAATGTTTGGAATGACGTGTAGAATGATGTGTGGAATGATGTGTGGAATGATGTGTGGAATGTTGTGTGGAAAGATGTGTTTAATGATATGTGGAACGAGGTGTGAAATGAGGTATGAAATGATGTGTGGAATGATGTGTGGAATGAGATGTGGAATGATGCGTGGAATGAGGTGTGGAATGATATGTGGAATGATGTGTTGAATGAGGTATGGAATGCCGAATGGAATGAGGTGTGCTATATTGAGTGGAGTGATGTGTGAAATGATATGTGCAATGATGTATTGAATGATGTGTTGAATGGGGTGAGGAATGATGTGTGGAATGAAGTTTGGAATGATGTGTGCAATGATGTGTCGAATGATATCTGGAATTATGTGTGGAATAATGTGTGGAATGATATTTGGAATGATGTGTGGAATTATGCGTGGAATGTTTTGTGGAATGATGTGTGGAATGTTGTGTGGAAAGATGTGTTTAATGATATGTGGAACGAGGTGTGAAATGAGGTGCGCAATGATGTGTGGAACGATGTTTGGAATGAGATGTGGAATGATGCGTGAAATGATGTGTGGAATGATGTGTGGAATGTTATGGAATTATGTTTGGATTGATGTGTGGAATGAGGTGTGGAATGATGTGTGGAAAGATGTGTGGAATGATGTGTGGAATGAGATGTGGAATGATGCGTGGAATGATATGTGGAATGAAGTGAGGAATGATTTTTTGAATGCTGTGTGGAATGATGTGTGCAATGATGTGTGGAATGACGTGTGGAATGAGGTGTGGATAGATGTGTGGAATGATGTGTGCAATGATGTGTGGAATGAGGTGTGGAATGATGTGTGGAATGATGTTTGGAATGAGGTGTGGAATGTGGTGTGGAATGATACTTGGAATGCTGTGCGGAAAAATGAGTTGAATGATGTGTGGAGTGAGGTGTGCAATGAAATATCGAATGATATCCGGAATGATGTGTGGAATAATGTTTGGAATAATGTTTGGAATGATGTGTGAAATGATGCGTAGAATGTTATGTGGAATGAAGTGTGCAATAATGTGTGGAATGATGTGTGAAATGATGTGTGGAATGATGTGTGGAATGATGTGTGGAATGAGGTGTGGAATGAGGTATGGACGGATGTGTGGAATGATGTGTGGATTGATATGCGGAATGATGTTTGGAATGATGTTTGGAATGAGGTGTGCAATGATGTGTGGAATGAGGTGTGGATTGATGTGTGGAATGATGTGTGGAATGATGTGTGGGATGATGTGTGGAATCATATGAGGAATGATGTGTGGATTAATGTGTGGAATGATGTGTGAATGAGTTGTGGAATGAGGTCTGGACTGATGTGTGGAATGATGTTTGGAATGAGGAGTGGAATGATGTTTGGAATGATGTGTAGAATGAAGTGTGGAAAGATGTTTTGAATGATGTGGGAATGATGTGTGGAATGATTGGGGAATGAGGTGTGGAATGATGTGTGGAATGAGTTGTGGAATGAGGTGTGGAATGTTATGTGGAATGAGGTGTGGATTGATCTTTGGAAAGAGGTTTGGAATAATGTTTGGAATGATGTGTGGAATGAGGTGTGGAATTATATTTGGAATGCTGTGTTGAATGATATGTGGAATGAGGTGTGGATTGATGTGTGGAATGATGTGTGCAATGATGTGTGGCATGCTGTATGGAATGAGGTGTGGAATGTTGAGTGGAATGATTTGTGGAATGATATGTGGAATGATGTATTGAATGATGTGCGGAATGAGGTGTGGAATTATGTGTGGAATGATGTTTGGAATGATGTGTGGAATGATGCCTGGAATGCTCTGTGGAATGAGGTATGGATTGATGTTTGGAATGATGTGTGGAATGATGTGTGGAATGATGTGTGGATTTATGTGCGGAATGTGGTGTGGAATGAGGAGTGGAATGATGTGTTGAATGAGCTGTGGAATGAGGTGTGGAATGATGTGTGGAATGATGTGTAGAATGAGGTGTGGATAGGTGTGTGGAATGATGTGTGCAATGATGTGTCGAATGAGTTGTGGAATGATGTGTGGAATGATGTGTGGAATGAGATGAGGAATGAGGTGTGGAATGATACTTGGAATGCTGTGCGGAATGATGTGTTGAATGATGTGTGGAGTGAGGTGTGCAATGATGTGTCGAATGATATCCGGAATGAAGTGTGGAATAACGTGTGGAATAATGTTTGGAATGTTGTGTGGAATGTTGCGTAGAATGTTATGTGGAATGAGGTGTGAAATGATGTTTGGAATGATGTGTGGAATGATGTGTGGAATGATGTGTGGAATGATGTGTGGAATGATGTGTGGGATGATGTGTGGAATGAGGTGTGGAATGAGGTATGGACTGATGTGTGGAATGTTTTGTGGATTGATATGCAGAATGATGTGTCGAATGAGGTGGGGAATAAGGTGTGGAATGATGTGTGGAATGCTGTGAGGAATGATGTGTGGAATGATGTGTGGAATGATGTGTGGGATGATGTGTGGAATCATATGAGGAATGATGTGTGGATTAATGTGTGGAATGATGTGTGAATGAGTTGTGAAATGAGGTGTGGAATGATGTGTGGAATGATGTGTGGAATGAGGTGTGGAATGATGTTTCGAATGATGTGTAGAATGAAGTGTGGAAAGATGTTTTGAAAGATGTGGGAATGATATGTGGAATGATGTATTGAATGATATGCGGAATGATGTGTGGAAGAAGGTGTGGATTGACGTGTGGAATGTTGTGTGCAATGATGTGTGGAATGCTGTGTGGAATTATGTGTGGAATGCTGCATGGAATGATGTGTGGAATCATGTATGGAATGACGTGCGGAATGATGTGTGGAAGAAGGTGTGGATTGATGTGTGGAATGAGATGTGGAATGATGCGTGGAATGATATGTGGAATGAGGTGTGGAATGATTTTTCGAATGCTGTTTGGAATGATGTGTGCAATGATGTGTGGAATGACGTGTGGAATGAGGTGTGGATAGATGTGTGGAATGATGTGTGCAATGATGTGAGGAATGTTGTGTGCAGTGATGTGTTGAATGGGGTGAGGAATGATGTGTGGAATGTAGTTTGGTATGATGTGTTGAATGATGTTTGGAATGATGTGTGCAATGATGCGTGGAATGTTATGTGGAATGAGGTATGGAATGATGTTTGGAATGACGTGTGGAATGATGTGTGGAATGATGTGTGGAATGATGTGTGGAACGAGGTGTGAAATGAGGTGTGCAATGATGCGTGGAATGTTGTTTGGAATGAGATGTGGAATGATGCGTGGAATGATATGTGGAATGACGAGTGGATGATATTTGGAATGTTGTTTGGAATGATGTGTCGATTGATGGGCGTAATGATGTGTGGCATGTTATGGAATGATGTGTGGAATGCGGTGTGGAATGATATTTGGAATGATGTGAGGAATGATGTGTGGCTTGATGTATGGATGGATGTGTGTAATGAGGTGTGGAATGTTATGGAATGATGTGTGGAATGATGTGTGGAATGATGTGTGGAATGATGTTTTGAATGATGTGTGGAATGATGTGTGGAATGATGTGTGGATTGATGTGGTGAATTGACGTGTGTAATGTTGTGTGGAATGTTATGGAATGATGTGTGGAAGGAGGTATGGAATGATGTGTCAATGATGTGTGGAAAGATGAGTGGAATGATGTTTGGAATGATATGTGGAATGATGTGTGGAATGATGTGTGGAATGCTGTGTGGAATGATGTGTGGAATGCTGTGTGAAATGATGTGTGGAATAATCTGTGGAATGAGGTTTCGAATGAGGTGTGGAATGATGTGTGGAATTATGTGTGGAATGATGTGTGGGATGATGTGTGGAATCATATGAGGAATGATGTGTGCATTAATGTCTGGAATGATGTGTGAATGAGTTGTTGAACGAGGTGTGGAATGATGTGTGGAATGAGGTGTGGAATGAGGTGTGGAATGATGTTTGGATTGACGTGTAGAATGAAGTGTGGAAAGATGTTTTGAATGATGTGGGATTGATGTGTGGAATAAGCTGTGGAATGAGGTGTGGAATGATGTGTGGATTGATGTGGTGAATTGACGTGTGTAATGTTGTGTGGAATGTTATGGAATGATGTGTGGAAGGAGGTATGGAATGATGTGTCAATGATGTGTGGAAAGATGAGTGGAATGATGTTTGGAATGATGTGTGGAATGAAGTGTGGAATGATGTGTGGAATGCTGTGTGGAATGATGTGTGGAATGCTGTGTGGAATGATGTGTGGAATAATGTGTGGAATGAGGTTTCGAATGAGGTGTGGAATGATGTGTGGAATTATGTGTGGAATGATGTGTGGGATGATGTGTGGAATCATATGAGGAATGATGTGTGCATTAATGTCTGGAATGATGTGTGAATGAGTTGTTGAACGAGGTGTGGAATGATGTGTGGAATGAGGTGTGGAATGAGGTGTGGAATGATGTTTGGATTGACGTGTAGAATGAAGTGTGGAAAGATGTTTTGAATGATGTGGGATTGATGTGTGGAATAAGCTGTGGAATGAGGTGTGGAATGATGTGTGGAATGAGGTGTGGAATGATGTGTGGAATGATGTGTGGAATTATGTATGTAATGATGTGTGCAATGATGTGTCGAATGATATCTGGAATGATGTGTGGAATAATGTGTGGAATGATGTTTCGAATGATGTGTGGAATGATGCGTGGAATGTTCTGTGGAATGAGGTATGGATTGATGTTTGGAATGATGTGTGGAATGATGTGAGGAATGATGTGTGGAATGATGTGTGGAATGAGGGATGGAATGAGGTATGTACTGATGTGTGGAATGATGTGTGGATTAATGTGTGGTATGATGTGATGAATGTTTTGGAATGATGTGTTGAATGAGGTGTGGAATGATATGTGGAATGCTGTGTGGAATGATGTGTGGATTTATGTGTGTAATGAAGTGAGGAATGAGGAGTGGAATGATGTGTGAATGAGTTGTGGAATGAGGTGTGGAATGATGTTTGGAATGATGTTTGGAATGAGGTGTGGAATGATGTTTGGAATGATGGGTAGAATGAAATGTGAAATGTTGTATTGAAAGATGAATGGAATGATGTGTGTAATGAGTTGTGGAATGAGGTGTGGAATGATGTGTGGAATGAGGTGTGGAATGATGTGTGGAATGATGTGTGGAATGATGTATGCAATGATGTTTGGTATAATGTGTGGAATGAAGTGCTGAATGTCGTGTGGAATGATGTGTGAAATACTGTGTGCAATAATGGGTGGAATGTTTTGTGGATTGATGTGTGGAATGAGTTGTGGAATGAGGTGTGGAATTTTATGTGGAATGAGGTGTGGAATGATCTTTGGAATGAGGTTTGGAATGATGTATGGAATGATGTGTGGAATGATGCATGGAATCATATTTGGAATGAGGTGTGGAATTAGATGTGGAATGAGGATTGGAATGTTGTGTGGAATGATGTGTGGAATGCTGTGTGGAATGATGTGTGTAACAATGTTTGGAATGATGCGTGGAATGATGTATGGAATGAAGCGGTAAATGGAATGTGGAATGGTGTATGGAATGATGTGTGGAATGATGTGTGGAATGAAGTGTGGAAAGATGTGTGGAATGATGTGTGGAGTGATGTGTGGAATGATGTGTGGAATGTTGGGTGGAAAGATGTGTTAATGGTGTATGGAACGAAGTGTGAAATGAGGTGTGGAACGATGTGTGGAATGATGTGTGGAATGAGATGTGGAATGATGCGTGGAATGATGTGTGGAATGATATGTGGAATGATGTATTGAATGATGTGTGGAATGATGTGTGGAATGATGTGGGAACGAGTTGTGGAATGAAATGTGGAATGATACTTGGAATGACATGTGGAATGAGGAGTGGGTGATATTTGGAATGTTGTTTGGAATGATGTGTGCATTGATGTGTGTAATGATGTGTGTAAATATACGGAATGATGTGTGGAATGAGGTGTGACATGTTTGGAATGATGTGTGGAATGATGTGCGGCATGATTTGTGGATTGAGGTGTGTAATGATGTGTGGAATGTTATGGAGTGATGTGTGGAATGGGGTGTGGAATGATGTGTGGCATGATGTGTGGAATGATATGTGGAATGATATATTGAATGACGTGTGAAATGATGCGTGGAATGATGTTTGGATTGATGTGTGGAATGAGCTGTGGAATGAGGTGTGGAATGATGTGTGGAATGAGGTGTGGAATGATGTGTGGAATGATGTGTGGAATGATGTGTGCAATTATGTATGTAATGATGAGTGCAATGATGTGTCGAATGATATCTGGAATGATGTGTGGAATGATGTGTGGAATGATGTTTCGAATGATGTGTGGAATGATGCGTGGAATGTTCTGTGGAATGAGGTATGGATTGATGTTTGGAATGATGTGTGGAATGATGTGTGGAATGATGTGTGGAATGATGTGTGGAATGATGGATGGAATGAGGTATGTACTGATGTGTGGAATGATGTGTGGATTAATGTGTGGTATGATGTGATGAATGTTTTGGAATGATGTATTGAATGAGGTGTGGAATGATATGTGGAATGCTGTGTGGAATGATGTGTGGATTTATGTGTGGAATTAAGTGAGGAATGAGGAGTGGAATGATGTGTGAATGAGTTGTGGAATGAGGTGTGGAATGATGTTTGGAATGATGTTTGGAATGAGGTGTGGAATGATGTTTGGAATGATGTGTAGAATGAAATGTGGAATATTGTATTGAAAGATGAGTGGAATGATGTGTGGAATGAGTTGTGGAATGAGGTGTGGAATGATGTTTGGAATGAGGTGTGGAATGATGTGTGGAATGATGTGTGGAATGATGTATGCAATGATGTTTGATATAATGTGTGGAATGAAGTGCTGAATCTCGTGTAGAATGGTGTGTGAAATACTGTGTGCAATAATGTGTGGAATGTTTTGTGGATTGATATGTGGAATGAGTTGTGGAATGAGGTGTGGAATTTTGTGTGGAATGAGGTGTGGATTGATGTTTGGAATGATGTGTGGAATGATGTGAGGAATGATGTGTGGAATGATGTGTGGAATGAGGGATGGAATGAGTTATGTACTGATGTGTGGAATGATGTGTGGATTAATGTGTGGTATAATGTGATGAATGTTTTGGAATGATGTGTTGAATGAGGTGTTGAATGATATGTGGAATGCTGTGTGGAATGATGTGTGGATTTATGTGTGTAATGATGTGAGGAATGAGGAGTGGAATGATGTGTGAATGAGTTGTGGAATGAGGTGTGGAATGATGTTTGGAATGATGTTTGGAATGAGGTGTGGAATGATGTTTGGAATGATGGGTAGAATGAAATGTGAAATGTTGTATTGAAAGATGAATGGAATGATGTGTGTAATGAGTTGTGGAATGAGGTGTGGAATGATGTGTGGAATGAGGTGTGGAATGATGTGTGGAATGATGTGTGGAATGATGTATGCAATGATGTTTGGTATAATGTGTGGAATGAAGTGCTGAATGTCGTGTGGAATGATGTGTGAAATACTGTGTGCAATAATGGGTGGAATGTTTTGTGGATTGATGTGTGGAATGAGTTGTGGAATGAGGTGTGGAATTTTATGTGGAATGAGGTGTGGAATGATCTTTGGAATGAGGTTTGGAATGATGTATGGAATGATGTGTGGAATGATGCATGGAATCATATTTGGAATGAGGTGTGGAATTAGATGTGGAATGAGGATTGGAATGTTGTGTGGAATGATGTGTGGAATGCTGTGTGGAATGATGTGTGTAACAATGTTTGGAATGATGCGTGGAATGATGTATGGAATGACGCGGTAAATGGAATGTGGAATGGTGTATGGAATGATGTGTGGAATGATGTGTGGAATGAAGTGTGGAAAGATGTGTGGAATGATGTGTGGAGTGATGTGTGGAATGATGTGTGGAATGTTGGGTGGAAAGATGTGTTAATGGTGTATGGAACGAAGTGTGAAATGAGGTGTGGAACGATGTGTGGAATGATGTGTGGAATGAGATGTGGAATGATGCGTGGAATGATGTGTGGAATGATATGTGGAATGATGTATTGAATGATGTGTGGAATGATGTGTGGAATGATGTGGGAACGAGTTGTGGAATGAAATGTGGAATGATACTTGGAATGACATGTGGAATGAGGAGTGGGTGATATTTGGAATGTTGTTTGGAATGATGTGTGCATTGATGTGTGTAATGATGTGTGTAAATATACGGAATGATGTGTGGAATGAGGTGTGACATGTTTGGAATGATGTGTGGAATGATGTGCGGCATGATTTGTGGATTGAGGTGTGTAATGATGTGTGGAATGTTATGGAGTGATGTGTGGAATGGGGTGTGGAATGATGTGTGGCATGATGTGTGGAATGATATGTGGAATGATATATTGAATGACGTGTGAAATGATGCGTGGAATGATGTTTGGATTGATGTGTGGAATGAGCTGTGGAATGAGGTGTGGAATGATGTGTGGAATGAGGTGTGGAATGATGTGTGGAATGATGTGTGGAATGATGTGTGCAATTATGTATGTAATGATGAGTGCAATGATGTGTCGAATGATATCTGGAATGATGTGTGGAATGATGTGTGGAATGATGTTTCGAATGATGTGTGGAATGATGCGTGGAATGTTCTGTGGAATGAGGTATGGATTGATGTTTGGAATGATGTGTGGAATGATGTGTGGAATGATGTGTGGAATGATGTGTGGAATGATGGATGGAATGAGGTATGTACTGATGTGTGGAATGATGTGTGGATTAATGTGTGGTATGATGTGATGAATGTTTTGGAATGATGTATTGAATGAGGTGTGGAATGATATGTGGAATGCTGTGTGGAATGATGTGTGGATTTATGTGTGGAATTAAGTGAGGAATGAGGAGTGGAATGATGTGTGAATGAGTTGTGGAATGAGGTGTGGAATGATGTTTGGAATGATGTTTGGAATGAGGTGTGGAATGATGTTTGGAATGGTGTGTAGAATGAAATGTGGAATATTGTATTGAAAGATGAGTGGAATGATGTGTGGAATGAGTTGTGGAATGAGGTGTGGAATGATGTTTGGAATGAGGTGTGGAATGATGTGTGGAATGATGTGTGGAATGATGTATGCAATGATGTTTGATATAATGTGTGGAATGAAGTGCTGAATGTCGTGTAGAATGGTGTGTGAAATACTGTGTGCAATAATGTGTGGAATGTTTTGTGGATTGATATGTGGAATGAGTTGTGGAATGAGTTGTGGAATTTTGTGTGGAATGAGGTGTGGATTGATGTTTGGAATGATGTGTGGAATGATGTGAGGAATGATGTGTGGAATGATGTGTGGAATGAGGGATGGAATGAGTTATGTACTGATGTGTGGAATGATGTGTGGATTAATGTGTGGTATAATGTGATGAATGTTTTGGAATGATGTGTTGAATGAGGTGTGGAATGATATGTGGAATGCTGTGTGGAATGATGTGTGGATTTATGTGTGTAATGATGTGAGGAATGAGGAGTGGAATGATGTGTGAATGAGTTGTGGAATGAGGTGTGGAATGATGTTTGGAATGATGTTTGGAATGAGGTGTGGAATGATGTTTGGAATGATGTGTAGAATGAAATGTGGAATGTTGTATTGAAAGATGAGTGGAATGATGTGTGGAATGAGTTGTGGAATGAGGTGTGAAATGATGTGTGGAATGAGGTGTGGAATGATGTGTGGAATGATGTGTGGAATGATGTATGCATTGATGTTTGGGATAATGTGTGGAATTAAGTGCTGAATGTCGTGTGGAATGATGTGTGAAATACTGTGTGCAATAATGTGTGGAATGTTTTGTGGATTGATGTGTGGTATGAGTTGTGGAATGAGGTGTGGAATGATCTTTGGAATGAGGTTTGGAATGATGTATGGAATGATGTGTGGAATGATGCATGGAATCATATTTGGAATGAGGTGTGGAATAAGATGTGGAATGAGGATTGGAATGTTGTGTGGAATGATGTGTGGAATGCTGTGTGGAATGATGTGTGTAACAATGTTTGGAATGATGCGAGGAATGATGTATGGAATGACGCGGTAAATGAAATGTGGAATGGTGTATGGAATGATGTGTGGAATGATGTGTGGAATGAAGTGTGGAAAGATGTGTGGAATGATGTGTGGAGTGATGTGTGGAATGATGTGTGGAATGTTGGGTGGAAAGATGTGTTAATGGTGTATGGAACGAAGTGTGAAATGAGGTGTGGAACGATGTGTGGAATGATGTGTGGAATGAGATGTGGAATGATGCGTGGAATGATGTGTGGAATGATATGTGGAATGATGTATTGAATGATGTGTGGAATGATGTGTGGAATGATGTGGGAACGAGTTGTGGAATGAAATGTGGAATGATACTTGGAATGACATGTGGAATGAGGAGTGGGTGATATTTGGAATGTTGTTTGGAATGATGTGTGCATTGATGTGTGTAATGATGTGTGTAATTATACGGAATGATATGTGGAATGAGGTGTGACATGATGTTTGGAATGATGTGTGGAATGATGTGCGGCATGATTTGTGGATTGAGGTGTGTAATGATGTGTGGAATGTTATGGAGTGATGTGTGGAATGGGGTGTGGAATGATGTGTGGCATGATGTGTGGAATGATATGTGGAATGATATATTGAATGATGTGTGAAATGATGTGTGGAATGATGTTTGGATTGATGTGTGGAATGAGCTGTGGAATGAGGTGTGGAATGATGTGTGGAATGAGGTGTGGAATGATGTGTGGAATGATGTGTGGAATGATGTGTGCAATTATGTATGTAATGATGTGTGCAATGATGTGTCGAATGATATCTGGAATGATGTGTGGAATAATGTGTGGAATGATGTTTCGAATGATGTGTGGAATGATGCGTGGAATGTTCTGTGGAATGAGGTATGGATTGATGTTTGGAATGATGTGTGGAATGATGTGTGGAATGATGTGTGGAATGATGTGTGGAATGAGGGATGGAATGAGGTATGTACTGATGTGTGGAATGATGTGTGGATTAATGTGTGGTATGATGTGATAAATGTTTTGGAATGATGTGTTGAATGAGGTGTGGAATGATATGTGGAATGCTGTGTGGAATGCTGTGTGGAATGATGTGTGTAACAATGTTTGGAATGATGCGTGGAATGATGTATGGAATGACGCGGTAAATGAAATGTGGAATGGTGTATGGAATGATGTGTGGAATGATGTGTGGAATGAAGTGTGGAAAGATGTGTGGAATGATGTGTGGAGTGATGTGTGGAATGATGTGTGGAATGAGATGTGGAATGATGCGTGGAATGATGTGTGGAATGATATGTGGAATGATGTATTGAATGATGTGTGGAATGTTGTTTGGAATGATGTGTGCATTGATGTGTGTAATGATGTGTGTAATATATGGAATGATGTGTGGAATGAGGTGTGACATGATGTTTGGAATGATGTGTGGAATGATGTGCGGCTTGATTTGTGGATTGAGGTGTGTAATGATGTGTGGAATGTTATGGAGTGATGTGTGGAATGGGGTGTGGAATGATGTGTGGCATGATGTGTGGAATGATATGTGGAATGATATATTGAATGATGTGTGAAATGATGTGTGGAATGATGTTTGGAATGATGTGTGGAATGATGTATGTAAAGATGTTTTGAATTATGTGTGGAATGAGGTGCTGAATGATATGTGGAATGATGTATTGATTGATGTTTGAAATGATGTGTGGAATGATGTGTGGATTGATGTATGTAATGATGTGTGGAATGTTATGGAATAATGTGTGGAATGAGGTATGGAATGATGTGTCAATGATGCGTGGAAAAATGTGTGGAATGATGAGTGTAATAATGTATGGAATGATGTTTGGAATGATGTTTGGAATGATGTATGGAATGATGTGTGGAATGATGTGTGGATTGATGTGTGTAATTATGTGTGAATGAATTGTGGAATGAGGTGTGGAATGATGTTTGGAATGATGTTTGGAATGGGGTGTGGCATGATGTTTGGAATGATGTGCAGAATGAAGTGTGGAATGGTGTGTTGAATGTGGTGTGGAAAGATGTGTGGAAAGACGTGTGCAATGATGTGTGGAATGTTTTGTGGAATGATGTGTGGAATGATCTTTGTAATGAGGTTTGTAATGATTTGTGGAATGATGTGTGGAATGATGCGTGGAATCATATGTGGAATGAGGTGTGGAATGATATGTGGAATGAGGTTTGGAATGATGTGTGGAATGATGTGTGGAATGCTGTGTGGAATGATGTGTGGAATGATGTGTGGAATGATGTGTGGAATGATGTATAGAATGACACGGTAAATGAAATGTGGAATAGTGTGTGGAATGATGCGTGGAATGATGTATTGAATGATGTGTGGAATGACGTGTGGAATGAGGTGAGGAATGATGTGTGGAATGATATGTGGAATGATGTATTGAATGATGTGTGGAATGACGTGTGGAATGAGGTGAGGAATGATGTGTGGAATGAAGTGTGGAAAGATGTGTGGAATGATGTGTGGAATGATGTGTGGAATGAGATGTGGAATGATGCGTGGAATGATTTGTCGAATGAGGAGTGGAAGATATTTGGAAAATTGTTTGGAATGATGTTTTGACTGACGTGTGTAATGATGTGTGGAATGATGTGTGGAATGATGTGTGGAATGATGTGTGGATTGATGTGTGTAATGATGTGTGGAATGTTATGGAATGTTGTATGGAATGAGGTATGGAATAATGTGTCAATGATGTGTGGAAAGATGTGTGGAATGAGGTGTGGAATGATGTGTGGAATGTTGTGTGGAAAGATGTTTTAATGATGTGTGGAACGAGGTGTGGAATGATGTGAGGAATGATGTGTGGAATGAGATGTGGAATGATGCGTGGAATGATGTCTGGAATGATATCAGGAATGATGTATTGAATGATGTGTGGAATGATGTGTGGAAGGAAGTGTGGAATGATGTGTGGAATGATATGTGGAATGACGTATTGAATGATGTGTGGAATGACGTGTGGAATGAGGTGAGGAATGATGTGTGGAATGAAGTCTGGAAAGATTTGAGGAATGATGTGTGGAACGAGATGTGGAATGATGCGTGGAATGATTTGTCGAATGAGGAGTGGATGATATTTGGAATGATGTTTGGAATGATGTTTTGATTGACGTGTGTAATGATGTGTGGAATGTTATGGACTGATGTGTGGAATGAAGTGTGGAATGATATCTGGAATGATGTGTGGAATGATGTGTGGAATGATGTTTGGAATGATGTGTGGAATGATGTGTGGAATGACGTGTGGATTGATGTGTGTAATGATGTGTGGAATGTTATGGAATTTTGTATGGAATGAGGTATGGAATGATGTGTCAATGATGTGTGGAAAGGTGTGTGGAATTACGTGTGGAATGATGTGTGGAATGTTCTGTGGAAAGATGTTTTTAATGATGTGTGGAACGAGGTGTGGAATGATGTGTGGAATGATGTGTGGAATGAGATGTGGAATGATGCCTGGAATGATGTGTGGAATGATATGTGGAATTATGTATTGAACGATGTGTGGAATGATGTGTGGAATGAGGTGAGGAATGATGTTTGTAATGAAATGTGGAAAGATGTGTGGAATGATGTGGCAACGAGGTGTGGACTGAGATGTGGAATGATGCGTTGAATTACATGTGGAATGAGGAGTGGGTGATATCTGGAATGTTGTTTGAAATGATGTGCGGATTGATGTGTGTAATGATGTGTGGAATGTTATGGAATGATGTGTGGATAGAGGTGTGCAATGATATGTCGAATGATATCTGGAGTGATGTGTGGAATGATGTGTGGACTGACATGTGCAATGATGTGCGGAATGTTATGGAATGATGTGTGGAATGAGGTATGGAATGATGTGTCAATGATGTGTGGAAAGTTGTGTGGAATGATGTGTGGAATAATGTGTGGAATAATGTTATGGTATGATGTGTGGAATGAGTTGTGGAATGATGTGTGGCATTATGTGTGGAATTATATGTGGAATGATGTATTTAATGATGTGTGAAATGATGTGTGGAATTATGTTTGGAATGATGTGTGGAATGATGTGTGGAATGATTTATTGAATGATGTGTGGAATGATATGTCGAATGATATCTGCAATGATGTGTGGAATGATGTGTGGAATGATGTTTGGAATGATGTTTGGAATGATGTGTGGAATGAGGTATGGATTGATGAGTGTAATGATTCATGGAATGGTGTGTCAATGATGTGTGGAATGATGTGTGGAATGATGTGTGGAATAATGTGTGGAATGATGTGTGGAATTATGTTTGGAATGATGTGTGGAATGATGTGTGGAATGTCGTATGGATTGATGAGTGTAATGATTCATGGAATGACGTGTCAATGATGTGTGGAATGATGTGTTGAATGATGTGTGGAATGAGTTTTGGAATGAGGTGTGGAATGGTGTGTGGAATGATGTGTAGAATGAGGTGTGTAATGCTGCATGGAATGAGGTGTGGAATGTTGAGTGGAATGATGGGTGGAATGATATGTGCAATGATGTATTGAATGATGCGTGGAATGAGGTGAGGAATGATGTGTGGAATAAAGTTTGGAATTATGTGTGCAATGATGTGTCGAATGATATCTGGAATGATTTGTGGAATAATGTGTTGAATGATGTTTGGAATGACGTGTGGAATGATGCGTGGAATGTTATGTGGAATGAGGTATGGAATGATGATTGGAATGACGTGTGGAATGATGTGTGGAATGATGTGTGGAATGATGTGTGGAATGTTGTGTGGAAAGATGTTTTTAATGATGTGTGGAACGAGGTGTGAAATGAGGTGTGCAATGATGTTTGGAATGATGTGTGGAATGAGATGTGGAATGATGCGTGGAATGATGTGTGCAATGATATGTGGAATGATGTGTTGAATGATGTGTGGAATGATGTGTGGAATGAGGTGAGGAATGATGTTTGGAATGATGTGTGGAGTGATGTTTGCAGTGATGTTTGGAATGATGTGTGGATTGATATGTGAAATGATGTGTGGAATGACGTGTGTAATGAAGTGTGGGATGATGTGTGGAATGCTGTGTGGAATGATGTGTGGAATAATGTGTGCAATGAGGTGTCGAATGAGGAGTGGAATGATGTGTGGAATGATGTGTGGAATGATGTGTGGAAAGATGTGTGGAATCATATGAGGAATGATGAGTGGATTAATGTGTGGAATGATGTGTGAATGAGTTGTGGTATGAGGTGTGGAATGCTGTGTGGAATGATGTGTGGAATGAGGTGTGGAATGATGTTTGGAATGATGTGTAGAATGAAGTGTGGAAAGATGTTTTGAATGATGTGTGGAATGATGTGTGGAATTAGTTGTGGAATGAGGTGTGGAATGATGTGTGGAATGAGGTGTGGAATGATGTGAGGAATGATGTGTGGAATGATGTGTGGAATGATGTATGTAATCATGTTTGGAATTATGCGTGGAATGAGGTGCGGAACGTGGTGTGGAATGATGTGTGGAATGATGTGTGCAAAGATGTGTGGAATGTTTTGTGGAATGATGTGTGGAATGAGTTGTGGAATGAGGTGTGGAATGCTATGTGGAATGAGATGTGGAATGATCTTTGGAAAGAGGTTTGGAATGATGATTGGAATGATGTGTGGAATGAGGTGTGGAATTATATTTGGAATGCTGTGTGGATTGATGTGATGAATGATGTGTGGAATGAAGTATGGAATGATGTGTGGAATGATTTGTGGAATGATGTATTAATGATGTGTGGAATGATGTGTCGAATGACGTGAGGAATGATGTGTGGAATGAAGTGTGGAAAGATGTCTGGAATGATGTGTGGAACGAGCTATGGAATGAAATGTGGAATGATGCGTGGAATGATATGTCGAATGAGGAGTGGATGACATTTGGAATGTTGTTGGGAATGATGTGTGGATTGACGTGTGTGATGATGTGTGGCATGTTATGGAATGATGTGTGGAATGAGTTGTGGAATGATATTCGAAAGATGTGTGGAATGATGTGTGGAATGATGTTTGAAATGACGTGTAGATTGATGTGTGTAATGATATGTGGAATGTTATGGAATGTTGTGTGGAATGATGTATGGAATGATGTGTCAATGATGTGTGGAAAGGTGTGTGGAATGATGTGTGTAATAATGTGTGGAATAATGTGTGGAATGATGTTTGGAATGAGGATTGGATTGATGTGTGGAATGATATGTGCAATGATGTGCGGCATGCTGTATAGAATGAGGTGTGGAATGTTGAGTGGAATGATGTGTGGAATGATACGGGGAATGATGTATTGAATGATGTGTGGAATGAGGTGAGGAATGATGTGTGGAATGAAGTTTGGAATGATGTGTGCAATGATGTGTCGAATGACATCTGGAATGATGTGTGGAATAATGTGTCGAATGATGTTGGGAATGATGTGTGGAATGATGCGTGGAATGTTCTGTGGAATGATTATGGATTGATGTTTGGAATGATATGTGGAAAGATGTGTGGAATTATGTGTGGAATGAGGTTTGGAATGAGGATTGGAATGATGTGTGAATGAGTTGTGGAATGAGGTGTGGAATGATGTGTGGAATGATGTTTGGAATGAGGTGTGGAATGATGTGTGGAATGATGTGTGGAATGATGTATGGAATTATGTATGTAATGATGTTTGGTATTATGTGTGGAATGAGGTGCTGAATGTCGTGTGGAATGACGTGTGAAATAATGTGTGCAATGATGTGTGGAATGTTTTGTGGAATGATGTGTGGAATGAGTTGTGGAATGAGGTGTAGAATGTTTTGTGGCATTAGGTGTGGAAAGATCATTGGAATGAGGTTTGGAATGATGTGTGGAATGATGTGTGGAATGATGTGTGAAATGATGTGTGGAATGCTGTGTGGATTGATGTGTGGAATGATGTGTGGAATGATGTGTGGAATGATGTATGGAATGATGTTTGGAATGTTGTGTGGAAAGATGTGTTTAATGATGTGTGGAACGAGGTGTGAAATGAGCTGTGGAATGATGTGTGGAATGACGTGTGGAATGAGTTGTGGAATGATGCGTGGAATGATGTGTGGAATGATATGTGGAATGATGTATTGAATGATTTGTGGAATAATGTGTGGAATGAGGTGAGGAATGATGTTTGGAATGAAGTTTGGAAAGATGTGTGGAATGATGTGGGAACGAGTTGTGGAATGAGATGTGGAATGATGCGTGGAATGACATGTGGAATGAGAAGTGGATGATATTTGGAATGTTGTTTGGAATGATGTGTGGATTGATGTGTGTTATGATGTGTGGAATGTTATGGAATGATGTGAGGAATGAGGTGTGGAATGATGTTTGGAATGATGTTAGGAATGATGTGCGGCATGATGTGTGGATTGAGGTGTGTAATGATGTGTGGAATGTTGTGGAATGATGTGTGGAATGAGGTGTGGAATGATGTGTGGCATGATGTGCGGAATGATGTGTGGAATGATGTGTGTAATAATGTATGGAATGATGTGTGGAATGATGTTTGGAATGATGTGTGGAATGATGTGTGGAATGATGTGTGGATTGATGTGTGTAATCATGTGTGAATGAGTTGTGGAATGAGGTGTGGAATGAGGTGTGGAATGAAGTTAGGAATAAGTTGTGGAATGATGTTTGGAATGATGTGTGGAATGAGGTGTGGAATTATATTTGGAATGCTGTGTGGATTGATGTGATGAATGATGTGTGGAATGAAGTGTGGAATGATGTGTGGAATGATTTGTGGAATGATGTATTGAATGATGTGTGGAATGATGTGTCGAATGACGTGAGGAATGATGTGTGGAATGAAGTGTGGAAAGATGTCTGGAATGATGTGTGGAACGAGCATTGGAATGAAATGTGGAATGATGCGTGGAATGATATGTCGAATGAGGAGTGGATGACATTTGGAATGTTGTTTGGAATGATGTGTGGATTGACGTGTGTCATGATGTGTGGCATGTTACGGAATGATGTGTGGAATGAGGTGTGGAATGATATTCGAAAGATGTGTGGAATGATGTGTGGAATGATGTTTGAAATGATGTGTAGATTGATGTGTGTAATGATATGTGGAATGTTATGGAATGTTGTGTGGAATGATGTATGGAATGATGTGTCAATGATGTGTGGAAAGGTGTGTGGAATGATGTGTGTAATAATGTGCGGAATGATGTGTGCAATGATGTTTGGAATGAGGAGTGGATTGATGTGTGGAATGATATGTGCAATGATGTGCGGCATGCTGTATAGAATGAGGTGTGGAATGTTGAGTGGAATGATGTGTGGAATTATACGGGGAATGATGTATTGAATGATGTGTGGAATGAGGTGAGGAATGATGTGTGGAATGAAGTTTGGAATGATGTGTGCAATGATGTGTCGAATGACATCTGGAATGATGTGTGGAATAATGTGTCGAATGATGTTGGGAATGATGTGTGGAATGATGCGTGGAATGTTCTGTGGAATGAGGTATGGATTGATGTTTGGAATGATATGTGGAAAGATGTGTGGAATTATGTGTGGAATGAGGTTTGGAATGAGGATTGGAATGATGTGTGAATGAGTTGTGGAATGAGGTGTGGAATGATGTGTGGAATGATGTTTGGAATGAGGTGTGGAATGATGTGTGGAATGATGTGTGGAATGATGTATGGAATTATGTATGTAATGATGTTTGGTATTATGTGTGGAATGAGGTGCTGAATGTCGTGTGGAATGACGTGTGAAATAATGTGTGCAATGATGTGTGGAATGTTTTGTGGAATGATGCGTGGAATGAGTTGTGGAATGAGGTGTAGAATGTTTTGTGGCATTAGGTGTGGAAAGATCATTGGAATGAGGTTTGGAATGATGTGTGGAATGCTGTGTGGATTGATGTGTGGAATGATGTGTGGAATGATGTGTGGAATGATGTATGGAATGATGTTTGGAATGTTGTGTGGAAAGATGTGTTTAATGATGTGTGGAACGAGGTGTGAAATGAGCTGTGGAATGAAGTGTGGAATGACGTGTGGAATGAGTTGTGGAATGATGCGTGGAATGATGTGTGGAATGATATGTGGAATGATGTATTGAATGATTTGTGGAATAATGTGTGGAATGAGGTGAGGAATGATGTTTGGAATGAAGTTTGGAAAGATGTGTGGAATGATGTGGGAACGAGTTGTGGAATGAGATGTGGAATGATGCGTGGAATGACATGTGGAATGAGAAGTGGATGATATTTGGAATGTTGTTTGGAATGATGTGTGGATTGATGTGTGTACTGATGTGTGGAATGTTATGGAATGATGTGAGGAATGAGGTGTGGAATGATGTGTGGAATGATGTGCGGCATGATGTGTGGATTGAGGTGTGTAATGATGTGTGGAATGTTGTGGAATGATGAGTGGAATGAGGTGTGGAATGATGTGTGGCATGATGTGCGGAATGATGTGTGGAATGATGTGTGTAATAATGTATGGAATGATGTGTGGAATGATGTTTGGAATGATGTGTGGAATGATGTGTGCAATGATGTGTGGATTGATGTGTGTAATCATGTGTGAATGAGTTGTGGAATGAGGTGTGGAATGATGTGTGGAATGAAGTTAGGAATAAGTTGTGGAATGAGGTTTGGAATGATGTGTGGAATGAGGTGTGGAGTGAGGTGTGGAATGATGTGTGGAATGAGGAGTGGAATGATGTGTGGAATGATGTATGTAATGACGATTTTGAATTATGTGTGGAATGAGGTGCTGAATGTGGTGTGGAATGATGTGTGGAAAGATGTGTGAAATGACGTGTGGAATGTTTTGTGGAATGATGTGTGGAATGATCTTTGGAATGAGGTTTGGAATGATTGTGGAATGATGTGTGGAATGATGCGTGGAATCATATGTGGAATGAGGTGTGGAATGATATGTGGAATGAGGTTTGGAATGATGTGTGGAATGATGTGTGGAAGGCTGTGTGGTATGATGTGTGGAATGATGTGTGGAATGATGTGTGGAATGATGTATGGAATGACGCGGTAAATGAAATGTCGAATGGTGTGTGTAATGATGTGTGGAATGATGTGTGGAATGTAGTGTGGAATGATGTTTGGAATGATTTGTGGAATGATGTATTGAATGATGTGTGGAATGATGTGTCGAATGAGGTGAGCAATGATGTGTGGAATGAAGTGTGGAAAGATGTCTGGAATGATGTGTGGAACGAGCTGTGGAATGAAATGTGGAATGATGCGTGGAATGATATGTCGAATGAGGAGTGGATGACATTTGGAATGTTGTTTGGAATGATGTGTGGATTGACGTGTGTGATGATGTGTGGCATGTTATGGAATGATGTGTGGAATGAGGTGTGGAATTATATTCGAAAGATTTGTGGAATGATGTGTGGAATGATGTTTGGAATGATATGTGGATTGATGTGTGTAATGATATGTGGAATGTTATGGAATGTTGTTTGGAATGAGGTATGGAATGATCTGTCAATGATGTGTGGAAAGGTGAGGTGGAATAATGTGTGTAATAATGTGTGGAATGATGTGTGGAATGATGTTTGGAATGAAGTGCGGATTGATGTGTGGAATGATGTGTGGATTGATGTGTGTAATGATGTGTGGAATGTTATAGAATGATGTGTGGAATGAGGTGTGGAATAATGTATGTAAAGATGTTTGGAATTATGTGTGGAATGATGCATGGAATCATATGTAGAATGAGGTGTGGAATGAGATTTGGAATGAGGTTTGGAATGATGTGTGGAATGATGTGTGGAATGCTGTGTGGATTGATGTGTGGAATGATGTGTGGAATGATGTGTGGAATGAGTTGTGGAATGATGCGTGGAATGATGTGTGGAATGATATGTGGAATGATGTATTGAATGATGTGTGGAATAATGTGTGGAATGAGGTTTGGAATGAGGATTGGAATGATGTGTGAATGAGTTGTGGAATGAGGTGTGGAATGATGTTTGGAATGAGGTGTGGAATGATGTGTGGAATGATGTGTGGAATGATGTATGGAATTATGTATGTAATGATGTTTGCTATTATGTGTGGAATGGGGAGCTGAATGTCGTGTGGAATGACGTGTGAAATAATGTGTGCAATGATGTGTGGAATGTTTTGTGGAATGATGTGTGGAATGAGTTGTGGAATGAGGTGTCGAATGTTTTGTGGCATTAGGTGTGGAAAGATCATTGGAATGAGGTTTGGAATGATGTGTGGAATGATGTGTGGAATGATGTGTGAAATGATGTGTGGAATGCTGTGTGGATTGATGTGTGGAATGATGTGTGGAATGATGTGTGGAATGATGTATGGAATGATGTTTGGAATGTTGTGTGGAAAGATGTGTTTAATGATGTGTGGAACGAGGTGTGAAATGAGCTGTGGAATGATGTGTGGAATGACGTGTGGAATGAGTTGTGGAATGATGCGTGGAATGATGTGTGGAATGATATGTGGAATGATGTATTGAATGATTTGTGGAATAATGTGTGGAATGAGGTGAGGAATGATGTTTGGAATGAAGTTTGGAAAGATGTGTGGAATGATGTGGGAACGAGTTGTGGAATGAGATGTGGAATGATGCGTGGAATGACATGTGGAATGTAAGTGGATGATATTTGGAATGTTGTTTGGAATGATGTGTGGATTGATGTGTGTAATGATGTGTGGAATGTTGTGGAATGATGTGTGGAATGAGGTGTGGAATGATGTGTGGCATGATTTGTGGAATGATGTGTGGAATGATGTGTGTAATAATGTATGGAATGATGTGTGGAATGATGTTTGGAATGATGTGTGGAATGATGTGTGGAATGATGTGTGGATTGATGTGTGGAAAGGTGTGTGGAATGATGTGTGTAATAATGTGTGGAATGATGTGTGGAATGAAGTTTGGAATAAGTTGTGGAATGATGTGTGGAAGGCTGTGTGGAATGATGTGTGGAATGATGTGTGGAATGATGTTTGGAATGACGCGGCAAATGAAATGTCGAATGGTGTGTGTAATGATGTGTGGAATGATGTGTGGAATGAAGTGTGGAAAGATGTGTTTAATGATGTGTGGAACGAGGTGTGAAATGAGGTGTGCAATGATGTGTGGAATGATGTATTGAATGAGATGTGGAATTATGTGTTGAATGAGGTGAGGAATGGTGTGTGGAATGAAGTGTGGAAAGATGTCTGGAATAATGTGTGGAACGAGCTGTGAAATGAAATGTGGAATGATGCATGGAATGATTTGTCGAATGAGGAGTGGATGACATTTGGAATGTTGTTTGGAATGATGTGTGGATTGACGTGTGTGATGATATGTGGCATGTTATGGAATGATGTGTGGAATTATGTGTGGAATGATATTCGAAAGATTTGTGGAATGTTTGTGTGGAATGATGTTTGGAATGATGTGTGGATTGATGTGTGTAATGATATGTGGAATGTTATGGAATGTTGTGTGGAATGAGGTATGGAATGATGTGTCAATGATGTGTGGAAAGGTGTGTGGAATGATGTGTGTAATAATGTGTGGAATGATGTGTGGAATGATGTTTGGTATGAAGTGTGGATTGATGTGTGGAATGATGTGTGGAATGATGTGTGTAATGATGTGTGGAATGTTATGGAATGATGTGTGGAATGAGGTGTGGAATAATGTATGTAACGATGTTTGGAATTATGTGTGGAATGATGCATGGAATCATATATAGAATGAGGTGTGGAATGAGATGTGCAATGAGGTTTGAATGATGTGTGAAATGATGTGTGGAATGCTGTGTGGAATGATGTGTAGAATGAGGTATGGAATGGTGTATGGAATGAGGTGTGGAATGTTGAGTGGAATGATGGGTGGAATGATATGTGCAATGATGTATTGCATGATGTGTGAAATGAGGTAAGGAATGATGTGTGGAATAACATTTGGAATGTTGTGTGCAATGATGTGTCGAATGATATCTGGAATGATGTGTGGAATAATGTGTTGAATGATGTTTGGAATGTTGTGTGGAAAGATGTGTTTAATGATGTGTGGAACGAGGTGTGAAATGAAGTGTGCAATGATGTGTGGAATGATGTGTGGAATGAGATGTGGAATTATGTGTTGAATGATGTGTGGAATGATGTGTGGAATGAGGTGAGGAATGATTTGTTGAATGAAGTGTGGAAGAATGTGTGGAATGACGTGTGGAACGAGGTGTGGAATGAGATGTGGAATGTTGCGTGGAATGATATGTGGAATGAGGAGTGGATGGAATTTGGAATGTTGTTTGGAATGATGTGTGGATTGATGTGCGTAATCATGTGTGGAATGTTATGCAATGATTTGTGGAATGCGGTGTGGAATGATGTTTGGAATAATGTGTGGAATGATGTGTGGCTTGATGTGTGGATTGACGTGGGTAATGATGTGTGGAATGTTATGGAATGATGAGTGGAATGAGGTGTGGAATGATGTGTGGAAAGATGTGTGGAATGATGTGTGGAAGGATATGTGGAATGATGTGTGGAATGATGTGTGGAATGATGTGTGGAATGTTGTGTGGAATGATGTGTGTAATGATGTGTGGAATGATGTGTGAATGGATGTGTGTAATGATGTGTGGATATTATGGAATGATGTGTGGAATGTTGTGTGGAATGATGTGTGGAATTGTGTTTGGAATAATGTGTGGAATGATGTTTGGAATGATGTATTGAATGATGTGTGTAATGATGTGTCAAATGATATCTGGAATTATGTGTGGAATGATGTGTGGATTGATTTGTGTCATGTTGTGTGGAATGTTATGGGATGATGTGTTGAATGAGGTATGGAATGATGTGTCAATGATGTGTGGAAAGAAGTGCGTTTTGATGTGTGGAATGATGTGTGGAATAATTGCGGAATGATCAGTGGAATGATGTGTGTAATGATGTGTGGAATGTTATGGAATGATGTGTGGAATGGGGTGTGGAATGATGTGAGGAAAGTTGTGTGGAATGATGTGTGGAATGAGATGTGGAATGATGTGTGGAATGATGTGTGGAATATGTTTGGAATGTTGTGTGCAATGATTTATGGAATACTGTGTGGAATAATGTGTGGAATGCTGTATGGAATGATGTGTGGAATGATCTACGGAATGACATGCGGAATGATGTTTGGAAGAAGGTGTGGATTGATGTGTGGAATGATGTGTGGAATGAGATGTGGAATGATACGTGGAATGATATGTGGAATGAAGTGTGGAATTATATTTTGAATGCTGTGTGGAATGACGTGTGCAATGATGTGTGGAATGACTCGTGGAATGAGGTGTGCATAGAGGTGTGGAATGATGTGTGCAATAATGTGTGGAATGAGCTATGGAATGATGTGTGGAATGATGTGTGAAATGAAATGAGGAATGAGGTGTGGAATGATATTGAGAATGCTGTGCGGAATGATGTGTTGAATGAGGTGTGGAATGTTGAGTGGAATGATGTGTGGAATGATATGTGGAAAGATGTATTGAATGATGTGTCGAATGAGGTGAGGAATGATGTGTGGTATGAAGTGTGGAATGATGTGTGCAATGATGTGTCGAATGATATCCGGAATGTTCTGTGGAATAATGAATGGAATAATGTTTGAAATGATGTGTGGAATGATGCGTAGAATGTTATGTGGAATGAGGTGCGGAATGATGTTTGGAATGATGTGTGGAATGATGTGTGCATTGATGTGTGGAATGATGTGTGGAATGATATGTGGAATGAGGTTTGGAATGAGGTATGGACTGATGTGTGGAATGATGTGTGGATTGATATGTGAAATGATGCGTGGAATGATGTGTGGAATGAAGTGTGGAATGATGTGTGGAATGCTGTGTGGAATGATGTGTGGAATAATGTGTGGAATGAGGTGTCGAATGAGGAGTGGAATGGTGTGTGGAATGATGTGTGGAATGATGTGTGAGAAGATGTGTGGAATCATATGAGGAATGATGTGTGGATTAATGTGTGGAATGATGTCTGAATGAGTTGTGGAATGTGGTGTGGAATGATGTGTGGAATGATGTGTGGAATGAGGTGTGGAATGATCTTTGGAATGATGTGTAGAATGAAGTGTGGAAAGATGTTTTGAATGATGTGTGGAATGATGTGTGGAATGAGTTCTCGAATGAGGTGTGGAATGATGTGTGGAATGAGGTGTGGAATGATGTGTGGAATGATGTGCGGAATGATGTGTGGAATGAAGTATGTAATCATGTTTGGAATTAAGTGTGGAATGAGGTGCGGAATGTGGTGTGGAATGATGTGTGGAATGATGTGTGCAAAGATGTGTGGAATGTTATGTGGAATGATGTGTGGAATGAGTTGTGGAATGAGCTGTGGAATGTTATGTGGAATGAGGTGTGGAATGATGTGTGGAATGAGGTGTGGATTAATGTGTGGAATGATATGTGCAATGATGTGTGTCATACTGTATGGAATGAGGTGTGGAATGTTGAGTGGAATGATGTGTGGAATGATACGGGGAATGATGTATTGAATGATGTGCGGAATGAGGTTAGGAATGTTGTGTGGAATGAAGTTTGGAATGATGTGTGCAATGATGTGTCGAATGATATCTGGAATGATGTGTGGAATAATGTGTGGAATGATGTTGGGAATGATGTGTGCAATGATGTGTGGAATGATGTGTGGAATGATTTGTGGAATGTTCTGTGTAATGAGGTATGGATTGATGTTTGGAATGATGTGTGGAATGATGTGTGCAATGATGTGTGGAATGATGTGTGGAATGAGGGATGGAATGAGGTATGTACTGATGTGTGGAATGATGTGGGGATTGATGTGTGGAATGATGTGATGAATGTTATGGAATGATGTGTTGAATGATTTGTGGAATGATGTGTGGAATGCTGTTTGGAATGAGGTGTGGAATGATGTGTGAATGATGTTTGGAATGAGGTGTGGAATGATGTGTGGAATGATGTGTGGAATGATGTATGGAATTATGTATGTAATGATGTTTGGCATTATGTGTGGAATGAGGTGCTAAATGTCGTGTGGAATGACGTGTGAAATAATGTGTGCAATGATGTGTGGAATGTTTTGTGGAATGATGTGTGGAATGAGTTGTGGAATGAGGTGTAGAATGATGCATGAAATCATATGTAGAATGAGGTGTGGAATGAGATGTGGAATGAGGTTTGGAATGATGTGTGGAATGATGTGTGGAATGCTGTGTGGATTGTTGTTTGGAAAGTTGTGTGGAATGATGTGTGGAATGATGTGTGGAATGATGCATGGAATCATATGTAGAATGAGGTGTGGAATGAGATGTCGAATGAGGATTGGAATTATGTGTGGAATGATGTGTGGAATGCTGTGTGGATTGTTGTGTGGAATGATGTGTGGAATGATGTGTGGAATGATGTGTGGAATGACGCGTTAAATGAAATGTGGAATGGTGTGTGGAATTACCTGTGGAATGATGTATGGAATGATGTGTGGAATGATGTGCGAAATGATGTGTGGAATGTTGTGTGGAAAGATGTGTTTAATGAAGTGTGGAACGAGGTGCGAAATGAGCTGTGGAATGATGTATGGAATGACGTGTGTAATGAGATGTGGAATGATGCGTGGAATGATGTGTGGAATGATATGTGGAATGATGTATTGAATGATGTGTGGAATAATGTGTGGAATGATGTGAGGAATGATATTTGGAATGAAGTGTGGAAAGATGTGTGGAATGATGTGGGAACGAGTTGTGGAATGAGATGTGGAATGATGCGTGGAATGACATGTGGAACTAGAAGTGGATGATATTTGGAATGTTGTTTGGAATGATGTGTGGATTGATGTCTGTAATGATGTGTGGAATGTGATGGAATGATATGGGGAATGAGGTGTGGAATGATGTGCGGCATGATGTCTGGATTGAGGTGTGTAATGATGTGTGGAATGTTGTGGAATGATGTGTGGAATGAGGTGGGAATGCTGTGTGGCATGATGTGTGGAATGATGTGTGGAATGATGTGTGTAATAATGTATGGAATGATGTGTGGAATGATGTTTGGAATGATGTGTGTAATGATGTGTGGAATGATGTGTGGATTGATGTGTGTAATGATGTGTGGAATGTTGTGGAATGATGTGTGGAATGAGGTGTGGAATGATGTGTGGCATGATGTGTGTAATGATGTGTGGAATGATGTGTGTTATAATGTATGGAACGATGTGTCGAATGATGTTTGGAATGATGTGTGCAATGATGTGTGGAATGATGTGTGGATTGAAATGTGTTATCATGTGTGAATGACTTGTGGAATGAGGTGTGGTATGATGTGTGGAATGATGTTTGGAATGAGTTGTGGAATGAGGTTTGGAATGATGTGTGGAATGAGGTGTGGAAAGATGTGTGGAATGATGTGTGGAACGAGCTGTGGAATGAAATGTGGAATGATGTGTGGAATGATATGTGGAATGATGTATTGAATGATGTGTGGAATGATGTGTCGAATGAGGTGAGGAATTATGTGAGGAATGAAGTGTGGAAAGATGTGTGGAATGATGTGTGGAATGTTATGGAATGATGCGTGGAATGAGGTGTGGAATCATCTTCGAAAGATTTGTGGAATGATGTGTGGAATGATGTTTGGATTGATGTGTGGATTGATCTGTGTAATGATGTGTGGAATGTTATGGAATGTTGTGTGGAATGAGGTATGGAATGATGAGTCAATGATGTGTGGAAAGGTGTGTGGAATGATGTGTGTAATAATGTGTGGAATGATGTGTGGATTGATGGGTGTAATGATGTGTGGAATGTTATGGAATGATGTGTGGAACGAGGTGTAGAATGATGTATGTAATGATGTTTGGAATTATGTGCGGAATGATGTGTGGAATGCTGAGTGGAATGATGTGTGGAATGATGTGTGGAATGATGTGTGGAATGATGTATGGAATGACGCGTTAAATGTAATGTAGAATGCTGTGTGGAATTATCTGTGGAATGATGTGTGGAATGATGTATGGAATGATGTGTGGAATGATGTGTGGAATGTTGTGTGGAAAGATGTGTTTAATGATGTGTGGAACGAGGTGTGAAATGAGGTGTGGAATGATGTGTGGAATGATGTGTGGAATGAGATGTGGAATGATGCGTGGAATGATGTGTGGAATGATATGTGGAATGATGTATTGAATGATGTGTGGAATGATGTGTGGAATGAGGTGAGGAATGATGTTTGGAATCAAGTGTGGAATGATATGGGGAATGATGTGGGAACGAGTTGTAGCATGAGATGTGGAATGATACGTGGAATGATATGTGGAATGAGGAGTGGATGATATTTGGAATGTTGTTTGGAATGATGTGTGGATTGATGTGTGTAATGATGTGTGGAATGTTATGGAATGATATGTGGAATGAGGTGTGGAATGATGTTTGGAATGATGTGTGGAAGGATGTGCGGCATGATGTGTGGAATGATATGTGTAATAATGTGTGGAATGATGTGTTGAATTATGTTTGGAATGGTGTGTGGAATGATGTGTGGAATGATGTGTGGAATGATGTCTAATGGTGTGTGAATGTGTTGTGGAATGAGTTGTGGAATGATGTTTGGAATGATGTTTGAAATGAGGTTGTGAATGATGTTTGGAATGATGTGTAGAATGATGTATGTAATGATGTTTGGAATTATGTGCGGAATGATGTGTGGAATGCTGGGTGGAATGATGTGTGGAATGATGTGTGGAATGATGTATGTAATGATGTTTTGAATTATGTGTGGAATGGGGTGCTGAATGTGGTGTGGAATGATGTGTGGAATGTTTTGTGGAATGATGTGTGGAATGATCTTTAGAATGAGGTTTGGAATGATTTGTGGAATGATGTGTGGAATGATGTGTGGAATGATCTTTAGAATGAGGTTTGGAATGATTTGTGGAATGATGTGTGGAATGATGCGTGGAATCATATGTGGAATGATGTGTGGAATGATATGTGGAATGAGGTTTGGAATGATGTGTGGAATGATGTGTGGAATGCTGTGTGGATTGATATGTGGAATGATGTGTGGAATGATGTGTGGCATGATGTATGGAATGTAATGGAATGATGTGTGGAATGATGTGTGGAATGATATCTGGAATTATGTGTGGAATGATCTGTAGAATGATGTTTGGAATGATGTGTGGATTGATGTGTGTAATGATGTGTGGAATGTTATGGAATGTTGTGTGGAATGAGTTGTGGAATGAGGTGTTGAATGATGGGTGGAATGATGTGTCGAATGATCTGTGGAATGATGTGTGAATGATGTGTGGAATGATGTTTGGAATGATGTGTGGATTTATGTGTGTAATGATTTGTGGAAGGTTATGGAATGTTGTGTGGAATGATGTATGGACTGATGTGTCAATAATGAGTGGAATGATGTGTGGAATGATGTTTGGAATGATGTGTGGAATGATATGTGGAATGATGTGTGGATTGATGTGTATAATGATGTGTGGTATGTTATTGAATGATGTGTGGAATGATATTGGAATGATGTGTCAATGATGTGTGGAATGATGTGTGGAATGATGTGTGGAATGAGTTCTGAAATGAGGTGTGGAACGATGTGTGGAATGATGTGTAGAATGAGGTGTAGAATGATGTGTGGAATGATGTGTTGTATGATTTGTGGAAAGATGTGTGGAATGATGTGTGGAATGAGATGGTGAATGATGTGTGCAATGATGTGTGGAATGCTGTATGGAATGATGCGTGGAATGATATGTGGAATGAGGTGTGGAATGATATTTTGAATGGTGTGTGGAATGATGTGTGCAATGATGTGTGGAATGATGTGTGGAATGAGGTGAGGAATGCTGTGTGGAATGAATTGTGGAATGATGTGTGGAATGAGGTGTGGAATGATGTGTGGAATGATGTGTGGAATGAGATGTGGATGAGGTATGGAATGATTTTTGGAATGCTGAGTGGAATGATGTGCTGAATGATGTGTGGAATGAGTTGTAGATTGAAGAATGGAATGAAGTGTGCAATGATGTATGGCATGCTGTATGGAATGAGGTGTGGCATGTTGAGTGGATTGATGTGTGGAATGATATGTGGAGTGATGTATTGAATGATGTGTGGAATGAGGTGAGGAATGATGTGTGGAATGAAGTGTGGAATGATGTGTGCAATGATGTGTCGAATGATATCAAGAATGATGTGTGGAATAATGTGTGGAATGATGTTTGGAATGATATGTGGAATGATGCGTGGAATGCTATGTGGAATGAGGTGTGGAATGATGTTTGGAATGATGCGTGGAATAATGTGTGGAATGAGTTGTGGAATGAGGTGCGGAATGATGTGTGGAATGATGTGTGGAATGAGGTGTGGGATAATGTTTGCAATGATGTATAGAATGAAGTGTGGAATAATGTGTTGAATGATGTGTGGAATGATGTGTGGAATGAGATGTGGAATGATGCGTGTAATGATGTGTGGAATGATATGTGGAATGATGTATTGAATGATGTGTGTAATGATTTGTAGAATAATGTGTGGAATGATTTGTGGAATGAAGTGTGGAAAGATGTGTGGAATGATGTGTGGAACGAGGTGTGGACTGAGATGTTGAATGATGCGTGGAATGATATGTGGAATGAGTAGGTGATGATATTTTGAATGTTGCTTGGAATGATGTGTGGATTGATGTGTGTCATGATGTGTGGAATGTTATGGAATAATGTGTGGAATGAAGTGTGGAATGATGAATGGCATGATGTGTGGATTGACGTGTGTAATGATGCGTGGAATGTTATGGAATAATGTGTGGAATGAAGTGTGGAATGATGAATGGCATGATGTGTGGAATGATATGTGGAATGATGTATTGAATTATGTGTGGAATGATGTGTGGAATGATGTTTGGAATGATGTGTGGAATGATGTGTGGAATGATGAATTGAATGATGTGTGGAATGATGTGTCGAATGATATCTGGAATGATGTGTGGAATGATGCGTGGAATGATGTGTGGAATGATGCGTTGAATGATGTGTGGAATGATGTGTGGATTGATGTGTGTAATGATGTGTCAATGATGTGTGGAATGATGTGTGGAATGATGTGTGGAAAGATTTGTGGAATGAGATCTGGAATGAGGTGTGGAATGATGTGTGGAATGAGGTGTGGAATGATGTGTGGAATGAGGTGTGGAATGATGTGTGCAATGATGTGTAGAATTAGGTGTGGAATGATGTGTTGAATAATTTGTGGAAAGATGTGTGGAATGATGTGTGGAATGAGATGTGTAATGATGTGTGGAATGAGCTGTGGAATGATGTGTGGAATGTTGTGTGCAATGATGTGTGGAATGCTGTGTGGAATTATGTGTGGAATGCTGTGTGGAATGATGTATGGAATGAAGTATGGAATGACGTGCGGAATGATGTGTGGAATGAGGTGTGGATTAATGTGTTGAATGATGTGTGGATTGAGATGTGGAATGATGCGAGGAATGATATGTGGAATGATGTGTTGAATGATATTTGGAATGCTGTTTGGAATGATGTGTGCAATGTTGTGTGGAATGATGTGTGGAATGAGGTGTGCAATCATGTGTTGAATGCCGTGTGGAATAATGCGTGGAATGATGTGTGGAATGATGTGTGGAATGATATGTGGAATGAGGTGAGGAATGATGTGTGGAATGAAGTGTGGAAGGATGTGTGGAATGACGTGTGGAACGAGGGGTGGAATGAGATGTGGAATGATGCGTGGAATGATATGTGGAATGAGGAGTGGATGATATTTGGAATGTTGTTTGGAATGATGTGTGGATTGATGTGTGGCTTGATGTGTGGATTGACGTGTGTAATGATGTGTGGAATGTTATGGAATGATGTGTGGAATGCGGTGTGGAATGATGTTTGGAATGATGTGTGGAATGATGTGTGGATTGATGTGTGGATTGACGTGTGTAATGATGTGTGGAATGTTATGGAATGATCTGTGGAATGATGTGTGGAATGCGGTGTGGAATGAGGTGTGGAATGTTGTGTGGAAAGATGTGTGGAATGATGTGTGGAATGAGATGTGGAATGATGTGTGGAATGATGTGTGGAATGTTGTGTGGAATGATGTGTGGAATGATGCATGTAATCATGTTTGGAATTATGTGTGGAATGAGGTGCGGAATGTGGTGTGGAATGATGTGTGGAATGATGTGTGCAAAGATGTGTGGAATGTTTTGCGGAATGATGTGTGGAATGAGTTGTGGAATGAGGTGTGGAATGTTATGTGGAATGAGGTGTGGAATGATCTTTGGAAAGAGGTTTGGAATGATGTGTGGAATGATTTGTGGAATGATGTGTGGAATGATGCATGGAATCATATGTAGAATGAGGTGTGGAATGAGATGTGGAATGAGGTTTGGAATGATGTGTGGAATGATGTGTGGAATGCTGCGTGGTTTGATGTGTGGAATGATGTGTGGAATAATGTGTGGAATGATGTGTGGAATGACGTGTTTCATGATGTGTGGATCGTGGTGTGAAATGAGCTGTGGAATGATGTGTGGAATGACGTGTGCAATGAGATGTGGAATGATGCGTGGAATGATGTGTGGAATGATATGTGGAATGATGTCTTGAATGATGTGTGGAATAATGTGTGGAATGAGGTGAGGAATGATGTTTGGAATGAAGT
This sequence comes from Pristiophorus japonicus, assembly GCF_044704955.1. NCBI lineage: Eukaryota > Metazoa > Chordata > Chondrichthyes > Pristiophoridae > Pristiophorus > Pristiophorus japonicus. The sequence goes on along the minus strand of NW_027254201.1, from coordinate 3,063,602 downwards.
GTGGAAAGATGTGTGGAATGAAGTGGGAACGAGTTGTGGAATGAGATGTGGAATGATGTTTGGAATGAGTTGTGGAATGAGGATTGGAATGATGTGTGGAATGAAGTGCGGAATGAGTTGTGGAATTTTGTGTGGAATGATGTGTGGAATGATGTGTGGAATGATGTGTGGAATGTTATGGAATGATGTGTGGAATGAGGTGTGGAATGATGTTTGGAATGATGTGTGGAATAATGTGCGGCATGCTGTGTGGATTGAGGTGTATAATGACGTGTGGGATGTTGTGGAATGATGTATGGAATGATGTGTGGAATGATGTGTGGCATGATGTGTGGAATGATGTGTGGAATGATGTGTGTAATAATGTATGGAATGATGTGTGGAATGATGTGTGGAATGATGTGTGGATTGATGTGCGTTATCATGTGTGAATGAGTTGTGGAATTAGGTGTGGAATGATGTGTGGAATGATGTTTGGAATGAGTTGTGGAATGAGGATTGGAATGATGTGTGGAATGAAGTGCGGAATGAGGTGTGGAATTTTGTGTGGAATGATGTGTGGAATGATGTGTGGAATGATGTATGTAATGACGTTTTGAATTATGTGTGGAATGAGGTGCTGAATGTGGTGTGGAATGATGTGTGGAAAGATGTGTGCAATGATGTGTGGAATGTTTTGTGGAATGATGTGTGGAATGATCTTTGGAATGAAGTTTGGAATGAATTGTGGAATGATGTGTGGAATGATGCGTGGAAAGGAGTGTGGAATGATGTGTGGAATGATGTGTGGAATGATGTGTGGAATGATGTATCGAATGACGCGGTAAATGAAATGTGGAATGGTGTGTGTAATGATGTGTGGAATGATGTGTGGAATGAAGTGTGGAATGATGTGTGGAATGATATGTGGAATGATGTATGAATGATGTGTGGAATGATGTGTCGAATGAGGTGAGGAATGATTTGTGGAATGAAGTGTGGAAAGATGTATGGAATGATGTGTGCAACGAGCTGTGGAACGAGATGTGGAATGATGCGTGGAATGATATGTCGAATGACGAGTGGATGACATTTGGAATGTTGTTTAGAATGATGTGTGGATTGACGTGTGTAATGATGTGTGGAATGTTATGGAATGATGTGTGGAATGAGGTGTGGAATGATATTATAAAGATTTGTGGAATGATGTGTGGAATGAGGTATGGAATGATGTGTCAACGATGTGTGGAAATTTGTGTGGAATGATGTGTGTAATAACGTGTGGAATGATGTGTGGAATGATGTTTGGAATGAAGTGTGGATTGATGTGTGGAATGATGTGTGGATTGATGTGTGAAATGATGTGTGGAATGTTATGGAATGATGTGTGGAATGAGGTGTGGAATGATACATGTAATGATGTTTGGAATTATGTGTGGAATGATGCATGGAATCATATGTAGAATGAGGTGTGGAATGAGATGTGGAATGAGGTTTGGAATGATGTGTGGAATGATGTGTAGAATGCTGCGTGGAATGATGTGTGGAATGATGTGTGGAATGATGTGTGGAATGATGTCTGGAATGACGTGTTAAATGAAATGTGGAATGGTGTGTTTAATGATCTGTGGAATGATGTGTGGAATGATGTGTGGACTGGTGTGTGGAATGATGTGTGGAATGAGATGTGGAATGATGCGTGGAATGGTGTGGAATGACATGTGGAATGTTGTATTGAATGATGTGTGGAATGATGTGTGGAATGAGGTGCGGAATGATGCTTGGAATGAAGTGTGGAAAGATGTATGGAATGATGTGGGAAGGAGTTGTGGAATGAGATGCGGAATGATACGTGGAAGGACATGTGGAATGAGGAGTGGATGATATTTGGAATGTTGTTTGGAATGATGTGTGGATTGATGTGAGTAATGATGTGTGGAATGTTATGGAATGATGTGTGAATGAGGTGTGGAATGATGTTTGGTATGATGTGTGGAATGATGTGCGGCATGATGTGTGAATTGAGGTGTGTAATGATGTGTGGAATGTTATGGAATGATATGTGGAATGAGGTGTGGAATGATGTGTGGCATGATGTGTGGAATGATGTGTAGAATGATGCGTGTAATAATTTGTGGAATGATGTGTGGAATGATATGTGGAATGATGTATGTAATGATGTTTTGAATTATGTGTGGAATGAGGTGCTGAATGTGGCGAGGAATGATGTGCGGAAAGCTGTGTGCAATGATGTGTGGAATGTTTTGTGGAATTATGAGTGGAATGATCTTTGGAATGTGGTTTGGAATGATTTGTGGAATGATGTTTGGAATGATGCGTGGAATCATATGTGGAATGAGGTGTGGAATGATTTGTGGAATGAGGTTTGGAATGGTGTGTGCAATGATGTGTGGAATGCTGTGTGGAATGATGTGTGGAATGATGTGTGGAATGCTGTGTGGCATGATGTATGGAATGACACGGTAAATTAATTGTGGAATGGTGTGTGGAATGATGTGTGGATTGACGTGTGTAATGATGTGTGGAATGTTGTGTGGAATGATGTGTGGAATGATATCTGGATTGATGTGTGTAATGATGTGTGGAATGTTATGGAATGTTGTGTGGAATGAGTTGTGGAATGATGTGTTAAATGATGTGTAGAATGATCTGTGGAATGATGTGTGAATGATGTGTGGAATGATGTTTGGAATGATGTGTGGATTGATGTGTGGAATGATGTAGGTAATCATGTTTGGAATTATGTGTGGAATGAGGTGCGGAATGTAGTGTGGAATGATATGTGGAATGATGTGTGCAAAGATGTGTGGAATGTTTTGTGGAATGATGTGTGGAATGAGTTGTGGAAAGAGGTGTGGAATGTTATGAGGAATGAGGTGTGGAATGATCTTTGAAAAGAGGTTTGGAATGATGTTTGGAATGATGTGTGGAATGAGGTGTGCAATTATATTTGCAATGCTGTGTGGAATGATGTGATGAATGATGTGTGGAATGAGGTTTGGATTGATGTGTGGAATGATATGTGCAATAATGTGTGGCATGCTGTATGGAATGAGGTGTGGAATGTTGAGTGGAATGATGTGTGGATTGATGTGTGGAATGATGTGTCGAATGATTTGTGGAATGAGTTCTGGAATGAGGTGTGGATTGATGTGTGGAATGATGTGTGGAATGATGTGTGGAATGAGGTGTGGAATGATGTGTGCAATGATGTGTAGAATGAGGTGTGGAATGATGTGTTGAATATTTTGTGGAAAGTTGTGTGGAATGATGTGTGGAATGAGATGTGTAATGATGTGTGGAATGAGGTGTGGAATGATGTGTGGAATGTTGTGTGCAATGATGTGTGGAATGCTTTGTGGAATTATGTGTGGAATGCTGTGTGGAATAATGTATGGAATGAAGTATGGAATGATGTGCGGAATGATGTGTGGAATGAAGTGTGGATTGATGTGTGGAATGATGTGTGGATTGAGATGGAGAATGATGCGTGGAATGATCTGTGGAATGAGGTTTGGAATGATATTTGGAATGCTGTTTGGAATGATGTGTGCAATGTTGTATGGAATGAAGTATGGAATGATGTGTGCTTTGATATGTGAAATGATGTGTGGAATGATGTGTGGAATGAAGTGTGGAATGATGTGTGGAATGCTATGTGGAATGATGTGTGGAATAATGTGTGGAATGAGGTGTCGAATGAGGAGTGGAATGATGTGTGGGAAGATGTGTGGAATCATATGAGGAATGATGTGGATTAATGTGTGGAATGATGTGTGAATGAGTTGTGGAATGAGGTGTTAAATGATGTGTGGAATGACGTGTGGAATGAGGTGTGGAATGATGTTTGGAATGATGTGTAGAATGAAGTATGGACAGATGTTTTGAATGATGTGTGGAATGATGTGTGGAATGAGTTGTGGAATGAGGTGTGGAATAATGTGTGGAATGAGGTGTGGAATGATGTGTGGAATGTTTTGTGGAATGATGAGTGGAATGAGTTATGGAATGAGGTGTGGAATGATATGTGGAATGATGTTTGGAATGAATTGTGGAATGATGTGTGGAATGATGTGTGGAATGATATGTGGAATGATGTGTGTAATGACGTTTTGAATTATGTGTGGAATGAGGTGCTGAATGTGGTGTGGAATGATGTGTGGAAAGATGTGTGCAATGATGTGTGGAATGATTTGTGGAATGATGTGTGGAATGATGCGTGGAATCATATGTGGAATGAGGTGTGGAATGATATGTGGAATGAGGTTTGGAATGATGTGTGGAATGATGTGTGGAAGGCTGTGTGGAATGATGTGTGGAATGATGTGTGGAATGACGCGGTAAATGAAATGTGGAATGGTGTGTGTAATGATGCGTGGAATGATGTGTGGAATGAAGTGTGGAATGATGTGTGGAATGATATGTGGAATGATGTATTGAATGATGTGTGGAATGATGTGTCGTATTAGGTGAGGAATGATGTGTGGAATGAAGTGTGCAAAGATGTGTGGAATGATGTGTTGAACGAGCTGTCGAATGAGATGTGGAATGATGCGTGGAATGATATGTCGAATGAGGAGTGGATGACATTTGGAATGTTGTTTAGAATGATGTGCGGATTGACGTGTGTAATGATGTGTGGAATGTTATGGAATGATGTGTGGAATGAGTTGTGGAATTATATTCGAAAGATTTGTGGAATGATGTGTGGAATAATGTTTGCAATAATGTGTGGATTGATGTGTGGAATGATGTGTGGATTGATGTGTGAAATGATGTCTGGAATGACGTGTTAAATGAAATGTGGAATGGTGTGTGGAATGATGTTTGGAATGATGCGTGCAATTATATGTGGAATGAGGTGTGGAATGATTTGTGGAATGAGGTTTGGAATGATGTGTGCAATGATGTGTGCAATGCTGTGTGGAATGATGTGTGGAATGATGTGTGGAATGCTGTGTGGCATGATGTATGGAATGACGCGGTAAATTAAATGTGGAATGGTGTGTGGAAAGATGTGTGGATTGACGTGTGTAATGATGTGTGGAATGTTATGGAATGTTGTGTGGAATGAGTTGTGGAATGATGTGTTAAATGATGTGTAGAATGATCTGTGGAATGATGTGTGAATGATGTGTGGAATGCTGTTTGGAATGATGTGTGGATTGATGTGTGGAATGATGTAGGTAATCATGTTTGGAATTATGTGTGGAATGAGGTGCGGAATGTAGTGTGGAATGATGTGTGGAATGATGTGTGCAAAGATGTGTGGAATGTTTTGTGGAATGATGTGTGGAATGAGTTGTGGAATGAGGTGTGGAATGTTATGATGAATGAGGTGTGGAATGATCTTTGAAAAGAGGTTTGGAATGATGTTTGGAATGATGTGTGGAATGAGGTGTGGAATTATATTTGCAATGCTGTGTGGAATGATGTGATGAATGATGTGTGGAATGAGGTTTGGATTGATGTGTGGAATGATATGTGCAATAATGTGTGGCATGCTGTATGGAATGAGGTGTGGAATGTTGAGTGGAATGAGGTGTGGAATGATAAGGGGAATGATGTATTGAATGATGTGCGGAATGAGGTGAGGAATGATGTGTGGAATGAAGTTTGGAATGATGTGTGCAATGATGTGTGGAATGATATCTGGAATGATGAGTGGAATAATGTGTGGAATGATGTTGGGAATGATGTGTGGAATGATGCGTGGAATGTTCTGTGGATTGAGGTATGGATTGATGTTTGGAATGATGTGTGGAAGATGTGTGGAATAATGTGTGGAATGAGGGATGGAATGAGGTATGTACTGATGAGTGGAATGATGTGTGGATTGATGTGTGGAATGATGTGATGAATGTTTTGGAATGATGTGTTGAATGAGTTGTGGAATGATGTGTGGATTGCTGTGTGGAATGATGTGTGGAATTATGTGTGGAATGAGGTTTGGAATGAGGAGTGGAATGATGTGTGAATGAGTTGTGGAATGAGGTGTGGAATGATGTGTGGAATGATGTTTGGAATGAGGTGTGGAATGATGTGTGGAATGATGTGTGGAATGATGTATGGAATGATATATGTAATGATGTTTGGAATTATGTGTGGAATGAAGTGCTGAATGTCGTGTGGAATGACGTGTGAAATAATGTGTGCAATGATGAGTGGAATGCTTTGTGTAATGATCAGTGGAATGACGTGTTAAATGAAATGTGGAATGGTGTGTTTAATAATCTGTGGAATGATGTGTGGAATGATGTGTGGAATGTTGTGTGGAAAGAATGGTTTAATGATCTGTGGAACGAGGTGTGAAATGACGTGCGGAATGATGTGTGGAATGCTGTGTGGAATGATGTGTGGAATGATGTGTGGAATGATGCGCGGAATGATGTGTGGAAAGACGTGTTAAATGAAATGTGGAATGGTGTGTTTAATGATCTGTGGAAAGATGTGTGGAATGATGTGTGGAATGTTGTGTTGAAAGATGTGTTTAATGTTGTGTGGAACGAGGTGTGAAATGACGTGTGGAATGATGTGTGGAATGATGTGTGGAATGAGATGTGGAATGATGCGTGGAATGGTGTGGAATGATATGTGGAATGATGTATTGAATGATGTGTGGAATGATGTGTGGAATGAGGTGAGGAATGATGTTTGGAATGAAGTGTGGAAAGATGTGTTGAATGATGTGGGAACGAGTTGTGGAATGAGATGTGGAATGATACGTGGAAGGACATGTGGTATGAGGCGTGGATGATATTTGGAATGTTGTTTGGAATGATGTGTGGATTGATGTGTGTCATGATGTGTGGAATGTTATGGAATGATGTGTGAAATGAGGTGTGGAATGATGTTTGGAATGATGTGTGGAATGATGTGCGGCATGATGTGTGAATTGAGGTGTGTAATGATGTGTGGAATGTTATGGAACGATATGTGGAATGAGGTGTGGAATGATGTGTGGCATGATGTGTGGACTGATGTGTGGAATGATGTGTGTAATAATGTGTGGAATGATGTGTGGAATGATATGTGGAATGATGCATGTAATGATGTTTTGAATTATGTGTGGAATGAGGTGCAGAATGTGGTGTGGAATGATGTGTGGAAAGCTGTGTGCAATGATGTGTGGAATGTTTTGTGGAATGATGAGTGGAATGATCTTTGGAATGAGGTTTGGAATGATTTGTGGAATTATGTGTGGAATGATGCGTGGAATCATATGTGGAATGAGGAGTGGAATGATATGTGGAATGAGGTTTGGAATGATGTGTGGAATGATGTGTGGAATGCTGTGTGGAATGATGTGTGGATTGACGTGTGTAATGATGTGTGGAATGTTATGGAATGATGTGTGGAATGATGTGTGGAATGATATCTGGAATGATGTGTGGAATGATTTGTGGAATGATGTTTGGAATGATGTGTGGATTGATGTGTGTAATGATGTGTGGAATGTTATGGAATGTTGTGTGGAATGAATTGTTGAATGAGGTGTGGAATGATGTGTGAAATGATGTGTAGAATGATCTGTGGAATGATGTGCGAATGATGTGTGGAATGATGTTTGGAATGATGTGTGGATTGATGTGTGGAATGATGTATGTAATCATGTTTGGAATTATGTGTGGAATGAGGTGCGTAATGTGGTGTGGAATGATGTGTGCAAAGATGTGTGGAATGTTTTGTGGAATGATGTGTGGAATGAGTTGTGGAATGAGGTGTGGAATGTTATGTGGAATGAGGTTTGGAATGATGTGTGGAATGATGTGTGGAATGCTGTGTGGAATGATGTGTGGAATGATGTGTGGAATGTTTTGGAATGATGTGTGGAATGAGGTGTGGAATGATGTATGAAATGATGTTTGGAATTATGTGTGGAATGAAGTGTTAAATGAAATGTGGAATGGTGTGTTTAATGATCTGTGAAATGATGTGTGGAATGATGTGTGGAATGCTGTGTGGAAAGATGTGTTCAATGATGTGTGGAACGAGGTGTGAAATGACGTGTGGAATGATGTGTGGAATGATGTGTGGAATGAGATGTGGAATGATGCGTGGAATGGTGTGGAATGATATGTGGAATGATGTATTGAATGATGTGTGGAATGATGTGTGGAATGAGGTGATGAATGATGTTTGGAATGAAGTGTGGAAAGATGTGTGGAATGATGTGGGAACGAGTTTTGGAATGAGATGTGGATTGATACGTGGAAGGACATGTGGAATGAGGAGTTGATGATATTTGGAATGTTGTTTGGAATGATGTGTGGATTGATGTGTGTAATGATGTGTGTTATGTTATGGAATGATGTGTGGAATGAGGTGTGGAATGATGTTTGGAATGATGTGTGGAATGATGTGCGGCAAGATATGTGAATTGAGGTGTGTAATGATGTGTTTAATGTTTTGGAATGATATGTGGAATGAGGTGTGGAATGATGTGTGGCATGATGTGTGGAATGTGTGTGGAATGATGTCTGTAATAATGTGTGGAATGATGTGTGTAATGATATGTGGAATGACGTATGTAATGATGTTTTGAATTATGTGTGGAATGAGGTGCTGAATGTGGTGTGGAATGATGTGTGGAAAGCTGTGTGCAATGATGTCTGGAATGTTTCGTGGAATGATGTGTGGAATGATCTTTGGAATGAGGTTTGGAATGATTTGTGGAATGATGTTTGGAATGATGCGTGGAATCATATGTGGAATGAGGTGTGGAATGATATGTGGAATGAGGTTTGGAATGATGTGTGCAATGATGTGTGGAATGCTGTGTGTAATGATGTGTGGAATGATGTGTGGAATGACGCGGTAAATGAAATGTGGAATGGTGTGTGGAATGATGTGTGGATTGACATGTGTAATGATGTGTGGAATGTTATGGAATGATGTGTAGAATGATGTGTGGAATGATTTCTGGAATGATGTGTGGAATGATTTGTGGAATGATGTTTGGAATGATGTGTGGATTGATGTGTGTAATGATGTGTGGAATGTTATGGAATGTTGTGTGGAATGAGTTGTGGAATGAGGTGTGGAATGATGTGTGAAATGATGTGTAGAATGATCTGTTGAATGATGTGTGAATGATGTGTGGAATGATGTTTGGAATGATGTGTGGATTGATGTGTGGAATGATGTGTGGAATGTTGTGTGGAATTATATGTGGAATGAGGTTTGGAATGAGGAGTGGAATGATGTGTGAATGAGTTGTGGAATGAGGTGTAGAATGATGTGTGGAATGATGTTTGGAATGAGGTGTAGAATGATGTGTGGAATGATGTGTGGAATGATGTATGGAATGATGTATGTAATGATGTTTGGAATTATGTGTGGAATGAGGTGCTGAATGTCGTGTGGAATGACGTGTGAAATAATGTGTGCAATGATGTGTGGAATGTTTCGTGGAATGATGAGTGGAATCAGTTGTGGAATGAGGTGTGGAATGATGTGTGAAATGATGTGTAAAATGATCTGTTGAATGATGTGTGAATGATGTGTGGAATGATGTTTGGAATGATGTGTTGATTGATGTGTGGAATGATGTATGTAATCATGTTTGGAATTATGTGTGGAATGAGGTGCGGAATGTGGTGTGGAATGATGTGTGGAATGATGTGTGCAAAGATGTTTGGAATGTTTTGTGGAATGATGTGTGGAATGAGTTGTGGAATGAGGTGTGGAATGTTATGTGGAATGAGGTGTGGAATGATCTTTGAAAAGAGGTTTGGAATGATGTTTGGAATGATGTGTGGAATGAGGTGAGAAATTATATTTGGAATGCTGTGTGGAATGATGTGATGAATGATGTGTGGAATGAGGTGTGGATTGATGTGTGGAATGATATGTGCAATAATGTGTGGCATGCTGTATGGAATGAGGTGTGGCATGTTGAGTGGAATGATGTGTGGAATGATACGGGTAATGATGTATTGAATGATGTGCGGAATGAGGTGAGGAATGAAGTGTGGAATGAAGTTTGGAATGATGTGTGCAAATATGTGTCGAATGATATCTGGAATGATGTGTGGAATAATGTGTGGAATGATGTTGGGAATGATGTGTGGAATGATGCGTGGAATGGTCTGTGGAATGAGGTATGGATTGATGTTTGGAATGATGTGTGGAATGATGCGTGTAATGAGTTATGGAACGAGGTGTGGAATTTATTGTGGAATTAGGTGTGGAATGATTTTGGAATGAGGTTTGGAATGATGTGTGGAATGATGTGTGGAATGATGTTTGGAATGATGCATGGAGTCATATGTAGAATGAGGTGTGGAATGATATGTGGAATGAGGTTTGGAATGATGTGTGGAATGATGTGTGGAATGCTGTGTGGATTTATGTGTGGAATGATGTGTGGAATGATGTGTGGAATGAGGTATGGAATGACGCGTTAAATGAATTGTGGAATGGTGTGTGGAATTACCTGTGGAATGATGTGTGGAATGACGTGTGGAATGATGTGTGAAATGATGTGTGGAATGTTGTGTGGAATAATGTGTGGAATGAGGTGAGGAATGATGTTTGGAATGAAGTGTGGAAAGATGTGTGGAATGATGTGGGAACGAGTTGTGGAATTAGATGTGGAATGATGCGTGGAATGACATGTGGAATGAGGAGTGGATAATATTTGGAATGTTGTTTGGAATAATGTGTGGATTGATGTGTGCAATCACGTGTGAATGAGTTGTGGAATGAGGTGTGGAATGATGTGTGGAATGTTGTTTGGAATGAGTTGTGGAATGAGGTTTGGAATGATATGTGGCATGATGTGTGGAATGATGTGTGGAATGATGTGTGTAATAATGTATGGAATGATGTGTGGAATGATGTTTGGAATGATGTGTGGAATGATGTGTGGAATGATGTGTGGATTAATGTGTGTAATCATGTGTGAATGAGTTGTGGAATGAGGTGTGGAATTATGTGTGGAATGATGTTTGGAATGAGTTGTGGAATGTGGTTTGGAATGATGTGTGGAATGATGTGTGGAATGATGTGTGGAATGATATGTGGAATGATGTATGGAATGACGTTTTGAATTATGTATGGAATGAGGTGCTGAATGTGGTGTGGAATCATGTGTGAAAGATGTGTGCAATGATGTGTGGAATGTTTTGTGGAATGATGTGTGGAATGATCATTGGAATGAGATTTGGAATGATTTGGGGAATGATGTGTGGAATGATGCGTGGAATCATATTGGAATGAGGTGTCAAATGACATGTGGAATGAGGTTTGGTATGATGTGTGGAATGATGTGTGGAAGGCTGTGTGGAATGATGTGTGGAATGATGTGTGGAATGATGTGTGGAATGATGTATGGAATGACGCGGTAAATGAAATGTGGAATGGTATGTGTAATGATGTGTGGAATGATGTGTGAAATTAAATGTGGAATGATGTGTGGAATGAAGTGTGGAAAGATGTGTGGAAGGATGTGTGCAACGAGCTGTGGAATGAGATGTGGAATGATGCGTGGAATGATATGTCGAATGAGGAGTGGATGACATTTGGAATGTTGTTTGGAATGATGTGTGGATTGACGTGTGTAATGATGTGTGGAATGTTATGGAATGATGTGTGGAATGAGGTGTGGAATTATATTCGAAAGATTTGTGGAATGATGTGTGGAATGATGTTTGGAATGACGAGTTAAATGAAATGTGGAATGGTGTGTTTAATGATCTGTGGAATGATGTGTGGAATGATGTGTGGAATGTTGTGTGGAAATATGTGTTTAATGATGTGTGGAACGAGGTGTGAAATGACGTGTGGAATGATGTGTGGAATGATGTGTGGAATGAGTTGTGGAATGATGCGTGGAATGGTGTGGAATGATATGTGGAATGATGTATTGAATGATGTGTGGAATGATGTATGGAATGAGGTGAGGAATGATGTGTGGAATGTTATGGAATAATGTGTGGAATGAGGTGTGGAATGATGTTTGGAATGATGTGTGGAATGATGTGCGGCATGATGTGTGAATTGTGGTGTGTAATGATGTGTGGAATGTTATGGAATGATGTGTGGAATGAGGTGTGGAATGATGTGTGGAATGAGGTGTGGAATTATATTTGGAATGCTGTGTGGAATGATGTGATGAATGATGTGTGGAATGAGGTGTGGATTGACGTGTGGAATGATATGTGCAATAATGTGTGGCATGCTGTATGGAATGAGGTGTGGCATGTTAAGTGGAATGATGTGTGGAATGATACGGGGAATGATGTATTGAATGATGTGCGGAATGAGGTGAGAAATGATGTGTGGAATTAAGTTTGGAATGATGTGTGCAAATATGTGTCGAATGCTATCTGGAATGATGTGTGGAAGAATGTGTGGAATGATGTTGGGAATGATGTATGGAATGATGCGTGGAATGTTCTGTGGAATGAGGTATGGATTGATGTTTGGAATGATGTGTGGAATGATGTGTGGAATGATGTGTGGAATGAGGGATGGAATCAGGTATGTACTGATGTGTGGAATCATGTGGGGATTGATGTGTGGAATGATGTGATGAATGTTTTGGAATGATGTGTTGAATGAGTTGTGGAATGATGTGTGGAATGCTGTGTGGAATGATGTGTGGAATTATATGTGGAATTAGGTTTGGAATGAGGAGTGGAATGATGTGTGAATGAGTTGTGGAATGAAGTGTGGAATGATGTGTGGAATGATGTTTGGAATGAGGTGTAGAATGATGTGTGGAATGATGTGTGGAATGATGTATGGAATGATGTATGTAATGATGTTTGGAATTATGTGTGGAATGAGGTGCTGAATGTCGTGTGGAATGACGTGTGAAATAATGTGTGCAATGATGTGTGGAATGTTTTGTGGAATGATGGGTGGAATGAGTTATGGAACGAGGTGTGGAATTTATTGTGGAATTAGGTGTGGAATGATTTTGGAATGAGGTTTGGAATGATGTGTGGAATGATGTGTGGAATGATGTTTGGAATGATGGATGGAGTCATATGTAGAATGAGGTGTGGAATGAGATGTGGAATGAGGTTTGGAATGATGTGTGGAATGATGTGTGGAATGCTGTGTGGATTTATGTGTGGAATGATGTGTGGAATGATGTGTGGAATGAGGTATGGAATGACGCGTTAAATGAATTGTGGAATGGTGTGTGGAATTACCTGTGGAATGATGTGTGGAATGACGTGTGGAATGATGTGTGAAATGATGTGTGGAATGTTGTGTGGAAAGATGTGTTTATTGATGTGTGGAACGAGGTGTGAAATGAGCTGTGGAATGAAGTGTGGAATGACGTGAGGAATGAGATGTGGAATGATGCGTGGAATGATGTGTGGAATGATATGTGGAATGATGTATTGAATGATGTGTGGAATAATGTGTGGAATGAGGTGAGGAATGATGTTTGGAATGAAGTGTGGAAAGATGTGTGGAATGATGTGGGAACGAGTTGTGGAATGAGATGTGGAATGATGCGTGGAATGACATGTGGAATGAGGAGTGGATAATATTTGGAATGTTGTTTGGAATGATGTGTGGATTGATGTGTGTAATCACGTGTGAATGAGTTATGGAATGAGGTGTGGAATGATGTGTGGAATGATGTTTGGAATGAGTTGTGGAATGAGGTTTGGAATGATATGTGGCATGATGTGTGGAATGATGTGTGGAATGATGTGTGTAATAATGTATGGAATGATGTGTGGAATGATGTTTGGAATGATGTGTGGAATGATGTGTGGAATGATGTGTGGATTAATGTGTGTAATCATGTGTGAATGAGTTGTGGAATGAGGTGTGGAATGATGTGTGGAATGATGTTTGGAATGAGTTGTGGAATGAGGTTTGGAATGATGTGTGGAATGATGTGTGGAATGATGTGTGGAATGACATGTGGAATGATGTCTGTAATGACGTTTTGAATTATGTATGGAATGAGGTGCTGAATGTGGTGTGGAATGATGTGTGGAAAGATGTGTGCAATGATGTGTGGAATGTTTTGTGGAATGATGTGTGGAATGAACATTGGAATGAGATTTGGAATGATTTGGTGAATGATGTGTGGAATGATGCGTGGAATCATATGTGGAATGAGGTGTGAAATGATATGTGGAATGAGGTTTGGAATGATGTGTGGAATGATGTGTGGAAGGCTGTGTGGAATGATGTTTGGAATGATGTGTGGAATGATGTGTGGAATGATGAATGGAATGACGCTGTAAATGAAATGTGGAATGGTATGTGTAATGATGTGTGGAATGATGTGTGGAATGGAATGATGTGTGGAATGAAGTGTGGATTGACGTGTGTAATGATGTGTGGAATGTTATGGAATGTTGTGTGGAATGAGTTGTGGAATGTAGTGTGGAATGATGTGTGAAATGATGTGTAGAATGATCTGTGGAATGATGTGCGAATGATGTGTGGAATGATGTTTGGAATGATGTGTGGATTGATGTGTGGAATGATGTATGTTTGGAATTATGTGTGGAATGAGGTGCGGAATGTGGTGTGGAATGATGTGTGCAAAGATGTGTGGAATGTTTTGTGGAATGATGTGTGGAATGAGTTGTGGAATGAGGTGTGGAATGTTATGTGGAATGAGGTTTGGAATGATGTGTGGAATGATGTGTGGAATGCTGTGTGGAATGATGTGTGGAATGATGTGTGGAATGTTTTGGAATGATGTGTGGAATGAGGTGTGGAATGATGTATGAAATGATGTTTGGAATTATGTGTTTAATGAAGTGTTAAATGAAATGTGGAATGGTGTGTTTAATGATCTGGGAAATGATGTGTGGAATGATGTGTGGAATGCTGTGTGGAAAGATGTGTTCAATGATGTGTGGAACGAGGTGTGAAATGACGTGTGGAATGATGTGTGGAATGATGTGTGGAATGAGATGTGGAATGATGCGTGGAATGGTGTGGAATGATATGTGGAATGATGTATTGAATGATGTGTGGAATGATGTGTGGAATGAGGTGATGAATGATGTTTGGAATGAAGTGTGGAAAGATGTGTGGAATGATGTGGGATCGAGTTTTGGAATGAGATGTGGATTGATACGTGGAAGGACATGTGGAATGAGGAGTTGATGATATTTGGAATGTTGTTTGGAATGATGTGTGGATTGATGTGTGTAATGATGTGTGTTATGTTATGGAATGATGTGTGGAATGAGGTGTGGAATGATGTTTGGAATGATGTGTGGAATGATGTGCGGCAAGATATGTGAATTGAGGTGTGTAATGATGTGTTTAATGTTTTGGAATGATATGTGGAATGAGGTGTGGAATGAGGTGTGGCATGATGTGTGGAATGTGTGTGGAATGATGTCTGTAATAATGTGTGGAATGATGTGTGTAATGATATGTGGAATGACGTATGTAATGATGTTTTGAATTATGTGTGGAATGAGGTGCTGAATGTGGTGTGGAATGATGTGTGGAAAGCTGTGTGCAATGATGTCTGGAATGTTTTGTGGAATGATGTGTGGAATGATCTTTGGAATGAGGTTTGGAATGATTATGGAATGATGTTTGGAATGATGCATGGAATCATATGTGGAATGAGGTGTGGAATGATATGTGGAATGAGGTTTGGAATGATGTGTGCAATGATGTGTGGAATGCTGTGTGTAATGATGTGTGGAATGATGTGTGGAATGACGCGGTAAATGAAATGTGGAATGGTGTGTGGAATGATGTGTGGATTGACATGTGTAATGATGTGTGGAATGTTATGGAATGATGTGTAGAATGATGTGTGGAATGATTTCTGGAATGATGTGTGGAATGATTTGTGAAATGATGTTTGGAATGATGTGTGGATTGATGTGTGTAATGATGTGTGGAATGTTATGGAATGTTGTGTGGAATGAGTTGTGGAATGAGGTGTGGAATGATGTGTGAAATGATGTGTAGAATGATCTGTTGAATGATGTGTGAATGATGTGTGGAATGATGTTTGGAATGATGTGTGGATTGATGTGTGGAATGATGTGTGGAATGTTGTGTGGAATTATATGTAGAAGGAGGTTTGGAATGAGGAGTGGAATGATGTGTGAATGAGTTGTGGAATGAGGTGCAGACTGATGTGTGGAATGATGTTTGGAATGAGGTGTAGAATGATGTGTGGAATGATGTGTGGAATGATGTATGGAATGATGTATGTAATGATGTTTGGAATTATGTCTGGAATGAGGTGCTGAATGTCGTGTGGAATGACGTGTGAAATAATGTGTGCAATGATGTGTGGAATGTTTTGTGGAATGATGAGTGGAATGAGTTGTGGAATGAGGTGTGGAATGATGTGTGAAATGATGTGTAAAATGATCTGTTGAATGATGTGTGAATGATGTGTGGAATGATGTTTGGAATGATGTGTGGATTGATGTGTGGAATGATGTATGTAATCATGTTTGGAATTATGTGTGGAGTGAGGTGCGTAATGTGGTGTGGAATGATTTGTGGAATGATGTGTGCAAAGATGTGTGGAATGTTTTGTGGAATGATGTGTGGAATGAGTTGTGGAATGAGGTGTGGAATGTTATGTGGAATGAGGTGTGGAATGATCTTTGAAAAGAGGTTTGGAATGATGTTTGGAATGATGTGTGGAATGAGGTGTGAAATTATATTTGGAATGCTGTGTGGAATGATGTGATGAATGATGTGTGGAATGACGTGTGGATTGATGTGTGGAATGATATGTGCAATAATGTGTGGCATGCTGTATGGAATGAGGTGTGGCATGTTGAGTGGAATGATGTGTGGAATGATACGGGGAATGATGTATTGAATGATGTGCGGAATGAGGTGAGGAATGAAGTGTGGAATGAAGTTTGGAATGATGTGTGCAAATATGTGTCGAATGATATCTGGAATGATGTGTGGAATAATGTGTGGAATGATGTTGGGAATGATGTGTGGAATGATGCGTGGAATGGTCTGTGGAATGAGGTATGGATTGATGTTTGGAATGTTGTGTGGAATGATGCGTGTAATGAGTTATGGAACGAGGTGTGGAATTTATTGTGGAATTAGGTGTGGAATGATTTTGGAATGAGGTTTGGAATGATGTGTGGAATGATGTGTGGAATGATGTTTGGAATGATGCATGGAGTCATATGTAGAATGAGGTGTGGAATGATATGTGGAATGAGGTTTGGAATGATGTGTGGAATGATGTGTGGAATGCTGTGTGGATTTATGTGTGGAATGATGTGTGAAATGATGTGTGGAATGAGGTATGGAATGACGCGTTAAATGAATTGTGGAATGGTGTGTGGAATTACCTGTGGAATGATGTGTGGAATGACGTGTGGAATGATGTGTGAAATGATGTGTGGAATGTTGTGTGGAATAATGTGTGGAATGAGGTGAGGAATGATGTTTGGAATAAAGTGTGGAAAGATGTGTGGAATGATGTGGGAACGAGTTGTTGAATGAAATGTGGAATGATGCGTGGAATGACATATGGAATGAGGAGTGGATAATATTTGGAATGTTGTTTGGAATAATGTGTGGATTGATGTGAGCAATCACGTGTGAATGAGTTGTGGAATGAGGTGTGGAATGATGTGTGGAATGTTGTTTGGAATGAGTTGTGGAATGAGGTTTGGAATGATATGTGGCATGATGTGTGGAATGATGTGTGGAATGATGTGTGTAATAATGTATGGAATGATGTGTGGAATGATGTTTGGAATGATGTGTGGAATGATGTGTGGAATGATGTGTGGATTAATGTGTGTAATCATGTGTGAATGAGTTGTGGAATGAGGTGTGGAATTATGTGTGGAATGATGTTTGGAATGAGTTGTGGAATGTGGTTTGGAATGATGTGTGGAATGATGTGTGGAATGATGTGTGGAATGATATGTGGAATGATGTATGGAATGACGTTTTGAATTATGTATGGAATGAGGTGCTGAATGTGGTGTGGAATGATGTGTGGAAAGATGTGTGCAATGATGTGTGGAATGTTTTGTGGAATGATGTGTGGAATGATCATTGGAATGAGATTTGGAATGATTTGGGGAATGATGTGTGGAATGATGCGTGGAATCATATGTGGAATGAGGTGTCAAATGACATGTGGAATGAGGTTTGGAATGATGTGTGGAATGATGTGTGGAAGGCTGTGTGGAATGATGTGTGGAATGATGTGTGGAATGATGTGTGGAATGATGTATGGAATGACGCGGTAAATGAAATGTGGAATGGTATGTGTAATGATGTGTGGAATGATGTGTGAAATGAAATGTGGAATGATGTGTGGAATGAAGTGTGGAAAGATGTGTGGAAGGATGCGTGCAACGAGCTGTGGAATGAGATGTGGAATGATGCGTGGAATGATATGTCGAATGAGGAGTGGATGATATTTGGAATGTTGTTTGGAATGATGTTTGGATTGACGTGTGTAATGATGTGTGGAATGTTATGGAATGATGTGTGGAATGAGGTGTGGAATTATATTCGAAAGATTTGTGGAATGATGTGTGGAATGATGTTTGGAATGACGAGTTAAATGAAATGTGGAATGGTGTGTTTAATGATCTGTGGAATGATGTGTGGAATGATGTGTGGAATGTTGTGTGGAAATATGTGTTTAATGATGTGTGGAACGAGGTGTGAAATGACGTGTGGAATGATGTGTGGAATGATGTGTGGAATGAGTTGTGGAATGATGCGTGGAATGGTGTGGAGTGATATGTGGAATGATGTATTGAATGATGTGTGGAATGATGTATGGAATGAGGTGAGGAATGATGTGTGGAATGTTATGGAATAATGTGTGGAATGAGGTGTGGAATGATGTTTGGAATGATGTGTGGAATGATGTGCGGCATGATGTGTGAATTGTGGTGTGTAATGATGTGTGGAATGTTATGGAATGATGTGTGGAATGAGGTGTGGAATGATGTGTGGAATGAGGTGTGGAATTATATTTGGAATGCTGTGTGGAATGATGTGATGAATGATGTGTGGAATGAGGTGTGGATTGACGTGTGGAATGATATGTGCAATAATGTGTGGCATGCTGTATGGAATGAGGTGTGGCATGTTGAGTGGAATGATGTGTGGAATGATACGGGGAATGATGTATTGAATGATGTGCGGAATGAGGTGAGAAATGATGTGTGGAATTAAGTTTGGAATGATGTGTGCAAATATGTGTCGAATGATATCTGGAATGATGTGTGGAATAATGTGTGGAATGATGTTGGGAATGATGTATGGAATGATGCGTGGAATGTTCTGTGGAATGAGGTATGGATTGATGTTTGGAATGATGTGTGGAATGATGTGTGGATTGATGTGTGGAATGAGGGATGGAATCAGGTATGTACTGATGTGTGGAATGATGTGGGGATTGATGTGTGGAATGATGTGATGAATGTTTTGGAATGATGTGTTGAATGAGTTGTGGAATGATGTGTGGAATGCTGTGTGGAATGATGTGTGGAATTATATGTGGAATGAGGTTTGGAATGAGGAGTGGAATGATGTGTGAATGAGTTGTGGAATGAAGTGTGGAATGATGTGTGGAATGATGTTTGGAATGAGGTGTAGAATGATGTGTGGAATGATGTGTGGAATGATGTATGGAATGATGTATGTAATGATGTTTGGAATTATGTGTGGAATGAGGTGCTGAATGTCGTGTGGAATGACGTGTGAAATAATGTGTGCAATGATGTGTGGAATGTTTTGTGGAATGATGGGTGGAATGATGTTTGGAATGATGCATGGAGTCATATGTAGAATGAGGTGTGGAATGAGATGTGGAATGAGGTTTGGAATGATGTGTGGAATGATGTGTGGAATGCTGTGTGGATTTATGTGTGGAATGATGTGTGGAATGATGTGTGGAATGAGGTATGGAATGACGCGTTAAATGAATTGTGGAATGGTGTGTGGAATTACCTGTGGAATGATGTGTGGAATGACGTGTGGAATGATGTGTGAAATGATGTGTGGAATGTTGTGTGGAAAGATGTGTTTATTGATGTGTGGAACGAGGTGTGAAATGAGCTGTGGAATGAAGTGTGGAATGACGTGAGGAATGAGATGTGGAATGATGCGTGGAATGATGTGTGGAATGATATGTGGAATAATGTATTGAATGATGTGTGGAATAATGTGTGGAATGAGGTGAGGAATGATGTTTGGAATGAAGTGTGGAAAGATGTGTGGAATGATGTGGGAACGAGTTGTGGAATGAGATGTGGAATGATGCGTGGAATGACATGTGGAATGAGGAGTGGATAATATTTGGAATGTTGCTTGGAATGATGTGTGGATTGATGTGTGTAATCACGTGTGAATGAGTTGTGGAATGAGGTGTGGAATGATGTGTGGAATGATGTTTGGAATGAGTTGTGGAATGAGGTTTGGAATGATATGTGGCATGATGTGTGGAATGATGTGTGGAATGATGTGTGTAATAATGTATGGAATGATGTGTGGAATGATGTTTGGAATGATGTGTGGAATGATGTGTGGAATGATGTGTGGATTAATGTGTGTAATCATGTGTGAATGAGTTGTGGAATGAGGTGTGGAATGATGTGTGGAATGATGTTTGGAATGAGTTGTGGAATGAGGTTTGGAATGATGTGTGGAATGATGTGTGGAATGATGTGTGGAATGATATGTGGAATGATGTCTGTAATGACGTTTTGAATTATGTATGGAATGAGGTGCTGAATGTGGTGTGGAATGATGTGTGGAAAGATGTGTGCAATGATGTGTGGAATGTTTTGTGGAATGATGTGTGGAATGATCATTGGAATGAGATTTGGAATGATTTGGTGAATGATGTGTGGAATGATGCGTGGAATCATATGTGGAATGAGGTGTGAAATGATATGTGGAATGAGGTTTGGAATGATGTGTGGAATGATGTGTGGAAGGCTGTGTGGAATGATGTGTGGAATGATGTGTGGAATGATGTGTGGAATGATGAATGGAATGACGCTGTAAATGAAATGTGGAATGGTATGTGTAATGATGTGTGGAATGATGTGTGGAATGAAGTGTGGAATGATGTGTGGAATGAAGTGTGGAAAGATGTGTGGAAGGATGTGTGCAACGAGCTGTGGAATGAGATGTGGAATGATGCGTGGAATGATATGTCGAATGAGGAGTGGATGACATTTGGAATGTTGTTTGGAATGATGTGTGGATTGACGTGTGTAATGATGTGTGGAATGTTATGGAATGATGTGTGGAATGAGGTGTGGAATTATATTCGAAAGATTTGTGGAATGATGTGTGGAATGATGTTTGGAATAATGTGTGGAATTATGTGTGGAATGATGTGTGGAATGACGAGTTAAATGAAATGTGGAATGGTGTGTTTAATGATCTGTGGAATGATGTGTGGAATGATGTGTGGAATGTTGTGTGGAACGATGTGTTTAATGATGTGTGGAACGAGGTGTGAAATGACGTGTGGAATGATGTGTGGAATGATGTGTGGAATGAAATGTGGAATGATGCGTGAAATGGTGTGGAGTGATATGTGGAATGATGTATTGAATGATGTGTGGAATGATTTATGGAATGAGGTGAGGAATGATGTGTGGAATGTTATGGAATAATGTGTGGAATGAGGTGTGGAATGATGTTTGGAATGATGTGTGGAATGATATGCGGCATGATGTGTGAATTGAGGTGTGTAATGATGTGTGGAATGTTATGGAATGATGTGTGGAATGAGGTGTGGAATGATGTGTGGCATGATGTGTGGAATGATGTGTGGAGTGATGTGTGTAATAATGTGTGGAATGATGTGTGGAATGACATTTGGAATTATGTATGTAATGATGTTTTGAATTATGTGTGGAATGAGGTGCTGAATGTGGTGTGGAATGATTTGTGGAAAGCTGTGTGCAATGATGTGTGGAATGTTTTGTGAAATGATGTGTGGAATGATCTTTGGAATGAGGTTTGGAATGATTTGTGGAATGATGTGTGGAATGATGCGTGGAATCATATGTGGAATGAGGTGTGGAATGATATGTGGAATGAGGTTTGGAATGATGTGTGGAATGATGTGTGGAATGATGTGTGGAATGCTGTGTGGCATGATGTATGGAATGATTTGTGGAATGATTTTTGGAATGATGTATGGATTGATGTGTGTAATGACGTGTGGAATGTTATGGAATGAGGTGTGGAATGATGTGTGAAATGATGTGTAGAATGATCTGTGGAATGATGTGTGAATGATGTGTGGAATGATGTTTGGAATGATGTGTGGATTGATGTGTGTAATGATGTGTGGAATGTTATGGAATTTTGTGTGGAATGATGTATGGAATGATGTGTCAATAATGTGTGGAATGATGTGTGGAATGATGTTTGGAATGATGTGTGGAATGATGTGTGGAAT
This sequence comes from Pristiophorus japonicus, assembly GCF_044704955.1. NCBI lineage: Eukaryota > Metazoa > Chordata > Chondrichthyes > Pristiophoridae > Pristiophorus > Pristiophorus japonicus. The sequence continues at coordinate 3,041,194 of NW_027254201.1, read as the reverse complement.
GATGTGTGGATTGATGTGTGTAATGATGTGTGGAATGTTATAGAATGATGTGTGGAATGAGGTGTGGAATGATGTGTCAATGATGTGTGGAATGATGTGTGGAAGGATGTGTGGCATGATGTGTGGAATGAGTTGTGGAATGAGGTATGGAATGATGTGTGGAATGATGTGTAGAATGAGGTCTAGAATGTTGTGTGGAACGATGTGTTGTATGACTTGTGGAAAGATGTGTGAAATGATGTGTGGAATGAGATGTGGAATGATGTGTGCAATGATGTGTGGAATGCTGTGTGGAATTATGTCTGCAATGCTGTATGGAATAATGTGTGGAATGATGTATGGAATGAGATGTGGAATGATGCGTGGAATGATATGTGGAATGAGGTGTGGGAAGATATTTTGAATGCTGTGTGGAATGATGTGTGCAATGATGTGTGGAATGATGTGTGGAATGAGGTGAGGAAAGATGTGTGGAATGAAGTGTGGAATGCTATTTGGAATGCTGTGTGGAATGCTGTGCTGAATGATGTGTGGAATGAGGTGTGGATTGACGAATGGAATGAAGTGTGCAATGATGTATGGCATGCTGTATGGAATGAGGTGTGGAATGTTGAGTGGATTGATGTGTGGAATGATATGTGGAATGATGTATTGAATAATGTGTGGAATGAGGTGTGGAATAACGTGTGGAATGATGTTTGGAATGATGTGTGGAATGATGCGCGGAATGCTATGTGGAATGAGGTGTGGAATGATGTTTGGAATCATGTGTGGAATAATGTGTGGAATGAGTTGTGGAATGAGGTGTGGAATGATGTGTGGAATGAAGTGTGGAATGAGGTGTGGAATGATGTTTGGAATAATGTATAGATTGAAGTGTGGAATAATGTGTTGAATGATGTGTGGAATGATGTGTGGAATGATATGTGGAATGATATGTGGAATGATGTGTGGAATGATGTGTGGAATGATGTGTGGAATGATGCGTTGAATTATGTATTGAATGATGTGTGGAATGAGGTGAGGAATGATGCGTTGAATGTTGTGGAATGATATGTGGAATGAGGTGTGGAATGATGTTTGGAATGTTGTTTGGAAAGAAGTGCGCAATGATGTGTGGAATGAGGTGTTGAATGTTGTGGAATGATATGTGGAATGATGTGTGGAAAGATGTGTGGAATGATGTATGCAATGATGTTTGGAATTATGTGTGGAATGAGATGTGAAATATTCTCTGGAATGATGTGTGGAATGATGTGTGGAATGATGTGTGGAATGATGTTTGGAATGATTTGTGGAATGACGTGTGGAATGATGTTTGGAATGATGTGTAGAATGAGGTTTGGAATGATGTGTGGAATGATGTGTGGAATGATGTATGGAATGACGCGGTAAACGAAATGTGGAATAGTGCATGGAATGCTGTGTGGAATGATGTGTGTAATTAAGTGTGGAATGAAGTGTGGAAAGATGTGTGGAATGATGTGTGGAATGTTGCGTGGAAAGATCTGTGGAATGATATGTGGAACGAGGTGTGAAATGGGGTGTGGAATGATGTATGGAATGATGTGTGGAATGAGATGTGGAATGATGCGCGGAATGATGTGTGGAATGATATGTGGAATGATGTATTGAATGATGTGTGGAATGATTTGTGGAATAAGGTGACGAATGATATGTGGAATGAAGTGTGGAAAGATGTGTGGAATGATGTGTAGAACGAGGTGTGGACTGAGATGTGGAATGATGCGTGGAATGATATGTGGAATGAGGAGTGGATGATATTTTGAATGTTGCTTGGAATGATGTGTGGATTGATGTGTGTCATGATGTGTGGAATGTTATTGAATGATGTGTGGAATGAGGTTTGGAATTATGTTTGGAAAGATGTGTGGAATGATGTGTGGCATGATGTGTGGATTGACGTGTGTAATGATGTGTGGAATGTTATGGAATGATGTGTGGAATGAAGTGTGGAATGATGAATGTCATGTTGTGTGGAATGATATGTGGAATGATGTATTGAATGATGTGTGGAATGATGTTTGGAATGATGTGTGGAATGATGTGTGGAGTGATGAATTGAATGATGTGTGGAATGGTGTGTCGAATGATATCTGGAATGATGTGCGGAATGATTTGTGGAATGATGTGTGGAATGATGTGTGGAATGATGTGTGGAATGATGTGTGGATTGATGTGTGTAATGATGTGTCAATGATGTGTGGAATGATGTGTGGAATGATGTGTGGAATGATTTATGGATTGGGTTCTGGAATGAGGTGTGGAATGTTGTGTGGAATGATGTGTGGAATGAGTTGTGGAATGATGTGTTGAATAATTTGTGGTAAGATGTGTGGAATGATGTGTGGAATGAGATGTGTAATGATGTGTGGAATGAGATGTGGAATGATGTGTGGAATGTTGTGTGCAATGATGTGTGGAATGCTGTGTGGAATTATGTGTGGAATGCTGTGTGGAATGATGTATGGAATGAAGTATGGAATGACGTGCTGAATGATGTGTGGAAAGAGGTGTGGATTGATGAGTGGAATGATGCGCGGATTGAGATGTGGAATGATGCGTGGAATGTTATGTGGAATGAGGTGTGGAATGATATTAGGAATGCTGTTTGGAATGATGTGTGCAATGTTGTGTGGAATGATGTGTGGAATGATATGTGGAATGATGTATTGAATGATGTGTGGAAAGATGTGTGGAATGAGGTGAGGAATGATGTTGGTAATAATGTGTGGAATGATGCATGGAATGATGTGCGGAATGATGTACGGAATGAGGTGTGGAATGAGGTATGGACTGATGTGTTGAATGATGTGCGGAATGATGTGTAGAATGTTGTGGAATGATATGTGGAATGCTATGTGGAATGATGTGTGGAATGTTATGTGGAATGAGGTTTGGAATGATGTTTGGAATGATGTGTGGAATGATATGTGGAATGATGTGTGGAATGATGTGTGGAATGATGTGTGAAATGAAGTGTCGAATGATATGTGGAATGATGTGTTGAATGATGTGTGGACTGATGTGTGGAATGAGTTTTGTAATGTGGTATGGAATGATGTGTGGAATGAGGTATGGAATGATGTGCGGAATGGTGTGTGGAATGATGTGTGGAATGATGTGTGGAATGATGTGTGGAATGAGTTGTGGAAACATGTGTGGAATGATGTGTAGAATGACGTGTGGAATGATGTTTGGAATGAGTTGTAGAATGATGTGTCGAATGATATCTGGAATGATGTTCGGAATGATGTGTGCAATGTTATGTGGAATGAGGTGTGGAATGATGTTTGGAATGATGTTTGGAATGATGTGTGGAATGAGGTGTGGAATGCGGTGTGGACTGATGTGTGGAATGATGTGTGCAATGATGTGTGGAATCTTGTGGAATGCAGTGTAGAATGATGTTTGGAATGATGTGTTGAATGATGTGTGGAATGAGTTGTGGAATGAGGGTGGGATGTTGTGTGTAATGAGTTGTGGATTGATGTGTGTAATGATGTGTGGAATGATGTTTGGAATGATATGTGGAATGACGTATGTAATGATGTTTGGAATTATGTGTGGAATGAGGTGTCGAATATGGTGTGGAATGATGTGTGAAATGATGTGTGGAATTAGTTGTTGAATGATGTGTCGAATGAGTTTTGGATTGATATGTGGAATGTTATGTGAAATGATGTGTGGAATGATGTGTGGAATGATATGTGGAATGAGGTGTGGAATGAGGTGTAGAATGATGTTTGGAATGATGTGTGGAATGTTACGTGAAATGATGTGTTGAATGATGTGTGGAATGAGGTGTGGAATGATGTGTGGAATGAAGGGTGGAAAAATGTGTGGAATGTGTCGAATGACATCTGGAATGATGTGTGGAATTACGTGTGGAATGATGCTTGGAATGATGTGTGGAATGATGCGTGGAATGTTACGTGGAATGTGGTGTGGAATGCTGTTTGGAATGATGAGTGGACTGATGTGTGGAATGATGTGCGGAATGATGTGTGGAATGATGTGCGGAATGATGTGTGGAATGACGTGTGGAATGAGGTATGGACTGATGTGTGGAATGATGCGTGGAATGAAGTGTGGAATGAGGTGTGGAATGGTGTGTGGAATGATGTGTGGAATGATGTGTGGAATGAGGTGTGGTTGATATTTGGAATGATGTGTGGAATGATGTGTGGAATAATGTTTGGAATGATATGTGGAATGAGGTGTGGAATGAGGTTGTGGAATGAGCTTGGGAATAATGTGTCGATTGATGTGTGAAATGCTGTGTGGAATGAGATGGGGAATGATGCTTGGAATGATATGTGGAATGAGGAGTGATGATATTTGGAATGTTGTGTGGAATGATGTGTGGAATGATGTGTGGAATGGTATGTGGAATGATGTATTGAATGATGTGTGGAATGAGGTGAGGAATGATGCGTTGAATGTTGTGGAATGATATGTGGAATGATGTGTGGAAAGATGTGTGGAATGATGTATGCAATGATGTTTGGAATTATGTGTGGAATGAGATGTGGAATATTCTGTGGAATGATGTGTGGAATGATGTGTGGAATGATGTGTGGAATGATGTGTGGAATGATGTTTGTAATGATGTGTGGAATGAGGTGTGGAATGACATGTGGAATGAAGTGTAGAATGATGTTTGGAATGAGGTGTGGGATGATGTGTGGAATGATGTGTGGGATGAGGTGTAGAATGTGGTGTGGAATGATGTTTGGAATGATGTGTGGAATGACGTGTGGAATGATGTTTGGAATGATGTGTGGAATGTTATGTGGAATGGTGTGTGGAATGATGTGTGGAATGATATGTGGAATGATGTGTGGAATGATGCGTGGAATGATATGTGGAATGATATGTGGAATGAGGTGTGGAATGAGGTGTGGATTGAGGTTTGCAATGATGTGTGGAATGATGTGTGAAATGTTGTGTGGAATGATGTGTGAAATTAGGGGTGGAATGTTGTATGGAATGATGTGTCGAATGATGTGTGGAATGAGGAGTAGGTAATATTTGGAATGTTGTGTGGAATGAGGAGTGGAATGATGTGTGCAATGATGTGTGGATTGTTGAGTGGAATGATGTTTGGAATGATGTGTGGAATGGTATGTGGAATGATGTATTGAATGATGTGTGCAATGAGGTGTGGAATGATGTGTGGAATGAAGGGTGGAAAGATCTGTGGAATGTGTCGAATGACATCTGGAATGATGTTTGGAAAGATGTGTGGAATGATGATTGGAATGATGTGTTGAATGATGTGTGGAATGAGTTGTGGAATGAGGGTGGGATGTTGTGTGTAATGAGTTGTGGATTGATGTGTGTAATGATGTGTGGAATGATGTTTGGAATGATATGTGGAATGACGTATGTAATGATGTTTGGAATTATGTGTGGAATGAGGTGTCGAATATGGTGTGGAATGATGTGTGAAATGATGTGTGGAATTAGTTGTTGAATGATGTGTCGAATGAGGTTTGGATTGATATGTGGAATGTTATGTGAAATGATGCGTGGAATGATGTGTGGAATGATATGTGGAATGAGGTGTGGAATGAGGTGTAGAATGATGTTTGGAATGATGTGTGGAATGTTACGTGAAATGATGTGTTGAATGATGTGTGGAATGAGGTGTGGAATGATGTGTGGAATGAAGGGTGGAAAAATGTGTGGAATGTGTCGAATGACATCTGGAATGATGTGTGGAATTACGTGTGGAATGATGCTTGGAATGATGTGTGGAATGATGCGTGGAATGTTACGTGGAATGTGGTGTGGAATGCTGTTTGGAATGATGAGTGGACTGATGTGTGGAATGATGTGCGGAATGATGTGTGGAATGATGTGCGGAATGATGTGTGGAATGACGTGTGGAATGAGGTATGGACTGATGTGTGGAATGATGCGTGGAATGAAGTGTGGAATGAGGTGTGGAATGGTGTGTGGAATGATGTGTGGAATGATGTGTGGAATGAGGTGTGGTTGATATTTGGAATGATGTGTGGAATGATGTGTGGAATAATGTTTGGAATGATATGTGGAATGAGGTGTGGAATGAGGTTGTGGAATGAGCTTGGGAATAATGTGTCGATTGATGTGTGAAATGCTGTGTGGAATGAGATGGGGAATGATGCTTGGAATGATATGTGGAATGAGGAGTGATGATATTTGAAATGTTGTGTGGAATGATGTGTGGAATGATGTGTGGAATGGTATGTGGAATGATGTATTGAATGATGTGTGGAATGAGGTGAGGAATGATGCGTTGAATGTTGTGGAATGATATGTGGAATGATGTGTGGAAAGATGTGTGGAATGATGTATGCAATGATGTTTGGAATTATGTGTGGAATGAGATGTGGAATATTCTGTGGAATGATGTGTGGAATGATGTGTGGAATGATGTGTGGAATGATGTGTGGAATGATGTTTGGAATGATGTGTGGAATGAGGTGTGGAATGACATGTGGAATGAAGTGTAGAATGATGTTTGGAATGAGGTGTGGGATGATGTGTGGAATGATGTGTGGGATGAGGTGTGGAATGTGGTGTGGAATGATGTTTGGAATGATGTGTGGAATGACGTGTGGAATGATGTTTGGAATGATGTGTGGAATGTTATGTGGAATGGTGTGTGGAATGATGTGTGGAATGATATGTGGAATGATGTGTGGAATGATGCGTGGAATGATATGTGGAATGATATGTGGAATGAGGTGTGGAATGAGGTGTGGATTGAGGTTTGCAATGATGTGTGGAATGATGTGTGAAATGTTGTGTGGAATGATGTGTGAAATTAGGGGTGGAATGTTGTATGGAATGATGTGTCGAATGATGTGTGGAATGAGGAGTAGGTAATATTTGGAATGTTGTGTGGAATGAGGAGTGGAATGATGTGTGCAATGATGTGTGGATTGTTGAGTGGAATGATGTTTGGAATGATGTGTGGAATGGTATGTGGAATGATGTATTGAATGATGTGTGCAATGAGGTGTGGAATGATGTGTGGAATGAAGGGTGGAAAGATCTGTGGAATGTGTCGAATGACATCTGGAATGATGTGTGGAAAGATGTGTGGAATGATGATTGGAATGATGTGTGGAATGATGCGAGGAATGTGTTGTGGAATGATGTGTAGAATGAGGTGTGGAATGATATGTGGAATGATGTGTGGAATGAGGTGTGGAATGACATGTGGAATAAAGTGTAGAATGATGTTTGGAATGAGGTGTGGAATGATGTGTGGAATGATGTGTGGGTTGAGGTGTGGAATGTGCTTTGGAATGATGTTTGGAATGATGTGTGGAATGACGTGTGGAATGATTTTTGGAATGCTGTGTGGAATGTTATGTGGAATGATGTGTGGAATGATGTGTACAATGATATGTGGAATGATGTGTGGAATGATGTGTGGAATGATGCGTGGAATGACATGTGGAATGATATGTGGAATGAGGTGTGGAACTAGGTGTGGATTGAGGTGTGCAATGATGTGTGGAATGATGTGTGAAATGCTGTGTGGAATGATGTGTGGAATTAGGTGTGGAATGATGTATGGAATGATGTGTCGAATGATGTGTGGAATGAGTAGTAGATGATATTTGGAATGTTGTGTGGAATGAGCAGTGGAATGATGTGTGCAATGATGTGTGGAATGTTGAGTGGAATGATGTTTGGAATGATGTGTGGAATGGTGTGTGGATTGAAGTGTGGAATGATGTGTGGAATGATGATTGGAATGATGTGTGGAATGATGAGTGGAATGAGGTGTGGAATGCGGTATGGACTGATGTGTGGAATGATTTGTGGAATGATGTGTGGAATATTGTGGAATGCAGGGTGGAATGATGTGTGGAATGATGTGTTGAATGATGTGTGAAATGATGTGTGGAATGATGTGTGGAATGATGTGTGGAATGATGTGTGGAATGTTACGTGGAATGCTGTTTGGAATGATTTGTGGAATATTGTGTGGAAAGATATGAGTAATGATGTGTGGAATGATGTTTGCAATGATGTGTCGAATGATGTGCGGAATGATGTGTGGGATGATGTTTGTAATGTTGTGTGGAATGATATGTGGAATGATGTGTGGAATTGTGTGTAGAATGATATGTAGAATGATGTGTGGAATGGTATGTGGATTGATGTGTGGAACGTTGTGTGGAATGAGAAGTGGAATGAGGTGTGGAATGATGTATGTAATCATGCTTGTAATTATGTGTGGATTGAGGTGTGGAATGTGGTGTGGAATGTTGTGTGGAATGATGTGTAGAATGATGTGTGGGATGATGTTTGTAATGTTGTGTGGAATGATATGTGGAATGATGTGTGGAATGGTGTGTAGAATGATATGTAGAATATTGTGTGGAATGGTATGTGGATTGATGTGTGGAACGTTGTGTGGAATGAGAAGTGGAATGAGGTGTGGAATGATGTGTGGAATGATGTGTGGAATGATGTATTGAATCACGCGTGGAATGCTGTGTGGAATGACGGGTGGAATGTTGTATGGAATGATGTTTGGAATGATGTGTGGAATGATGTGTGGAATGATGTGTGGAATGATGTCTAGAATTATGTGTGGAAATATCTGTGGAATAATGTGTGTAATGATGTGTGTAATGATGTGTGGAATGAGGTGTCGAATGAGGTGTCGAATGATGTGTAGTATGTTGTGTGGAATGTTGTGTGGAATGAGGGATGGAATGGGGTGTGGAATGATGTCTGGAACGAGGTGTGGAATGATTTTGGAATGATGTATCGAATGATGTGCGGAATGATTTGTGGGCTGATGTGTGGAATGTTGTGTGGAATGATGTGTGGAATGATGTGCAGAATGGTGTGTAGACTGATGTGTAGAATGATGTGTGGAATGATATGTGGAATGATGTGTGGAACGGTGTGTGGAATGAGGTGTGGAATGAGGTGTCGAATGAGGTGTGGAATGAAGTGTGGAAGGATGTGTGGAATGAAGTGTGGAATGATGTGTGGAATGCTGTTGGAATGCATTGTGGAATCGTGAGTGGAATGACGTGTGGAATGATGTGTGGAATTATGTGTGGAATGGTGTGTGAATTGATGTGTGGAATGATGTGTGGAATGATGTTTGGAATGATGTGTGGAATGATGTGTGGAATGAGGTGTGGAATGCGGTATGGACTGATGAGTGGAATGATGTGTGGAATGATGTGTGGAATGAAGTGTGGAATGACGTGTGGTATGCTGTGTGGAATGACGTGTGGAATGATGTGCGGAATGAGATGTGGAATGAGGTATGGAATGATGTGTCGAATGATGTGTGAAATAAAGTATGTAATAATGCTTAGAATTATGTGTGGAATGAGGTGTGGAATGTGGTGTTGATTGCTGTGTGGAATGATGTGTAGAATGATGTGAGGAATAATGTGTGGAATGATGTGTGGAATGATGTCTAGAATTATGTGTGGAAATATTTGTGGAATAATGTGTGTAATGATGTGTGTAATGATGTGTGGAATAATGTGTCGAATGAGGTGTGGAATGATGTGTGGTATGTTGTGTGGGATGTTGTGTGGAATGACGGATGGAATGGGGTGTGGAATGATGTCTGCAACGAGGTGTGGAATGATGTGTGGAATGATGTATGGAATGATGTGTGGAATAATGTGTGGAATGAAGTGTGGACTGATGTGTGGAATGATGTGTGGAATGATGTGTGGAATATTGTGGAATGCAGTGTGGAATGATGTGCGGAATAATGTGTTGAATGATGTGTGGAATGATTTGTGGAATGAGGTGTGGAATGATGTGTGGAATGAGGTGTGGATTGATGTGTGGAATTATGTGTGGAATGTTGTATGGAATGACGCGTGGAATGCTGTGTGGAATGATGTGTGGAATGAGGTGTGGAATGTGGTATGGAATGATGTGTCGAATGCTGTGCGGAATGATTTGTGGGATCATGTGTGGAATGTTGTGTGGAATGATGTGTGGAATGATGTGTAGAATGGTGTGTAGAATTATGTGTAGAATGATTTGTGGAATTATATGTGGAATGATGTGTGGAACGGTGTGTGGAATGAGGTGTGGAATGAGGGGTCGAATGAGGTGTGGAATAAGGTGTGGAAGGATGTGTGGAATGAAGTGTGGAAAGATGTGTGGAATGAGGTTGGAATGCGGTGTGGAATTTTGTGTGGAATGATGTGTGGAATGGTGTGTGGATTGATGTGTGGAATGGTGTGTAGAATGATATGTCGAATGATGTGTGGAATGGTATTTGGATTGATGTGTGGAACGTTGTGTGGAATGAGAAGTGGAATGAGGTGTGGAATGAGGTGTGGAATGATGTGTGGAATGATGTATGGAATGACGCGTGGAATGCTGTGTGGAATGACGGGCGGAATGTTGTATGGAATGATGTTTGGAATGATGTGTGGAATGATGTGTGGAATGATGTGTGGAATGAAGTATGGAATGACGTGTGGATTGCTGTGTGGAATGACGTGTGGAATGATATGTGGAATGGTGTGTAGAATGATCTGTAGAATGATGTGTGGAATGGTATGTGGATTGATGTGTGGAACGTTGTGTGGAATGAGAAGTGGAATGATGTTTTGAATGATGTGTGCAATGATGTGTGGAATGATTTGTGGAATTAGGTCTGGAATGATGTTTGGAATGAGGTGTGAAATGAGCTGTGGAATGATGTGTGAATTGATGTGTGGAATTACGTGTGGAATGATGTGTGGAATGAGGTGTGGAATGAGGTGTGGAATGACGTGTAGAATGATGTGTGGAATGAGGTGTGGAATGAGGTATGGAATGATGTGTCGAATGATGTGTGAAATAATATATGTAATAATGCTTAGAATTATGTGTGGAATGAGGTGTGGAATGTGGTGTTGATTGCTGTGTGGAATGATGTGTAGAATGATGTGAGGAATAATGTGTGGAATGATGTGTGGAATGATGGGTAGAATTATGTGTGGAAATATGTGTGGAATAATGTGTGTAATGATGTGTAATGATGTGTGGAATGAGGTGTGGAATGATTTGTGGAATTAGGTCTGGAATGATGTTTGGAATGAGGTGTGAAATGAGGTGTGGAATGATGTGTGGTATGTTGTGTGGAATGTTGTGTGGAATGAGGGATGGAATGGCGTGTGGAATGATGTCTGGAACGAGGTGTGGAATGATGTATGGAATGATGTGTGGAATGATATGTGGAATGTTATGTGGAATGCTGTTTGGAATGATTTGTGGAATATCGTGTGGAATGATATGAGTAATGACGTGTGGAATGATGTTTGGAATGATGTATCGAATGATGTGCGGAATGATTTGTGGGATGATGTGTGGAATGTTGTGTGGATTGATGTGTGGAATGATGTGTAGAATGGTGTGTAGAATGATGTGTAGAATGATGTGTGGAATGATATGTGGAATGCTGTGTGGAACGGTGTGTGGAATGAGGTGTGGAATGAGGTGTCGAATGAGGTGTGGAATGATGTGTGGAAGGATGTGTGGAATGATGTGTGGAATTAGGTTGGAATGCAGTGTGGAATGGTGAGTGGAATGACGTGTGGAATGATGTGTGGAATGATGTGTGGAATGGTGGGTGGATTGATGTGTGGAATGATGTGTGGAATGATGTTTGGAATGATGTGTGGAATGATGTGTGGAATGAGGTGTGGAATGCGGTATGGACTGATGTGTGGAATGATGTGTGGAATGATGTGTGGAATATTGTGGAATGCAGTTTGGAATGATGCGTGGAATGATGTGTTGAATGTTGTGTGGAATGAATTGTGGAATGAGGTGTGGAATGATGTGTGGAATGAGGTGTAGATTGATGTGTGGAATGATGTGTGGAATGATTTATGGAATGACGCGTGGAATGCTGTGTGGAATGATGTGTGAAATGAGGTTTGGAATGTGGTATGGAATGATGTGTCGAATGTTGTGCGGAATGATTTGTGGGATGATGTGTGGAATGTTGTGTGGAATGATGTGTGGAATGATGTGTAGAATGGTGTGTAGAATGATGTGTAGAATGATTTGTGGAATGATATCTGGAATGATGTGTGGAACGGTGTGTGGAATGACGTGTGGAATGAGGGGTCGAATGAGGTGTGGAATGAGGTGTGGAAGGATGTGTGGAATGAAGTGTGGAATGATGTGTGGAATCAGGTTGGAATGCGGTGTGGAATGGTGGGTGGAATGATGTGTGGAATGATGTGTGGAATGGTGTGTGAATTGATGTGTGGGATGATGTGTGGAATGATGTTTGGAATGATGTGTGGTATGATGTGTGGAATGAGGTGTCGAATATGGTGTGGAATGATGTGTGGAATGATGTGTGGAATGATGTGTGGAATGATGTGTGAAATGATGTGTGGAATGGTTGTGGAATAATGTGTAGAATGAGGTTTCGAATGATATGTGGAATGATGTGGTGAATGAGGTGTGGAATGACATGTGGAATGAAGTGTAGAATGATGTTTGGAATGAGGTGTGGAATGATGTGTGGAATGATGTTTGGGATGGTGTGTGGAATGATGTATGCAATGATGTTTGGAATTATGCGTGGAATGACGTGTGGAATGTGGTGTGGAATGATGTGTGGAATGATGTGTGGAAGGCTATGTGGAATGATGTGTGGAATGATGTGTGGAATGAGGCGTGGAATGATATGTGGAATGAGATGTGGAATGAGGTGTGGATTGAGGTGTGGAATGATGTGTGGAATGATGTGTGAAATGCTGTGTGGAATGATGTGTGGAATTAGGTGTGGAATGATGTATGGAATGATGTGTCGAATGATGTATGTAATCATGCTTGGAATTATGTGTTGATTGATGTGCGGAATGTGTTGTGGAATGTTGTGTGGAATAATGTGTAGAATGATGTGTGGAATGATGTGTGGAATGATGTGTGGAAGGCTGTATAGAATTATGTGTGAAATGATGTGTTGAATGATGTGTCGAAGGTTGTGTGGAATGAGGTGTGGAATGAGGTGTGGAATGATGTGTGGTATGTTGTGTGGAATGTTGTGTGGAATGAGGTTTGGAATGGGGTGTGGAATGATGTGTGCAATGAGGTGTGGAATGATGTGTGGAATGATGTGTGGAATGATGTGTGGAATGATGTGTGGAATGATGTGTGGAATGTTATGTGGAAAGATGTGTTGAATGATGTGTGGAACGAGGTGTGAAATGAGGTGTGGAATGCTGTGTGGAATGATGTGTGGAATGAGATGTGGAATGTTATGTGGAATGCTGTTTGGAATGATTTGTGGAATATTGTGTGGAAAGATATGAGTAATGATGTGTGGAATGATGTTTGGAATGATGTGTCGAATGATGTGCGGAATGATGTGTGGGATGATGTTTGTAATGTTTTGTGGAATGTTGTGTGGAATGAGGTTTGGAATGGGGTGTGGAATGATGTGTGCAATGAGGTGTGGAATGATGTGCAGAATGATGTGTGGAATGATGTGTGGAATGATGTGTGGAATGATGTGTGGAATGTTATGTGGAAAGATGTGTTGAATGATGTGTGGAACGAGGTGTGAAATGAGGTGTGGAATGATGTGTGGAATGATGTGTGGAATGAGATGTGGAATGTTATGTGGAATGCTGTTTGGAATGATTTGTGGAATATTGTGTGGAAAGATATGAGTAATGATGTGTGGAATGATGTTTGGAATGATGTGTCGAATGATGTGCGGAATGATGTGTGGGATGATGTTTGTAATGTTTTGTGGAATGATATGTGGAATGATGTGTGGAATGGTGTGTAGAATGATATGTCGAATGATGTGTGGAATGGTATTTGGATTGATGTGTGGAACGTTGTGTGGAATGAGAAGTGGAATGAGGTGTGGAATGAGGTGTGGAATGATGTGTGGAATGATGTATGGAATGACGCGTGGAATGCTGTGTGGAATGACGGGCGGAATGTTGTATGGAATGATGTTTGGAATGATGTGTGGAATGATGTGTGGAATGATGTGTGGAATGAAGTATGGAATGACGTGTGGATTGCTGTGTGGAATGACGTGTGGAATGATATGTGGAATGGTGTGTAGAATGATCTGTAGAATGATGTGTGGAATGGTATGTGGATTGATGTGTGGAACGTTGTGTGGAATGAGAAGTGGAATGATGTTTTGAATGATGTGTGCAATGATGTGTGGAATGATTTGTGGAATTAGGTCTGGAATGATGTTTGGAATGAGGTGTGAAATGAGCTGTGGAATGATGTGTGAATTGATGTGTGGAATTACGTGTGGAATGATGTGTGGAATGAGGTGTGGAATGAGGTGTGGAATGACGTGTAGAATGATGTGTGGAATGAGGTGTGGAATGAGGTATGGAATGATGTGTCGAATGATGTGTGAAATAATATATGTAATAATGCTTAGAATTATGTGTGGAATGAGGTGTGGAATGTGGTGTTGATTGCTGTGTGGAATGATGTGTAGAATGATGTGAGGAATAATGTGTGGAATGATGTGTGGAATGATGGGTAGAATTATGTGTGGAAATATGTGTGGAATAATATGTGTAATGATGTGTAATGATGTGTGGAATGAGGAGTCGAATGAGGTGTGGAATGATGTGTGGTATGTTGTGTGGAATGTTGTGTGGATTGAGGGATGGAATGGCGTGTGGAATGATGTCTGGAACGAGGTGTGGAATGATGTATGGAATGATGTGTGGAATGATGTGTGGAATGTTATGTGGAATGCTGTTTGGAATGATTTGTGGAATATCGTGTGGAATGATATGAGTAATGACGTGTGGAATGATGTTTGGAATGATGTATCGAATGATGTGCGGAATGATTTGTGGGATGATGTGTGGAATGTTGTGTGGATTGATGTGTGGAATGATGTGTAGAATGGTGTGTAGAATGATGTGTAGAATGATGTGTGGAATGATATGTGGAATGATGTGTGGAACGGTGTGTGGAATGAGGTGTGGAATGAGGTGTCGAATGAGGTGTGGAATGATGTGTGGAAGGATGTGTGGAATGATGTGTGGAATTAGGTTGGAATGCAGTGTGGAATGGTGAGTGGAATGACGTGTGGAATGATGTGTGGAATGATGTGTGGAATGGTGGGTGGATTGATGTGTGGAATGATGTGTGGAATGATGTTTGGAATGATGTGTGGAATGATGTGTGGAATGAGGTGTGGAATGCGGTATGGACTGATGTGTGGAATGATGTGTGGAATGATGTGTGGAATATTGTGGAATGCAGTTTGGAATGATGCGTGGAATGATGTGTTGAATGTTGTGTGGAATGAATTGTGGAATGAGGTGTGGAATGATGTGTGGAATGAGGTGTAGATTGATGTGTGGAATGATGTGTGGAATGATTTATGGAATGACGCGTGGAATGCTGTGTGGAATGATGTGTGAAATGAGGTTTGGAATGTGGTATGGAATGATGTGTCGAATGTTGTGCGGAATGATTTGTGGGATGATGTGTGGAATGTTGTGTGGAATGATGTGTGGAATGATGTGTAGAATGGTGTGTAGAATGATGTGTAGAATGATTTGTGGAATGATATCTGGAATGATGTGTGGAACGGTGTGTGGAATGACGTGTGGAATGAGGGGTCGAATGAGGTGTGGAATGAGGTGTGGAAGGATGTGTGGAATGAAGTGTGGAATGATGTGTGGAATCAGGTTGGAATGCGGTGTGGAATGGTGGGTGGAATGATGTGTGGAATGATGTGTGGAATGGTGTGTGAATTGATGTGTGGGATGATGTGTGGAATGATGTTTGCAATGATGTGTGGTATGATGTGTGGAATGAGGTGTCGAATATGGTGCGGAATGATGGTGTGGAATGATGTGTGGAATGATGTGTGGAATGATGTGTGAAATGATGTGTGGAATGGTTGTGGAATAATGTGTAGAATGAGGTTTCGAATGATATGTGGAATGATGTGGTGAATGAGGTGTGGAATGACATGTGGAATGAAGTGTAGAATGATGTTTGGAATGAGGTGTGGAATGATGTGTGGAATGATGTTTGGGATGGTGTGTGGAATGATGTATGCAATGATGTTTGGAATTATGCGTGGAATGACGTGTGGAATGTGGTGTGGAATGATGTGTGGAATGATGTGTGGAAGGCTATGTGGAATGATGTGTGGAATGATGTGTGGAATGAGGCGTGGAATGATATGTGGAATGAGATGTGGAATGAGGTGTGGATTGAGGTGTGGAATGATGTGTGGAATGATGTGTGAAATGCTGTGTGGAATGATGTGTGGAATTAGGTGTGGAATGATGTATGGAATGATGTGTCGAATGATGTGTGGAATGAGGAGCAGATGATATTTGGAATGTTGTGTGGAATGAGGTGTGAAATGATGGGTGCAATGATGTGTGGATTGTTGAGTGGAATGGTGTTTGTAATGATGTGTGGAATGGTATGTGGAATGATGTATTGAATGATGTGTGCAATAAGGTGTGGAATAATGTGTGGAATGAAGGGTGGAAAGATGGGTGGAATGTGTCGAATGACATCTGGAATGATGTGTGGAAAGATGTGTTGAATGATGTTTGGAATGATGTGTGGAATGATGCGTGGAATGTTACGTGGTATGTGGTGTGGAATGATGTTTGGAATGATGGGTGGATTGATGTGTGGAATGATGTGCGGAATGATGTGTGGAATGACGTGTTGAATGAGGTATGGACAGTTGTGTGGAATTATGCGTGGAATGAAGTGTGGAATGAGGTGTGGAATGGTGTGTGGAATGATGTGTGGAATGATGTGTGGAACGAGGTGTGGAATGATATTTGGAATGATGTGTGGAATGATGTGTGGAATAATGCTTGGAATGATATGTGGAATGTGGTGTGGATTGAGGTGTGGAATTAGCTGGGGAATAATGTGTGGAATGATGTGTGAAATGCTGCGTGGAATGAGATGTGGAATGTTGCTTGGAATGATATGTGGAATGAGGAGTGGATGATATTTGGAATGTTCAGTGGAATGTTGTGTGGAATGATGTGTGGAATGGTATGTGGAATGAGGTATTGAATGATGTGTGGAATGAGGTAAGGAATGATGCGTTGAATGATGTGTGGAATGAAGTGCGCAATGATGTGTGGAATGATGTGTTGAATGTTGCGGAATGATATGTGGAATGATGTGTGGATTGTGTGGATTGATGTTGTGGAATGATATTTGGAATGAGGTATGGAATAGTGTGTGGAATAATGTGTGGAGTGATGTGTGGAATGATGTTTGGAATTATGAGTTGAATGATGTGTGGAATGAGTTGTGGAATGAGCTATGGAATAGGTGTTCAAATGAGGGTTGGAATGTTTTGTGGAATGATGTGTGGAATGATGTTATGAATGATGTGTGCAGTGATGTGTGGAATGATGTGTGGAATGAGGTGCGGAATGATCTTTGGAATGAGGTGTGAATTGGTGTGTGCAATGATGGGTGTAATGCTGTGTGGAATGATGTGTGGAATGTTGTGTGGAATGATGTGTGGAATGATGTATGGAATGACGCGTGGAATGCTGTGTGGAATGATGTGTGGAATGAGCTGTGGAATGTGGTATGGAATGATGTGTCGAATGATGTGTGGAATGAGGTGGAATGATGTGTGGAATTATGTGTTGAATGACGTGTGGAATGAGGTGTGGAATGATTTGTGGAATGATGTTTGGAATGATGTGAAATTATGTGTGAAATTATGTTTGAATGAGGTGTGGAATGAGGTGTGGAATGACATGTGGAATGATGTGTGGAATGATGTGTGGAATGATGTGTGATTGAGATGTGGAATGAGGTGTGGAATGATGCGTGGAATGAGGTGTGGAATGAGGTGTGGAATGATGTGTGGAATGAGGTGTGGAATGATGTGTGGAATGCTATGTGGTAATGATGTGTGGAATGCTGTGTGGAATGATGTATGTAATGATGCTTGAAATTAAGTGTGGATTCAGGTGTGGAATGTGGTGTGGAATGTTGTGTGGAATGATGTGTAGAATGATGTGTGGAATGAGGTGTGGAATGAGGTGTGGAATGATGTATGGAATGTTATGTGGAATGCTGTTTGGAATGATTTGTGGAATATTGTGTGGAAAGATATGAATAATGATGTGTGGAGTGATGTTTGGAATGATGTGTGGAATTAGGTGTGGAATGATGTATGGAATGATGTGTCGAATGATGTGTGGAATGAGGAGTAGATGATATTTGGAATGTTGTGTGGAATGAGGTGTGAAATGATGGGTGCAATGATGTGTGGATTGTTGAGTGGAATGGTGTTTGTAATGATGTGTGGAATGGTATGTGGAATGATGTATTGAATGATGTGTGCAATAAGGTGTGGAATAATGTGTGGAATGAAGGGTGGAAAGATGGGTGGAATGTGTCGAATGACATCTGGAATGATGTGTGGAAAGATGTGTGGAATGATGTTTGGAATGATGTGTGGAATGATGCGTGGAATGTGATGTGGTATGTGGTGTGGAATGATGTTTGGAATGATGGGTGGATTGATGTGTGGAATGATGTGCGGAATGATGTGTGGAATGACGTGTTGAATGAGGTATGGACTGTTGTGTGGAATGATGCGTGGAATGAAGTGTGGAATGAGGTGTGGAATGGTGTGTGGAATGATGTGTGGAATGATGTGTGGAACGAGGTGTGGAATGATATTTGGAATGATGTGTGGAATGATGTGTGGAATAATGCTTGGAATGATATGTGGAATGTGGTGTGGATTGAGGTGTGGAATTAGCTGGGGAATAATGTGTGGAATGATGTGTGAAATGCTGCGTGGAATGAGATGTGGAATGTTGCTTGGAATGATATGTGGAATGAGGAGTGGATGATATTTGGAATGTTCAGTGGAATGTTGTGTGGAATGATGTGTGGAATGGTATGTGGAATGAGGTATTGAATGATGTGTGGAATAAGGTAAGGAATGATGCGTTGAATGTTGTGGAATGATATTTGGAATGAGGTGTGGAATGATGTTTGGAATGATGTGTGGAATGAAGTGCGCAATGATGTGTGGAATGATGTGTTGAATGTTGCGGAATGATATGTGGAATGATGTGTGGATTGTGTGGATTGATGTTGTGGAATGATATTTGGAATGAGGTATGGAATGGTGTGTGGAATAATGTGTGGAGTGATGTGTGGAATGATGTTTGGAATTATGAGTTGAATGATGTGTGGAATGAGTTGTGGAATGAGCTATGGAATAGGTGTTCAAATGAGGGTTGGAATGTTTTGTGGAATGATGTGTGGAATGATGTTATGAATGATGTGTGCAGTGATGTGTGGAATGATGTGTGGAATGAGGTGCGGAATGATCTTTGGAATGAGGTGTGAATTGGTGTGTGCAATGATGGGTGTAATGCTGTGTGGAATGATGTGTGGAATGTTGTGTGGAATGATGTGTGGAATGATGTATGGAATGACGCGTGGAATGCTGTGTGGAATGATGTGTGGAATGAGCTGTGGAATGTGGTATGGAATGATGTGTCGAATGATGTGTGGAATGAGGTGGAATGATGTGTGGAATTATGTGTTGAATGAGGTGTGGAATGAGGTGTGGAATGATTTGTGGAATGATGTTTGGAATGATGTGAAATTATGTGTGAAATTATGTTTGAATGAGGTGTGGAATGAGGTGTGGAATGACATGTGGAATGATGTGTGGAATGATGTGTGGAATGATGTGTGATTGAGATGTGGAATGAGGTGTGGAATTATGCGTGGAATGAGGTGTGGAATGAGGTGTGGAATGATGTGTGGAATGAGGTGTGGAATGATGTGTGGAATGCTATGTGGTAATGATGTGTGGAATGCTGTGTGGAATGATGTATGTAATGATGCTTGAAATTATGTGTGGATTCAGGTGTGGAATTTGGTGTGGAATGTTATGTGGAATGATGTGTAGAATGATGTGTGGAATGAGGTGTGGAATGAGGTGTGGAATGATGTATGGAATGTTATGTGGAATGCTGTTTGGAATGATTTGTGGAATATTGTGTGGAAAGATATGAGTAATGATGTGTGGAGTGATGTTTGGAATGATGTGTCGAATGATGTGCTGAATGATGTGTGGGATGATGTATGTAATGTTGTGTGGAATGATGTGTGGAATGGTGTGTAGAATGATTTGTAGAATGATGTGTGGAATGGTATGTGGATTGAAGTGTGGAACGTTGTGTGGAATGAGATGTGGAATGAGGTGTGGAATGAACTGTGGAATGATGTGTGGAATGATGTATGGAATGACGCGTGGAATGCTGTGTGGAATGACAGGTGGAATGTTGTGTGGAATGATGTTTGGAATGATGTGTGGAATGATGTGTGGAATGATGTGTGGAAGGATGTGTAGAATGGTGTGTAGAATGATGTGTAGAATGATGTGTGGAATGATATGTGGAATGATGTGTGGAACGGTGTGTGGAATGAGGTGTTGAATGAGGTGTCAAATGAGGTGTGGAATGATGTGTGGAAGGATGTGTGGAATGAAGTGTGGAATGATGTGTAGAATGAGGTTGGAATGCGGTGTGGAATGGTGAGTGGAATGATGTGTGGAATGATGTGTGGAATGATGTGTGGAATGGTGTGTGGATTGATGTGTGGAATGTAGTGTGGAATGGTGCGTGAACTTCTGTATCTGGGGAGGTCCCTCTAACCCCTCTCCTACACACCTGTATCTGCGGTGGGACCTCTTACCCCTCTCCCACAATCCTGTATCTGGGGAGGCCCTCTAAAACCTCTCTCTTGCTCCTGTATCTGGGGAGAACACTCTCACCCCACTCTCACACTCTGGTATCTGGGGAGTTCCCTCCAATATCTCTCACTATCCTATATCAGGGGAGGTCCCTCTAACCCTTCTTTCACACTGCTGTACCTGGAGAGGTACCTCTAACCCCTCTCTCACATTCATGTCTCTGGAAAGGTCCCTCGAACCCCTCTCCCACACTCCTGTATCTGGGGGAGTCCGTCTGAGCCCTCTCTCACAGCCGTCTATCTGGAGAGTTCCCTCTAATCCCTCTCTCACACACCTGTATCTGGGGTGGTCCCTCTTACCCCTTTCTCACACCACTCTATCAGGGAGGTCCCTCTGACCCCTCACACTCCTGTATCTGGGGTGTGTCCCTCTAAACACTCTCTCACAATCCTGTGTCTGTGTAGTCCCTTAACATCTCTCTCACACTCCTGTATCTGGGGAGGTCCCTCTAAACTCTCACACTCCTGTGTCTGGCAAGGTCCCTCTAACCGCGCTCTCACAATTCTGTACCTGGGGAAGTCCCTCTAACCCCTCTCTCACACTCCTGTGTCTGGGGAGGTCCCTCTAAATCCTCTCTCACACTCATGTATCTGGAGAGGTCCCTCTAACCCCTCACATTCCTGTATCTGGCAAGGTCGCTCGAACCTCTCTCTCACAATCCTGTACCTGGGGAAGTCCCTCTCACTACTCTCTCACACACCTTTATCTGGGGAGGTCCCTCTAACATCTCCCTCACACTCCTGTATCTGGGGAGGTCTCTCTAACATCTGCCTCACACACCTGTTCCTGGGGAGGTCCCTCTAACCACTCTCTTTCTTTCCTGTATCTGGGGTGGTCCCTCTAACCCATCTCTCTCACTCCCGTCACTGGGGTGTTTCCTCGACAACTCTCTCACACTCCTGTATCTGCGGAGGTCGCTCTAACCTCTCTCTCACACTCCTGTATCTGGCAAGGTCCTTCTAACCACTGTCTCTCACTCCTGTATCTGGAGAGGTGCCTCGAACTCCTCTCACTCACTCCTGTATCTGAAGAGGTCCCTCAAACCCATCTCTCTCACTCCTGTATCTGGGAAGGACAATCTAACCCCTCTCTTGCACTCCAGTATCTGGGGAGGTCCCTCTAACCCCGTCTCAGAAAACTGTTCCCAATAGAGGTCCCTCTAACTCATGTCTCACACTCCTATATCTGGGGAGGTCTGTCTAACATCTAACTCTCACATCTGTTTCTGGGGACGTCCCTCTAACTCCTCTCCCACACTCCTGGATCGGGGGCGATCCCTCCAACCCCTCTTTCACAATCCTGTATCATGGAGGTCACTCTAACAGCTCTCTCTCACTCCTGTACCTGGGGAAGTCCCTCTAGCCCCTCTCTCAGACACCTGTATCTGGGGAGGTCTCTCTAACCACTCACATTCCTGTATCAGGTGAGGTCCGTCTAACATCTGCCTCACACTGCAGTATCTGGGGAGGTCTCTCTAACACCTCTCTCTCACTCCTGTATCTGGTAATCCCTCTAACCCTTCTCCCACATCCTGTATCTGGGGAGGTCCTTCTCACCAATCTCTCACACTAAGGTATTTGGGGAGGTAGCTCTAACCCCTCACACTGCTGTGTCTGGCAAGGTTCCTCAAACCCCTTTCTCACAATCCTGTCCCTGGGGACGTCCCTCTAATCTCTCTCCCACACGCCTCTATCAGGGGAGGTCCCTCTAACCACTCTCTCACACTCCTGTATCTGGCGAGGACCCTCTAACCCCTCACATACCTGTAACTGTGTAGGTCCCTCTACCTCCTCACACTCCTATTTCTGCGGCGGTCCCTCTAACTCCTCTCTCACACTCCTGTATCTGGGGAGGTCACTCTAACACCTCTCTCACAATCCTGTATCTTGGGAAGACACTCTAACACCTCTCTCACACTCCTGTATATGGGGAGGTCCCTCTAACCCCTCTCTCACACTCCTGTATCTGACGAGGTCCCTCTAAACCCCTCTCAAAATCCTGTATCTGGGGTGGTCCCTCTAACGCCTCTCTCACAATCCTGTAACTAGGGAGGACCCTCTAACATCTCCCTCACACTCCTGTATCTGGGGAGGTCTCTCTAACATCTAACTCTCACACCTGTTTCTGGGGACGTCCCTCTAAGTCCTCTCCCACAGTCCTGGATCGGGGGAGGTCCCTCCAACCCCTCTTTCACAATTTTGTATCTGGGGAGGTCCCTCTAACACCTCTCTCTCACTCCTGTACCTGGGGAAGACCATCTAGCCCCTCCCTCACACACCTGTATCTGTGGAGGTCTCTCTAACCCCTCACCCTCCTGTATCTGGGGAGGTCCCTCTAGCATCTCCCTCACACTCCAGTACCTGGGGAGGTCTCTCTAACATCTGCCTCACACCTGTTTCTGGGGAGGTGCCTCTAACCCCTCTCTCTCATTCATGGAGCTGGGGAGGTCCCTCTAAACACCTCTCAAAATCCTGTATCAGGGGAGGTCCCTCTAACGCCTCTCTCAAAATCCTGTATCTGGGGAGGACCCTCTAACATCTCCCTCACATTCCTGTATCTGGGGAGGTCATTCTAAAATTTGCCTCACACACCTGTTTCTGGGCAGGTCCGTGCAACCACTCTCCCACACTCCTGGATCGGGGTGGTCCCTCTAACCCCCCTCTCACAATCCTGCATCTGCAGAGGTCGTTCTAACCCATCTTTCTCATTCCTGCATCTGGGGAGGTCCCTCTAACTCCTGTCCCACACTCCTGTATCTGGGGAGGTCCGTCTAACTCCCCTCTGACACTCCTGTATCTGAGGATGTACCTCTAACCGCTCTCCCACAATCCTCTATCTGGGGAGGCCCTCTAAAACCTCTCTCTCACTCTTGTATCTGGGGAGCTCCCTCTAACCCCTCTCTCACACTCCTGTATCTGGGGTGGTCCCTCTAACATCTCTCAAAATCCTGTATCTGGGGAGGTCCCGCTAACCCCTCCCTCACACTCCTGTATCGGGGGAGATCCCTCTAACCACTCTCGCACACTCCTGTGTATGGGGAAGTCCCTCTAATACCTCTCTCAAACTGCTGTACCTGGAGAGGTCTCTCTCACCCCTCTCCCACACTCCTGTATCTGGTGAGCTCCCTCTAATATCTCTCACACTCCTGTAGCTGGGGAGGTCCTTCTAATCCCTCTTCCGCACTCCTGAATCTGGGGAGGTCCCTCTAACCTTTCTCTCACACTTCTCTATCTGCGGGAAGTCTCTCTAACCACTCTCCCACACCCCTCTATCTGGAGAGGTCCATCTAACCACTCTCTCACACACCAGTATCTGGGGAGGTCCCTCTTACCAATTTCTCTCACCGCTGTATCTGGGAGGACTCTCTGACGCCTCAGACTACTGTATCTGAGGGAAGTCCCTCTAACCCCTCTCTCACACAACTGTATCTGTGGAGGTCCCTCTAACATCTCACACTCCTGCATCTGGGGAGGTCCCTCGAACTCCTCTCTCTCACTCTTGTATCTGGGAAGGACACTCTAACACCTCTCTCGCGCTCCTGCATCTGGGGATGTCCCTCTAACCCCCCTCTCAGAAAACTGGATCTGGAGAGGTCACTATAACCCCTATCTCTCACTCCTGTATCTGGAGAGGTCCCTCTAACTCCTCTCTCACACTCCTGTATCTGGGGCGGTCTCTGTAACATCTAACTCTCACACCTGTTTCTGCGCAGGTCCCTCTAACTCCTCTCCCACACTCCTCGATCGGGGGCTGTCCCTCTAACCCCTCTTTCACAATCCTGTATCTGGAGAGGTCCCTCTAACAGCTCTCTCTCACTCCTGTACCTGGCAAGTCCCTCTAACCCCTCTCTCACACACCTGTATCTGGGGAGGTCTCTCTAACCCCTCACACTCCTGTATCTGGGGAGGTCGCTCCAACATCTCCCTCACACTCCTGTATCTGGGGATGTCTCTCTAACATCTGCCTCACTCACCTCTTTCAGGGGAGGTCCCTCTAACCCCTCTCTCTCATTCCTGTACATGGGGAGGTCCCTCTAACCCGTCTTTCACAATCCTGTATTTGGGGAGGTCCCTCTAACACCTCTCTCTAACTCCTGTATCTGGGTAAGTCGCTCTAACCCTTCTCCCACACTCCTGTATCTATGGATGTCCCTCTCACCTCTCTCTCACACAACTGTATCTGGGGAGGTCACTCTAACCCCTCACACTGCTGTGTCAGGCAAGGTCCCTCAAACCCCTCTCTCACAATCCTGTACCTGGGAAGGTCCCTCTAACCTCTCTCTCACACGCCTGTATCTGGGGAGGTCCATCTAATCCCTCACACTCCTATATCTGGGGGATGTCCCTCTAACCACTCTCTCACACTCTTGTATCTGAGGAGGACCCTCTAACCCCTCACATACCTCTATATGGGGAGGTCCCTCTAACCCCTCTCTCACACTTCTGTATCTGGGGAGTTCCCTCTAACGCCTCTCTCACAATCCTGTATCTCTGGAGGACCATCAAATATCTTCCTCACATTCCTGTATCTGGGGAGGTCTCTCTAACATTTGCCTCACACACCTGTTTCTGGGGAGGTCCCTGTAACCACTCTCCCACACTCCTGTGTCGGGGGTGCACCCTCTAACCACCTTTCACAATCCTGCATCTAGGGAGATCCCTCTAAACCCTCTTTCTCACTCCTGCTTCTGGGGAGGTCCCTCTAACACCTCTCCCACACTCCTGCATCTGGGGAGGTCCCTCTAACCCCCTCACACACTGCTGTATCTGTGGAGGTACCTCTAACCGCTCAACACACTCCTGTATCTGGGGTGGTCCCTCTAATATCTCGAAAAATCCTTTATCTGGGGAGGTCCCGCAAACCCCTTCCTCACACTCCTGTATCGGGGGAATTCCCTCAAACCACTCTCCTGCACTCCTGTGTATGGGGAAGTCACTCTAACCCCTCTCTCACACTCGTGTTTCTGGGGAGCTCCCTCTAATATGTCTCACACTCGTGTATCCGGGGAGGTCACTCTAACCCCTCTTCCACACTCCTGAATCTGGGGAGGTCCCTCTAACCTTTCGCTCATACTCCTGTATCTGCGCGAAGTCCCTCTAACCACTCTCCCAAACCCCTCTATCTGGAGAGGTCCTTCTAACTCCTCTCTCACACACCAGTATCTGGGGAGGTCCCTCTTACCAGTTTCTCACACCCCTGTATCGGGTAGGTCCCTCTGACGCCTCACACTCCTGTATCTGAGGGAAGTCACTCTAACCCCTCTCTCACACAACTGTATCTGGGGAGGTCCCTCTAATATCTCACACTCCTGTATCTGGGGAGGTCCCTTAGCACCCCTCTCACAATCCTGTTTCTGGGGAGGACCCTCTAAAACCTCACTCACACTCCTGTATCGAGGGAGGTGCGTCTAACTCGTACCTTACACTCCTGTATCTGGGGTGTGGGGTCCCTCTAACCTCTCCCTCACACTCCTGTATCTGGGGAGGTCCCACTAACCTCTCTCTCACACCCCTCTATCTGGAAAGGTCCCTCTCACCCCACTCGCACACACCTGTATCAGGGGAGGTCCCTCCTACACCTCAGACTCATGTATCTGAGGAGGTCCCTAAAACCCCCTCTCACACTCCTGTATCTGGGGAGGTCATTCACACCCCAGTCCCACACTCCTGTATCTGGGGAGGTCCCTCTAAATCCCCTCTGACACTCCTGTATCTGCGGATGTACCTCTAACCGCTCTCTCACAATCCTGTATCTGGGGAGGCCCTCTAAAACCTCTCTCTCACTCTTGTATCTGGGGAGCTCCCTCTAACCCCTCTCTCACACTTCTGTATCTGGGGTGGTCCCTCTAACATCTCTCAAAATCCTGTATCTGGGGAGGTCCCGCTAACCCCTCCCTCACACTCCTGTATCGGGGGAGTTCCCTCTTTTACCACTCTCGCACACTCCTGTGTATGGGGAAGTCCCTCTAATACCTCTCTCAAACTGCTGTACCTGGAGAGGTCTCTCTCACCCCTCTCCCACACTCCTGTATCTGGTGAGCTCCCTCTAATATCTCTCACATTCCTGTAGCTGGGGAGGTCCTTCTAACCCCTCTTCCGCACTCCTGAATCTGGGGAGGTCCCTCTAACCTTTCTCTCACACTTCTCTATCTGCGGGAAGTCCCTCTAACCCCTCTCTCACACCCCTCTATCTGGAAAGGTCCCTCTCACCCCACTCGCACACACCTGTATCAGGGGAGGTCCCTCCTACACCTCAGACTCATGTATCTGAGGAGGTCCCTAAAACCCCCTCTCACACTCCTGTATCTGGGGAGGTCATTCACACCCCAGTCCCACACTCCTGTATCTGGGGAGGTCCCTCTAAATCCCCTCTGACACTCCTGTATCTGCGGATGTACCTCTAACCGCTCTCTCACAATCCTGTATCTGGGGAGGCCCTCTAAAACCTCTCTCTCACTCTTGTATCTGGGGAGCTCCCTCTAACCCCTCTCTCACACTTCTGTATCTGGGGTGGTCCCTCTAACATCTCTCAAAATCCTGTATCTGGGGAGGTCCCGCTAACCCCTCCCTCACACTCCTGTATCGGGGGAGTTCCCTCTTTTACCACTCTCGCACACTCCTGTGTATGGGGAAGTCCCTCTAATACCTCTCTCAAACTGCTGTACCTGGAGAGGTCTCTCTCACCCCTCTCCCACACTCCTGTATCTGGTGAGCTCCCTCTAATATCTCTCACATTCCTGTAGCTGGGGAGGTCCTTCTAACCCCTCTTCCGCACTCCTGAATCTGGGGAGGTCCCTCTAACCTTTCTCTCACACTTCTCTATCTGCGGGAAGTCCCTCTAACCCCTCTCCCACACCCCTCTATCTGGAGAGGTCCATCTAACCACTCTCTCACACACCAGTATCTGGGGAGGTCCCTCTGACCAATTTCTCTCACCGCTGTATCTGGGAGGACCCTCTGACGCCTCAGAGTCCTGTATCTGAGGGAGGTCCCTCTAACCCCTCTCTCACACAACTGTATCTGTGGAGGTCCCTCTAACATCTCACACTCCTGCATCTGGGGAGGTCCCTCGAACTCCTCTCTCTCACTCTTGTATCTGGGAAGGACACTAACATCTCTCTCGCGCTCCTGCATCTGGGGAGGTCCCTCTAACCCCCCTCTCAGAAAACTGGATCTGGAGAGGTCACTATAACCCCTATCTCTCACTCCTGTATCTGGAGAAGTATTTCTAACTCCTCTCTCACACTCCTGTATCTGGGGCGGTCTCTGCAACATCTAACTCTCACACCTGTTTCTGCGGAGGTCCCTCTAACTCCTCTCCCACACACCTCGATCGGGGGCAGTCCCTCTAACCCCTCTTTCACAATCCTGTATCTGGAGAGGTCCCTCTAACACCTCTCTCTCACTCCTGTACCTGGCAAGTCCCTCTAACCCCTCTCTCACACACCTGTATCTGGGGAGGTCTCTCTAACCCCTCACACTCCTGTATCTGGGGAGGTCGCTCCAACATCTCCCTCACACTCCTGTATCTGGGGATGTCTCTCTAACATCTGCCTCACTCAACTCTTTCAGGGGAGGACCCTCTAACCCCTCTCTCTCATTCCTGTACATGGGGAGGTCCCTCTAACTCGTCTTTCACAATCCTGTTTCTGGGGAGGTCCCTCTAACACCTCTCTCTAACTCCTGTATCTGGGTAAGTCGCTCTAACTCTTCTCCCACACTCCTGTATCTGTGGAGGTCCCTCTCACCTCTCTCTCACACAACTGTATCTGGGGAGGTCACTCTAACCCCTCACACTGCTGTGTCTGCCAAGGTCCCTCAAACACCTCTCTCGCAATCCTGTACCTGGGAAGGTCCCTCTAACCTCCCCCTCACACGCCTGTATCTGGGGAGGTCCATCTAATCCCTCACACTCCTATATCTGGGGGATGTCCCTCTAACCACTCTCTCACACTCTTGTATCTGAGGGGGACCCTCTAACCCCTCACATACCTCTATATGGGGAGGTCCCTCTAACCCCTCTCTCACACTTCTGTATCTGGGGAGTTCACTCTAACGCCTCTCTCACAATCCTGTATCTCTGGAGGACCATCAAACATCTTCCTCACATTCCTGTATCTGGGGAGGTCTCTCTAACATTTGCCTCACACACCTGTTTCTGGGGAGGTCCCTGTAACCACTCTCCCACACTCCTGTGTCGGGGGTGCACCCTCTAACCACCTTTCACAATCCTGCATCTAGGGAGATCCCTCTAAACCCTCTTTCTCACTCCTGCATCTGGGGAGGTCCCTCTAACAACTCTCCCACACTCCTGTATCTGGGGAGGTCCCTCTAACCCCCCTCACACACTGCTGTATCTGTGGAGGTACCTCTAACCGCTCAACACACTCCTGTATCTGGGGTGGTCCCTCTAATATCTCGAAAAATCCTTTATCTGGGGAGGTCCCGCTAACCCCTTCCTCACACTCCTGTATCGGGGGAATTCCCTCTAACCACTCTCCTGCACTCCTGTGTATGGGGAAGTCACTCTAACCCCTCTCTCACACTCCTGTTTCCGGAGGATCCCTCTTAACACTCTCCCTCACTCCTGTATATTGGGATGCCCCTTTAACACCTCTCTCACACTGCTGTACCTGGGGAGGTCTCTCTAACATCTCCCTCATACTCCTGTATCTGGGGAGGTCACCCCACTCCCTCTCCCAAACTCCTGTATCTGGGGAGGTCCCTTTAACCTCTCGTTCACACTCCTGAATCTGTGGAGGTCCCACTAACCTCTCTCTCATACCCCTCTATCTGGAAAGGTCCCTCTAACCCCTCACGCACATACCTGTATCAGGGGAGGTCACTCTAACACCTCACGCAGCTGTATCTGAGGAGGTCCCTTCAACCCCCTCAAATACTCCTGTATCTGGAGAGGTCGCTCTAAACTTTCACTCTCATTCCGGTATCTGGGGAGGACTCTCTAAACCCTCTCTCACACTCCTGTATCTGGGGAGGTCCCTCTAACCCCTCTCTCACACACCTGTATTTGGGGAGGTCCCGCTAACCCCTCACACTCCTGTATCTGGGGGATGTCCCTCTAACCACTCTTTCACACTCCTGTATCTGGTTAGTCCTTCTAACATCTCTCTCACACTCCTGCATCTGGGGAGGTCCCTCTAACCCCTCACACTCCTATCTCTGGCAAGGTCCCTCGAACTCCGCCCTCACAATTCTTTATCTGGGGGAGGTCCCTCTAAAACCATTCTCGCAATCCTGTATCTGGGGAGGACCTCTAACCCCTCACTCACACTCCTGTATATGGGTAGATCCCTCTAACCTCTTTCTCACACTCCAGAATCTGGGGAGGTCCCTCTAACCCCTATCTCACACTCTTGTATCTGGGGAGGACCCTCTAAACCCTCACATTCCTTTATTTGGCAAAGTCCCTCTAAACCCTCTCTCACAATCCTCTATATGGGGAGGTCCCTCTAAAACATCTCTCAAACATCTGTATCTGGGGAGATCTCTCTAACCCCTCACACTCCTGTATCTCGGGACGTCTATTTAATCTCTCTCTCACAGTCCTGTATCTGGGGAGGTCCGTCTAACCACTCACACTCCTGTGTCTGGCAAGTTCCCTTTAACCCCGCTCTCACAATTCTATACCTGAGGAGGACCCTCTTTCACCTCTCTCACAAACCTGTTTCTGGAGAGGACACTCTAACCCCTGTCTCATACTGCTGTATATGAGGAGGTCCCTCTAAACCCTCTCTCACACGCCTGAATCAGGGGAGGTCACTCTAACCCCTTTCTCACACTCCTGTACCTGGGGAGGCCCCTCTAACACCTCACATTCTAGTACCTGGCAAGGTCCCTCTAATCCCTCTCTCAAAATCCTGTACCTGGGAAAGTCCCTCTAACCCCTCTCTCACACACTTGTATCTGGGGAGATCTCACTAACCCCTCACACTCCTGTATCTGTGGCCGTCCCTATAACCCCGCTCTCAAAATCCTGTATCTGGGGAGGTCCCTCTAACATCTCACATAACTGTATCTGGGGAGGTCCCTCTAACCCCTCTCTCACACTCTTGCATCTGGGGAGGTCCCTCGAACTCCTTTCTCTCACTCCTGTATCTGGGTAATCCCTTTAACCCTTCTCCCACATCCTGTATCTGGGGAGGTCCCTCTCACCCATCTCTCACACAACTGTATCTGGAAAGGTCACTCTAACCCCTCACACTGCTGTTTCTGGCAAGATCCCTCAAACCCCTCTCTCACAAACCTGTACCTGGGGAGGTCCCTCTAACCTCTCTCCCACACGCCTGTATCAGGGGAGGTCCCTCTAACCCCTCACACTCCTGTATCTGGGGGATGTTCCTCTAACCACTCTCTCACACTCCTGTATCTGGGTAGGTCCCTCTAACTGCTCACACTCCTATTTCTGGGGCGGTCCCTCTAACCCCTCTCTCACACTCCTGTATCTGGGGAAGTCACTCAAACCCTCTCTCACAATCCTGTATCTTGGGAGGACACTCTAACACCTCTCTCACACTCCTGTATATGGGGAGGTCCCTCTAATCCCTCTCTCACACTCCTGTATCTGAGGAGGTCCCTCTAAACCCCTCTCAAAATCCTGTATCTGGGTAGGTCCCTCTAACGCATCTCTCACAATCCTTTATCGAGGGAGAACCCTCTAACATCTCCCTCACATTCCTGTATCTGGGGAGGTCTTTCTAACATTTGCCTCTCACACCTGTTTCTGGGCAGGTCCGTGTAACCACTCTCCCACACTCCTGGATCGGGGTGGTCCATCTAATCCCCCTCTCACAATCCTGCACCTGGAGTTGTCCTTCTAACCCCTCTTTCTCATTCCTGCATCTGGGGAGGTCCCTCTAATCCCTGTCCCACACTCCTGTGTCTGGGGAGGTCCCTCTAACTCCCCTACGACACTCCTGTATCTGCGGATGTGCCTCTAACCGCTCTCCCACAATCCTGTATCTGGGGAGGCCCTCTAAAACCTCTCTCTCACTCCTGTATCTGGGGAGCTCCCTCTAACCCCTTTCTCACACTCCTGTATCTGGGGTGGTCCCTCTAACATCTCTCAAAATCATCTATCTGTGGAGGTCCCGCTCACCCCTCCCTCACACTCCTGTATCGGGGGAGTTCCCTCTAACCACTCTCGCACACTCCTGTGAATGGGGAAGTCCCTCTAACACCTCTCTGAAACTGCTGTACCTGGAGAGGTCTCTCTCACCACTCTCCCACACTCCTGTATCGGTGAGCTCCCTCTAATATCTCTCACACTCCTGTAGCTGGGAAGGTCCTTCTACCCCTCTTCCACACTCCTGAATCTGGGGAGGTCCCTCTAACCCCTCTCCCACACCCCTCTATCTGGAGAGGTCCCTCTAACCCCTCTCTCACACAACTGTATCTGGGGAGGTCTCTCTAACATCACACATAAATGTATCTGGGGAGGTCCCTCTAACCCCTCTCTCACACTGCTGCATCTGGGGAGGTCCCTCGAACACCTCTCTCTCACTCCTGTATCTGGGAAGGACACTCTAACACCTCTCTCGGGCTCCTGTATCTGGGGAGGTCCCTCTAACCCCCCTCTCAGAAAACTGAATCTGAAAAGGTCACTATAACCCCTATCTCTCACTCCTGTATCTGGAGAGGTCCCTCTATCTCCTCTCTCATACTCCTGTATCTGGGGAGGTCTCTCTATCATCTAACTCTCACACCTGTTTCAGCGGAGGTCTCTCTAACCCCTCACACTCCTATATCTGGGAGGTCCCTCCAACATCTCCCTCACACTCCTGTATCTGGGGATGTCTCTCTAACATCTGCCTCACACACCTCTTTCAGGGAGGTCCCTCTAACCCCTCTCTCTCATTCCTGTACCTGGGTATGTCCCTCTAACCGTTCTGCCACACTCCTGTATCTGGGGAGGTCCCTCTTACCTCTCTCTCACACAACTGTATCTGGAGAGGACCCACTAATTCCTCTCTCACACACCAGTATCTGGGGAGGTCCCTCTTAAAACGTTCTCACACCCCTGTATCTGGGAGGACCCTCTGACGCCTCACACTCCTGTATCGGAGGGAAGTTACTCTAACCCCTCTCTCACACAACTGTATCTGGGGAGGTCCCTCTAACATCTCACATAACTGTATCTGGGGAGGTCCCTCGAAACCCTCTCTCACACTCCTGTATCTGGGGAGGACCCTTAGCACCCGTCTCACAATCCTGTTTCTGGGCAGGACCCTCTAAAAGCTCACTCACACTCCTGTATCTGGGGAGGTCCCTCTAACTCCTCTCTCACACTCCTGTATCTGGGGGGCTGTCCGTCTAACCTCTCTCTCACACTCCTGTATCTGGGGAGGTCCCACTAACCTCTCTATCACACCTCTCTATCTGGAAAGGTCCCTCTAACCCCTCTCGCACACACCTGTATCAGGGGAGGTCCCTCCAACACCTCAGACTCATGTATCTGAGGAGTTCCCTACAACCCCCTATCACACCTCTGTATCTGGGGTGTCCTTCTAACCCCCTTTCAAACTCCTGTATCTGGGGAGATCCCTCTAACCCCTCCCTCACACTCCTGTATCTGGAGTATACCTCTAAACACTCTCCCTCACTCCTGTATATTGGGAAGCCACTTTAACACCTCTCTCACACTGCTGTACCTGGGGAGGTCTCTCTAACATCTCCCTCACACTCCTGTATCTGGGGAGGTCAACCCACCCCCTCTCCCAAACTCCAGTATCTGGGGAGGTCCCTTTAACCTCTCGTTCACACTCCTGAATCTGGGGAGGTCCCACTAACCTCTCTCTCACACCCCTGTATCTGGAAAGGTCCCTCTAACCCCTCTCGCACACACCTGTATCAGGGGAGGTCCCTCTAACACCTCACGCAGCTGTATCTGAGGAGGTCCCTACAACCCCCTCAAACACTCCTGTATCTGGAGAGGTCGCTCTAAATTTTCACTCTCATTCCGGTATCTGGGGAGGACCCTATAAACCCTCTCTCACACTCCTGTATCTGGGGAGGTCCCTCGAACCCTTCTCTCACACACCTGTATTTGGGGAGGTCCCGCTAACCCCTCACATTCCTGTATCTGGGGGATGTCCCTCTAACCACTCTCTCACACTCCTGTATCTGTTTCGTCCTTCTAACATCTCTCTCACAATCCTGTATCTGGGGAGGTCCCTCTAACCCCTCACACTCCTATGTCTGGCAAGGTCCCTCTAACTCTGCCCTCACAATTGTGTACCTGTGGGAGGTCCCTCTAACCCCTTTCTCACAATCCTGTATCTGGGGAGGACCCTCTAACATCTCACTCACACTCCTGTATATGGGTAGATCCCTCTAACCCCTCACATTCCTGTTTCTGGCAAAGTCCCTCTAACCCCTCTCTCACAATCCTGTATCTGTGGAGGTCCCTCTAAACACTCTCTCACACATCTGTATCTGGGGAGATCTCTCTAATCCCTCCTCTCCTGTAACTCGGGACGGCCCTTTAATCCCTCTCTCACACTCTTGTATCTGGGGAGGTCCCACTAACACCTCACATTCTAGTATCTGGCAAGGTTCCTCTAACCCCTCTCTCAAAATCCTGTACCTGGGAAAGTACCTCTAACCCCTTCTCACATACTTGTGTCTGCGGAGGTCCCTCTAACTCCTCCCTCTCACTCCTGTATCGGATTAGCCCCTCTAACTTCCCTCTCACACTCCTGTATCTGGGGAGGTCCCTCTAACATCTCCCACACACTCGTGTATCTGGGGAGGTCCCTCTAACATCTGCCTCACACACCTGTTCCTGGGGAGGTCCATCTAATCGCTCTCTCTCACGCCTGCACCTGGTGAGGTCCCTCTAACCTCTATCTCATGCTCCTGTATCTGGGGAGGTCCCTTTAACATCTCTCTCACACTCCTGTATCTACGGATGTCCCTCTTACCTCTCTCTCACACTCCTGTATAAGGGAGGTCCCTCTAACACCTCTCTCACACTCCTGTATCTGGGGAGGGCCCTCTAACCCCTCACATTCCTGTAACGGGCAATGTCCCTCTCACCCGTCTCTCTCACTCCTGTTTCTGGGAAGGTCCTTCGAACTCCTCTCCCACACTCCTGGATCGGGGGAGGTCCCTCTAACCCCTCTTTCACACTCCTGTATCTGGGGAGGTCCCACTAACCTCTCTCTCACACTCCTGATTCTGGGGAAGTCCCCCTAACACCTCTCTCACACTCCTGTATCTGTGGACGTGCCTCTAACCCCTCACATTCCTAGATCTGGCAAGGTCCCTCTAACCCGTCTCTGTCACTCCTGTATCTGGAGAGGTCCCTCTAACATCGCCCTCACACTCCTGTATCAGGGATGGTCCCTCTAACATCGCTCTCACACTCCTGTATCTGGGGAGGTCTCCCTAACATCTGCCTCACACATCTTTTCTGGAGAGGTCCCTCTAGCCTCTCTACCAGACTTCTGTTTCTGGGGAAGTCCCTATAAACCCTCTCTCAGACTCCTGTATCTGTGGAGGTCACTCTAACCCCTCACATTCCTGTATCTGACAAGGACCCTCTAACCCGTCTCTCTCACTCCTGTATCAGGGGTGGTCCCTCTAACCTCCCTCTCACACTCCTGTATCTGGGGAGGTTCCTCTAACCTCTCACACTCCTGTATCTGGATAAGCCCCTATAACCTCTCTCCCACAATCCTGTATCTGGGGAGGTCCCTCTAACTCCTCTCTCTCACTCCTGTATCTGGGGAGGTCTCTCTAACCCCTCACACCCCAGCATCTGGGGAGGTCTCTGTTACATCTGCCTCACACACCTGTTTCTGGGGAGGTCCTTCTAACCTCTCTCTCTCACTCCTGTACCTGGGGATGTCCCTCTAATCTCTCTCTCACGCTCCTGTATCTGGGAAGTTCCCTCTAACCCCACTCTCACACTCCAGTATCTGGGGAGGTCCCTCTAACCCCTCACATTCCTGTATCTGGCAAGGTCCCTCTAACATCTTTTGCTCACTCCTGTGTCTGGAGAGCTCCCTCTAAATTTTCTCTCTCACTCCTGTATCTGGAGAGGTCCCTCTAAGTCCTTTCCCTCACTCCTGTATCAGGGGAGGTCCCTCTAACCTCCCTCTCACACACCTGTATCTGGGGTGGTCTCTCTGACCCCTCACACTCCTGTATTTGGGGAGAACCCTCGAACCCCTCTCCATTACTCCTGTTTTTCGGTAGGTCCCTCTAACACCTCACTCTCACTCCTGTATCTGGATATGTCCCTCTAATCCCTCTCTCACACTCCTGTATATGGGGAGGTCGCTCTAACCCCTCTCTCCCACTCCTGTATCTGGGGTGGTCCCTCTAACCCACTCTCTCAAACGCCACTGTATCTGGGGAGGTCCCTCGAAACCCTCTCTCTCACTCCTGTATGTGGAGAGGTCCCTCTAACCGCACTCTCTCTTTCCTGTATCTGGGGAGGACCCTCTAACCCCACTCTCACACTCCTGTATCTGGGGAGGTCCCTCTAAGCCCTCACATTCCTGTATCTGGAGAGTTCCCTCTAAACCCTCTCTCGCACTCCCGTATCTGGGGAAGCCCTCTAACCGCCTCTCACACTCCTGTATCTGGAGAGGTCACTCTAACCACTCTCTCCCACTCCTGTCTCTGGAGAGGTCCCTATAACTCTTCTCTCTCATTCCTGTATCTGGGGTGGTCCCGCTAATATCGCCCTCACACTCTTGTATCTGGAGAGGTATCTCTAATATCTGCCACATACACCTGTTTATGGGGAGGTCCCTCTAACGCCTCTCCCACATTCCTGGATTGAGGGAGATCCCACTAACCCCTCTTTCACAATCCTGTATCTGGCGAGGTCCATCGAACACATCTCTCAATCCTGTATCTGAGGAAATCCCTCTAACCCCTCTGTCACACTCCTGTATCTGGGGAGGTCCCTCTAACTTCTCTCTCATACTCCTGTATCTGCGGATGTCCCTCTAACCTCTCTCTCACACTCCTGTATCTGGGGAGGTCCCTCTAACCCCTCCCTCACACTCCTGTATCCGAGGAGGTCCCACTAAACTCCTCACATTCCTGAATCTGGAAAGGTCCCTCTAACCCCTCTTTCACACTCCTGTATCTGGAGAGGTCCTTCTAAGCCCTCTCTCTCGCTCCTGTATCTGGGGAGGTCCCTCTAACCCCTCACATTCCTGTACTAGGAGCTCCTTCTAACTGCTCTCTCTCACTCCTGTATCAGGGGAGGTCACTCTAACCCCTCTCTCTCACTCCTGTGTCTGGAGAGGTCCCTCTAACTCCGCTCTCTCACTCCTGTATCAGAGAGGTCCCACTAAACTCCCTCTCACATTCCTGTATCTGGGGAGGTCCCTCTAACATCGCCATCACACTCCTGTATCTGGGTAGGTCTCTCTAACATCTGCCTCGCACACCTGTTTCTGGGGAGGTCCTTCGAAGCCCTCTCCCACACTCCTGGATCGGGGGACGTCTCTAACCCCTCATTCACACTCCTGTATCTGGGGAGGTCTCTCTAACCTCTCTCTCACACTCCTGATTCTGGGGAAGTCCCCCTAACCCCTCTCTCACACTACTGTATCTTTGGACGTGCCTCTAACGCCTCACATTCCTAGATCTGGCAAGGTCACTCTAACCCGTCTCTGTCAATCCTGTATCTGGAGAGGTCCCTCTAACATCGCCCTCACACTCCTGTATCAGGGATGGTCCCTCTAACATCGCTCTCACACTCCTGTATCTGGGGAGGTCTCCCTAACATCTGCCTCACACATCTTTATCTGGAGAGCTGCCTCTAGCCCCTCTACCACACTCCTGTTTCTGGGGAAGTCCCTCTAACCCCTCTCTCAGACTCCTGTATCTGTGGAGGTCACTCTAACCCCTCACATTCCTGTATCTGGCAAGGTCCCTCTAACCCGTCTCTCTCACTCCTGCATCAATGGTGGTCCCTCTAACCTCCCTCTCACACTCCTGTATCTGGGGAGGTTCCTCTAACCTCTCACACTCCTGTATCTGGATACGCCCCTATAACCTCTCTCCCACAATCCTGTATCTGGGGAGATCCCTCTAACTCCTCTCTCTCACTCCTGTATCTGGGGAGTTCTCTCTAACCCCTCACACTCCTGCATCTCGGGAGGTCTCTGTAACATCTGCCTCACACACCTGTTTCTGGGGAGGTCCCTCTAACACCTCTCTCTCACTCCTGTACCTGGGGATGTCCCTCTAATCTCTCTCTCACGCTCCTGTATCTGGGAGGTCCCGCTAACCTCTCTCTCACACTTCTGTATCTGGTGAGGTCCCTCTAACCCCACTCTCACACTCCTGTATCTGGGGAGGATCTCTAACCCCTCACATTCCTGTATCTGGCAAGGTCGCTCTAACACCTTTTGCTCACTCCTGTGTCTGGAGAGCTCCGTCTAAATTTTCTCTGTCACTCCTGTATCTGGAGAGGTCCCTCTAAGCCCTTTCTCTCACTCCTGTGTCAGGGGAGGACCTTCTAACCTCCCTTTCACACACCTGTATCTGGCGAGGTCTCTCTCACACCTCACACTCCTGTATTTGGGGAGGACCCTGGAACCCCTCTCCATTACTCCTGTATGTCGGTAGTGCCCTCTAACACCTCACTCTCACTCCTGTATCTGGATAGGTCCCTCTAATCCCTCTCTCACACTCCTGTATATGGGGAGGTCGCTCTATACCCTCTCTCCCACTCCTGTATCTGGGGTGGTCCCTTTAACCCACTCTCTCAAACGCCACTGTATCTGGGGAGGTCCGTCGAAACCCTCTCTCTCACTCCTGTATGTGGAGAGGTCCCTATAACCCCTCTCTCACAATCCTGTATCTGGGGCGGTCCCTCTAACTCCTCTCTCACACCCCTGTATCTGGGGAGGTATCACTAACCCCTCTCTCTCACTCCTCTATGTGGGGAGGTCCCACTAACCACCTGTCTCACACGCCCCTGGATCTGGGGAGGTCCCTCTAAACCCTCTCTCTCACTCCTGCACCTGGGGAGGTCCATCTAACCTCGCTCTCACACTGCTGTGTCTGGTGAGGTTCCTCCAACATCTCTCTCACACTCCTGTATCTGCGGAGGTCCGTCTAACCTCTCTCTCACACTCCTGTAGCTGGGGAGGTCCCTCTAACCCCTCTCTCTCACTCCTGTAACTGGGGAGGTCCCTCTAAGCCCTCTTTCTCACTCCTGTATCTGGGAAGTTCCCGTGAAACGCTCTCTCACACTCCTGTAGCTGGGGAGGTCCGTCTCGCCCTTCTCTATCACTCCTGTATCTGGGTAGGTCCCTCAAACCCCTCACATTCCTGTATCTGTCAAGTTCCCTCTAAACCTTCTCTCACACTCCAGTTACCAGGGGAGATCTCAGTAACCACTCAATCTCCTGTATCTGGGGAGGTCCCTCGAACCCCTCTCTCACACTCCTGTATGTCGGGAGGTCCCTCTAACACCTCTCTCTCACTCCTGTATCTGGAGAGGTCCCTCAAACCTCTCTCTCACACTCCTGTATCTGGGTAGTCCCTCTAACATCTCTCTCACACTCCTGTATCAGGGGAGGACCCTCTAACCCCTATCTCACACCCCTGTATCTCGGAGGTCCCTCTAACCCCTCTCTCTCACTCCTGTATCTGGGGAGGTGCCTCTAACTTCCTCTCTGACTCCTGTATCTGGGGAGGTCCATCTAACCCCCTCTCACACTCCTGTATCTGGGGAGGTCCCTCTAACCGCTCTCTCTCACTCCTATATCTGGGGAGGTCGCTCAAAATCTCTCACTCACCCCTGTATCTGGGGAGGTCCCTCGAACCCCTCTCTCACACTCCTGTGTCTGGCAAGGTCCTTCTAACCCTGCTCTCACAATTCTGTATCTGGGGAGATCCCTCTAACCCTCTTTCACACTCTTGTATCTGGGGAGGTCCCTCTTACATCTCTCTCACACTCCTGTATCTGCGGAGGTCCCTCCAAACTCTCTCTCACACTCCTGTATATGTGCAGTTCCCTCTAACCACTCACATTCCTGTAGCTGGCAAGGTTCCTCTAAACCTTCTCTCACACTCCAGTACCTGGGGAGATCTCAGTAACCACTCAAACTCCTGTATCTGGGGAGATCCCTCGAACCCCTCTCTCACACTACTGTATGTCTGGAGGTCCCTCTAACAACTCTCTCTCACTCCTGTATCTGGAGAGGTCCCTCTAACCCCTCTCTCACACTCCTGTATCTGGGGATGTCCCTCTAACCCACAATCACAATCCTGTATCTGGGGAGGTCCCTCTAGCCCCTCTATCTCACTCCTGTATCTGGGGTGGTCCCTCTAACCCAATCTCTCACACGCCCCTGTATCTGAACAGGTCCCTCGAACCCCTCTCTCACACTTCTGTATGTGGAGACGTCCCTCTTACCGCGCTCTCTCATTCCTCTATCTGGGGAGGACACCTGAAACCCTCTCTCACAGTGCTGTATCTGGGGTGATCCCTATTTTGCCTCTCTCACAATCCTGTATCTGGGGTGGTCCCTCTAACCCCCTCTCACACTCCTGTATCTGGGGTGGTCGCTCTAACCCCTCTCTCTCACTCCTCTATCTGGGGAGGTCCCTCGAACCCTCTCTCTCACACGCCCCTGTATCTGGGGAGGTCCCTCTAAAATCTCTCTCACACTCCTGTATCTGCGGTGGCCCCTCTAACGCCCTCTCACACTCCTGTATCTGGGGAGGGCCCTGTAAATCCTCTCTCTCACTCCTGTACCTGAGGAGGTCCCTCTAACCATTCTCTCACACTGCTGTATCTGGTGAGGTCCCTCTAACATCTCAATCACAAAACTGTAGCTGGGGAGGTCCCTCTAACCAGTCTCGCTCACTCCTGTATCTGGGGTGGTCCCCCTAACCCACTATCTCACACGCCCCTATATCAGGGGAGGTCCCTCGAACCCCTCTCCCTCACTCCTGTATGTGGTGAGGTCCCTCTAACCGCGGTCTCTCATTCCTGTATCTGGGGAGGACACTCGAAACCCTCTCTCACAGTGCTGTATCTGGGGAGATCCTTATAACGTCTCTCTCACACCCCTGTATCTGGGGAGCTCCCTCGATCCCCCTCTCACACTCCCGTATCTGGGGAGGTCTCTCTAACCCCTCTCTCTCACTCCTTCATCTGGGGAGGTCCCTCGAGCCCCCTCTCTCACACGCCCCTGTGTCTGGAGAAGTCCCTCTAAAATCTCTCTCACACTCCTGTATCTGCGGTGGTTCCTCTAACCCCCTCTCACACTCCTCTATCTGGGGAGGTCCCTCTAAATCCTCTCTCTCACTCCTGTACCTGGGGAGGTCCCTCTAACCATTCTCTCACACTGCCGTGTCTGGGGAGGTCGCTCTAACATCTCTCGCACACTCCTGTATCTGCGGAAGTCCCTCTACCCTCTCTCTCACACTCCTGTAGCTGGGGAGGTCGCTCTAACCCCTCACATTCCTGTATCTGGCAAGGTCCCTCTAATCGGTCTCTCTCACTACTGTATCTGGGGAGGTCAATCTAACCCCTCTCTCACACCCCTGTATTTCGGGACGTCCATCTAACCCCCCTCTCTCACTCCTGCATCTGAAGAGGTCCCACTAACCCCGCTCTCTCACTGCTGTATCTGGAGAGGACCCTCTAAACCGTCTTTCACACTCCTGTCTCTGGGGATGTACCTATAACCTCTCTCTCACAATCCTGTATTTGGGGAAGACCTTCTAACCTTTCACTAACACTCCTGTATTTTGGCAATTCACTCTAAACCCTCTCTCACACTCCTGTATCTGGGGAGGACCCTCTAACCCCTCTCTCACACCCCTGTATCTAGGAGGTCCCTCTAACCACTCTCTCCCACTCCTGTATCTGGGGAGGTGCCTCTAACCCCCTCTCTCACTCCTGTATCTGGGGAGGTGCCTCTAACCCCCTCTCACAATCCTGTATCTGGGGAGGTCCCTCTAATCCCTATCTCTCACTCCTATATCTGGGGAGGTCCCTCTACGCCCCTCACTCACCCCTGTATCGGGGCAGGTCCCTCTAACTCCTCTCTCACACTCCTGTATCTAGCAAGGCCCCTCTAACCCCTCACACTCCTGTGTCTGGCAAGGTCCTTCTAACCCTGCTCTCACA
The DNA here is from genome assembly GCF_044704955.1 of Pristiophorus japonicus. Classification (NCBI taxonomy): domain Eukaryota; kingdom Metazoa; phylum Chordata; class Chondrichthyes; family Pristiophoridae; genus Pristiophorus; species Pristiophorus japonicus. The sequence continues at coordinate 2,999,229 of NW_027254201.1, read as the reverse complement.
ATTCTGTATCTGGGAAGGTCCCTCTAACCCTCTTTCACACTCTTGTATCTGGGGAGGTCCCTCTTACATCTCTCTCACACTCCTGTATCTGCGGAGGTCCCTCCAAACTCTCTCTCACACACCTGTATCTGTGCAGTTCCCTCTAACCACACACATTCCTGTAGCTGGCAAGGTTCCTCTAAACCTTCTCTCACACTCCAGTACCTCGGGAGATCCCTAAAACCCCTCTCTCAAATTGCTGTATCTGGGGATCTCTCTCTAACCCCTCTCTCTAACTCCTGTATCTGTAGAGGTCCCTCTAACTCCTCTCTATCACTCCTGTATCAGGCGAGGTCCCTCGAACCCATCTCTCACACTCCTGTATCAGGAGAGTTCCCTCTAACCACTCTCTCTCACTCCTGTATCTGGTAAGTTCCCTCTAAACCTTCTCTCACACTCCAGTTTCTAGGGAGTTCCCTCTAACCCCCTTTCTAACACACCCCTATATCTGGGGAGGTCCCTCGAAACCATGTCTCACACTCCTGTGTCTGGGGATGTCCCGCTTACATCTCTCTCACACTCCTGTATCTGCGGAGGTCCGTCTAACCTCTCTCTCACACTCCTGTAGCTGGGGAGGTCCCTCTAACCCCTCTCTCTCACTCCTGTAACTGGGGAGGTCCCTCTAAGCCCTCTTTCTCACTCCTGTATCTGGGAAGTTCCCGTGAAACGCTCTCTCACACTCCTGTAGCTGGGGAGGTCCGTCTCGCCCTTCTCTATCACTCCTGTATCTGGGTAGGTCCCTCAAACCCCTCACATTCCTGTATCTGTCAAGTTCCCTCTAAACCTTCTCTCACACTCCAGTACCAGGGGAGATCTCAGTAACCACTCAATCTCCTGTATCTGGGGAGGTCCCTCGAACCCCTCTCTCACACTCCTGTATGTCGGGAGGTCCCTCTAACACCTCTCTCTCACTCCTGTATCTGGAGAGGTCCCTCAAACCTCTCTCTCACACTCCTGTATCTGGGTAGTCCCTCTAACATCTCTCTCACACTCCTGTATCAGGGGAGGACCCTCTAACCCCTATCTCACACCCCTGTATCTCGGAGGTCCCTCTAACCCCTCTCTCTCACTCCTGTATCTGGGGAGGTGCCTCTAACTTCCTCTCTGACTCCTGTATCTGGGGAGGTCCATCTAACCCCCTCTCACACTCCTGTATCTGGGGAGGTCCCTCTAACCGCTCTCTCTCACTCCTATATCTGGGGAGGTCGCTCAAAATCTCTCACTCACCCCTGTATCTGGGGAGGTCCCTCGAACCCCTCTCTCACACTCCTGTGTCTGGCAAGGCCCTTCTAACCCTGCTCTCACAATTCTGTATCTGGGGAGGTCCCTCTAACCCTCTTTCACACTCTTGTATCTGGGGAGGTCCCTCTTACATCTCTCTCACACTCCTGTATCTGCGGAGGTCCCTCCAAACTCTCTCTCACACTCCTGTATCTGTGCAGTTCCCTCTAACCACTCACATTCCTGTAGCTGGCAAGGTTCCTCTAAACCTTCTCTCACACTCCAGTACCTGGGGAGATCCCTATAACCCCTCTCTCACATTGCTGGATCTGGGGAACTCGCTCTAACCCCTCTCTCTAACTCCTGTATCTGGAGAGGTCCCTCTAACTCCTCTCTATCACTCCTGTATCAGGCGAGGTCCCTCGAACCCATCTCTCACACTCCTGTATCAGGAGAGCTCCCTCTAACCACTCTCTCTCACTCCTGTATCTGGTAAGTTCCCTCTAAACCTTCTCTCACACTCCAGTTTCTAGGGAGTTCCCTCTAACCCCCTCTCTAACACACCCCTATATCTGGGGAGGTCCCTCGAAACCATGTCTCACACTCCTGTGTCTGGGGATGTCCCGCTTACATCTCTCTCACACTCCTGTATCTGCGGAAGTCCCTCTAACCTCTCTCTCACACTCCTGTATTTCTTGTGGTCCCTCTAACCCCTCTCTCTCACTCCTGTACCTGGGGAGGTCCCTCTAACATCTCTCTCACACTCCTGTATCTGCGGAGGTCCCTCTAACCTCTCTCTCACACTCCTGTATCTGCGGAGGTCCAGCTAACCCCCTCTCACACTCCTGTATCTGGGAAGGTCCCTCTAACCCCTCTCTCTTACTCCTGTACCTGGGGAGGTCCCTCTAACCTCACTCTCACACTCCTGTATCTGGGGTGGTTCCTCTAACACAGATAACCAGATTATATCAGGAAGGGACAGAGCAGACAATCAATAGAGTGCACCAGAAAATAGGGTTAAGTTCCGAAAGAATAGCGATAAGACAATTAGGGCAATAGTAAAAAAAAAATAATATTAAGATGTCTAATAACGTTAAAACAGAAATTTAAAATCATTGTATCTCAATTCACGAAGCATCTGTGATAAGGTAAACGAATTAACATCGCAAATAGATGTACAAGGATGCGATATAGTTCAAATTATGGAGACATGGTTGCAGCGTGACCAGGGTTGGGAACTGAATATCCAAGGACATTCTAGTTTAAGAAGGACAGGCAAAAAGGAAGATGGGCTGGTGTGGCATTGTTAGTAAAGGATCAAATAAGAGCAATAGAGAGAAAGGATATTCGATCAGAAAATCAAGATGTATAATCAGTCTGGATGGAACCAAGTTGTACCAAGGGGCAGAAAATATTGGTGGGAGTTGCCTATTGGCCTCCAAAAAGTAGGGACAGTGTAGGGGACGGTAAAAGACAGGGAATTAGAGATGCATGCAGCAACGTGACTACAGTAATCGTAGGTGACTTTAATCTAAGTATAGACTCGCCAAACCACATTAGTAATAAAACTGTGGCAAACAGATTTCTGGAATGTGTAAGAGATGTCTTTTTTTTGACCAATATGTTGAGGAGCCGAATAGGGAACAGGCTATCCTAGACAGGGTAATGTGTAATAGGAGGGGTTAATTAACAGTCCTGTTGTTCGGGGTCAATTTGTGAGTAGTGACTATAACATGAATTCATTATTAAAATTGGCAGTGAGGTAGTCCAAACCGAAACTAGTGTCCTCACTCTAAAAAAGGAAATTACGAAGGAATGGGCAACTAATTGGCCATGATAGATTGGGGATATTCGTTGCAAGGCATGACAGTGGATTGGCAATGGCCAATGTGCAAGGAACAATTGCATAAATTGCAAAAGTTACACTTTCTTTTCTGGCGTAAAAACACAAAAGGAAAAGTGGCCCAAACATGGCTAGCAAAAGAAATTAAGGATAGTATTTTATCAAAAAGAATTTACACGAAATTGCCAGAAAAAGGAGCAAGCCTGAGGATTGGGAGCTGTTTAGATTTCAGCAAAAAAGAATCAAGAAATTGATGAAGAGGGATACATAGTGTATGAGAGTAAGCTTGCCAGGAACATAAAACCCGATTGGAAAAGTTTATACAAGTACACAAAAAGAAAAAAGATTAGTGAAGATAAATGTAGGTCGTTTACAGACAGAAACGGGAGAAATTGTAATTGGGAAGAAGGAAATGGCAGAACAATTAAATAAATACTTCAGTTCTGTCTTTACACAAGAGGGCACAAATAATGTCCCAGAAATGCTCGGCAACCAGGGGTCTCGTGAGCAAGAGGAATTAAAGGAAATGGTAATTAGTAAGCATATAGTGCTGAAGAGATTAATGGGACTGAAGACAAGATAATACCCCAGGGCCTCATGATCTGCCATGCCAGAGTACTAAAAGAGGTAGCCATGGAAATATTAGCTGCATTGGTTGTCATCTTCCAAAATTCTATAGATTGTGGAACAGTTCCTGCAGATTGTAGGGTGGCAAATGTAACCCTGATATTTAAAAAAGGAGCGAGAGAGAAAACGGGGAACTACAGACCGTTTAGCGTTACATGAGTAGTAGGGAAAATTAGGGAGCCTATATTAAAGGATGTGAAAACGACACATTTAGATAATATCAACTCGATTAAACATGGTCAACATGGATTTATGAAAGGAAAATCATATTTGACAAACCTACTGGAGATTTTTGAGGATGTAACTGATTAAATAAATAAGGGAGAACCAGTGGGTGTGGTGTACTTGGATTTTCAGAAGGCCTTTGATAAAATCCCACATAAGAGGTTACAGTGCAAAATTAAAGCACATAGCATTGGGGGTAATGTCTTGGCATAGATTGAAAATTGGCTAACTGACAGGAAACAGAGAGTAGGAAGAAACGCAACTTTGTTCGGGCAGCGACTAGTTGGGTACCACAAGGATCAGTGTTTGGCCCCCAGCTTTTCATAATTTATAAAATGTTTTGGATGAGGGAACCAAATGTAATTCTTCCCAGTTTGCTGACAACATAAAACTAGGTGGGATTGTGAGTTGTGAGCAAGATGCAAAGAAACTGCAAGGCGATTTCGATAGGTTGAGGGAATGGGCGAACACATGGCAGATGCAGTATAATGTGGATAAACTTGAAGTTATCCACTTTGGTCGGAAAAACATAAGCACACCTTGCCACAGCAGAATTACAAGCAAGGAATCTCAGTCCACCCACCAGTTTTAATGGGATATTTAATGTTAAGGACCCACAGCAAGACTGGCTCCAAGTGGAAACCAGTAATGCCGCTGCTGAATGAGACTCAATGCGGGCAGTAAGGGGAACGCATTGAGTGTTTAATAAGAATTAGAGAATGGGGGAAGTAAGAGGAATACAGTGAGTGTTTAATTAGATATAGAGTGTGAGGGCAGTAAGGCGAAAACAGTGAGTGTATAATTAAAAATAGAGAGTGGGAGCACAAGTGGAATAGATTGGGTGTTACATTAGATATAGAGAATTCGGGCAGTAAAGGGAATACAGTGAGAGTTTAACCAGAAATAGAGAGTAGGGGCCGTAAGGGGATACAGTGAGTGTTAAATTAGAAATAGAAAATGGGGGCAATAATTGGAACACAGTGAGTGTATAATCGAAATCGAGAGTGGGGGCAGTAAGAGGAACACTGAGTGTTTAATTGGAAATAGAGAGTGGGAGAAGTAAGGGGGACACAGTGAGTGAATAGTTGGAAATAGCGTGTCAGGGCAGTAACGGGAACACAGTGAGTGTACAATCGAAATAGAGAGTGGGGCAGTGAGGGGAACACATTGAGTGTATAATTAGAAATCGAGAGTGGGGGCAGTAAGGGGAACACTGAGTGTTTAATTAGACATGGAGAGTGGGGGTAGGAAGGGGAACACAGTGAGTGTTTAATTGGAAATAGAGAGTTTGGGCAGTAAGTGGAACACAATGAGTGTTGAATTAGGAATAGAGAATGGGGGCACTAATGGGAACACATTTAGTGTTGAATTAGGAATAGAGAATGGGGGCACTAATGGGAACACATTTAGTGTTGAATTAGAAATAGAGAGTGAGGGGACTAAGGGGAACACAGTGAGTGTTGAATTATAAATAGAGAGTGGGGGCAGAAAGGGGAGCACACTCAGTGTCAAATTAGGAACAGAGAATGGGGGCAGTAAGGGGAACACAGTGAGTGTTGAATTAGAGATAGAGAGTGTGGGGGCAGTAATGGGGACACAATGAGTGTCGAATTAGGAATAGAGAATGGAGGCAGTAAGGGGAAAACATTGAGTGTTTAATTAGAAATAGATTGTCGGGCAGGAAGGGGAAAACAGTGAGTGTTTAATTAGAAATATATTTTTTGGGGGGCAGTAAGTGGAATACAGTCTGTGTTTCATTAGAAATAGAGAGTGGGGGCAGGATGGGGAAAAGAGTGAGTGTTTAATTAGAAATAGAGAGTGGGGGCAGTAAGGGGAATAGAGTGACTGTTAAATTAGAAATAGAGAATGAAGGCAGTAAGGGGAACACATTGAGTGTTGAATTAGAAATAGATTGTGGGGGCAGTAAGGGGAAAACAGTGAGTGTATAATTAGAAATAGAGTGCGGGGGAATAAGCAGAATACAGTGGATGTTAAATTAGAAATAGAGAGTAGGGGCAGTTAGGGGATGCAGTGAGTGTTGAATTAGGAATAGAGCATGGGAGCAGTAATGGGAACACAATGAGTGTCGAATTAGAAATAGAGAAAGGGGCAGTAAGGGGAACATATTGAGTGTCTAATTAGAAATAGAGAGTCCGGGCAGTAAGGAGAATACTGTGAATATTTAATGAGAAATAGAGAGTGTTGGTAGTAACGGCAACACAGCGAGTGTTTAATTAGAAATAGAGAATGGGGGCAGTAAGTGGAACACAGTGAGTGTTGAATTGGAAATAGAGAGTGGACGCAGTGAGGGGACCACAGATAGTCTTTAATTAGACAGAGAGTTGGGGCAGTAAGGGGAACATTGTTAACATTTAATGAGAAAAAGAGAATGGGGGCAGTAAGGGGAACAGAGTGAGTGCTTAATTAGAAATAGAGAGTGAGGGTAGCAGGGGGAACACAGTGAAAGTTTAATTCGAAATAAACAGTGTGGGCAGTAAAGGGAACACAGTCAGTGTTTAATTAGAAATAGAAATTGGAGGCATTAAGTGGAACACAGTGATTGTTTAATTACAAATACAGATTGGAGGCATTAAGTGGAACACAGTGAGTGTTTAATGAGAAATAGAGAGTGGGTGCAGTAAGGGGAAGACGTGAGTGCTGATTTAGAAATGGAGTTTTCGGGCAGTAAGGGGAACACAGTGAGTGCTGATTTAGAAATACAGAGTGGGGGCAGTAAGGGGAACACAGAGTGTTCAATTAGAAATAGAGAGGGTGGGCAGTAAAGGGTACACAGTGACTGCTCAATTAGAAATAGAGAGTGGGGGCAGTCAGGGGAACAGAGCGAGTGCTTATTTAGAAATAATAAGTGGGGCAGTAAGTGGAACAAAGTCAGTGTTTAATTAGAAATAGAGTGTGGGGGCATTAAGTGGAGCATAGTGCATGTATAATTAGAAATGATGTCTTGGGATTGTACGGGTAGCAACGTGACTGTTTTATTTGAAATAGAGATTGTGGCAGTAAGTGGAACACAGAGAATGTTTAATTATAATTCGAGAGCGGGGCAGTAAGGGGAACACAGTGAATGTCTAATTAGAAGAAGAGAGTGGGGGTAGTAACTGTAAAACCGAAAGTGCGATTTAGAAATAGATAATGGGGGCAGTAAGGGCAACACAGTGAGTGTTTAATTAGAAATGGAGTGTGGGGGCAGTAAGGGGAACACAGTGAGTGTTTAATTAGAAATAGAAAGTAGGGCAATAAGGGGAAAACAGAGTATTTATTTCGAAATATGAGTGGGTGCAGTAAGGGAAACACAGTGACTGTTTAATTAGAAGTAGCGAATGGGGGCAGTCAGCGGAACACATTGAGCGTTTAATTTGAAATCGAGAGTGCGGGCAGTAAGGGGAACAAGAGTGAATGTTTAATTAGAAATAGAGAGTGGCGGCAGTAAGGGGAACACAGTGAGTGTTTAATTAGAAATAGAAAGTAGGTGTAGTAAGGGGAACACAGAGTGTTTGATTAGAAATAGAGAGAGGGGGCAGTAAGGGGAAAATATTCAGTGTTCGATTAGAAATAAAGAGTGGGGGCAGAAAGTGGAACATAGTGAGTGAATAATTAGAAATAGAGAGTGGGGGTAGTAAGGGTAACAGCGTGACTATTTTATTCGAAACAGAGAGTGGGGCCGTAAGGGGAAGACGGTGAGTGTTTAATTAGAAATGGATAGTGGGGCAGTAAGGATGTCACAGTGAATGTTTAATTGGAAGTAGAGAGTCGGGATAGTAAGGGGTAAACAATGAGTGTTTAATTAGAAGAGAGTGGACGCAGTGAGGGGACCACAGATAGTCTTCAATTAGACATAGAGTTGGGGCAGTAAGGGGAACATTGTTAACATTTAATGAGAAAAAGAGAATGGGGGCAGTAAGGGGAACAGAGTGAGTGCTTAATTAGAAATAGAGAGTGGGGGTAGCAAGGGGAACACAGTGAAAGTTTAATTAGAAATAGACAGTGTGGGCAGTAAAGGGAACACAGTCAGTATTTAATTAGAAATAGAGATTGGAGGCATTAATTGGAACACAGTGAGTGTTTAATAAGAAATAGAGTGTGGGTGCAGTAAGGGGAACACAGTGAGTGCTGATTTAGAAATAGAGTTCTTGAGCAGTAAGGGGAACACAGTGAGTGCTGATTTAGAAATAGAGAGTGGGGGCAGTAAGGGGAACACAGTGAGTGCTGATTTAGAAATAGAGAGTGGGGGCAGTAAGGGGAACACAGTGAGTTATTAAAGGAAATAGAAAGTAGGGGCAGTAAGGGGAACACAGAGTGTTCAATTAGAAATAGAGAGTGTGGGCAGTCAGAGGAATAGAGTGAGTGCTTATTTAGATATAATAAGTGGGGCAGTAAGTGGAACAAAGTCAGTGTTTAATTTGAAATAGAGAGTGGGGGCATTAAGTGGAGCATAGTGCGTGTATAATTATAAATGGTGTCTTGGGATTGGAAGGGTACCAACGTGACTGTTTTATTTGAAATAGAGATTGTGGCAGTACGTGGAACACATAGAATGTTTAATTATAATTCGAGAGTGGGGCAGTAAGGGGAACACAGTGAGTGTCTAATTAGAAGAAGAGAGTGGGGGTAGTAACTGTAAAACCGAAAGTGCGAATTAGAAATAGATAATGGGGGCAATAAGGGAAACACAGTGATTGTTTAATTAGAAATGGAGAGTGGGGGCAGTAAGGGGAACACAGTGAGTGTTTAATTAGAAATAGAAAGTCGGGGCAATAAGGAGAAAACAGAGTATTTATTTAGAAATATGAGTGGGGGCAGTAAGGGAAACACAGTGACTGTTTAATTAGAAGTAGAGAATGGGGGCAGTAAGGGGAATGCAGTGAGTGTTTAATTAGAAATAGAGAGTGGGGTCACTAAGGCGAATACAGTGAGTGTTCATTGAACATTGAGAGTGGGGGCACGAAGGGAATACAGTGAGTGTTTACTTAGAATTAGAGAATGGGCGCAGTATGGCAAAAACAGTGAGTATTTAATTCGAAATAGAGAGATTTGGCGCAGCAAGGGGTACATGGTTAGTGTTTAATTAGAGATAGAGAGCAGGAGCAGTAAGTGTAATACAGTGAGTATTTAATTAAAATTAGAGAGTGGGGGCAGCAAGGGGAATATACCGAGTGTTAAAATAGAAATAGATGGTGCAGCAGTACGGCGAACACAATGATTCTTTTGGGGGAGTGTTTGCTAGTGCTTTTGGGGAGGATTTAAACTAATATCGTAGGGGGATGGAAACCAATGCAGGGAGACAGAGGGAAACAAAAAGAGGCAAAAGCAAAAGACAGAAAGGAGATGAGGAAAAGTGGAGGGCAGAGAAACCCAAGGCAAAGAACAAAAAGGGCCACTGTACAGCAAAATTCCAGAAGGACAAAGGGTGTTAAAAAAACAAGCATGAAGGCTTTGTGTCTTAATGCAAGGAGTATCCGAAATAAGTTGGATGAAATAACTGTGCAACTAGATGTTAGCAAATATGATGTGATTGGGATTACGGAGACGTGGCTCCAGGATGATCAGGACTGGGAACTCAAAATCCAGGCGCATTCAACATTCAGGAAATATAGAATAAAAGGAAAAGGAGGTGGGGTAGCATTGCTGGTTAAGGAGCAGATTAAGGCAATAGTTCGGAAGGACATTAGCTTGGATGATGTGGAATCTATATGGGTAGAGCTGCAGAATACCAAAGGGCAAAAAAACGTTCGTGGGAGTTGTGTACAGTCCTCCAAACATTAGTAGTGATGTTGGGGAGGGCATCAAACATGAAATTAGGGGTGCGTGCAATAAAGGTGCAGCAGTTATAATGGGTGACTTTAATATGCACATAGATTGGGTTAACCAAACTGGAAGCAATACGGTGGAGGAGGATTTCCTGGAGTGCATAAAGGATGGTTTTTTTCGACCAATATGTCGAGGAACCAACAAGGGGTAGGCCATCGTAGACAGGGTGTTGTGTAATGAGAGAGTATTAATTAGCAACCTCGTTGTGCGAGGCCCCTTGGGGAAAGGTGACCATAATATGGAGGAATTCTGCATTAGGATGGAGAATGAAACAGTTAATTCAGAGACCATGGTCCAGAACTTAAAGAAGGGTAACTTTGAAGGTATGAGGCGTGAATTGGCTAAGATAGATTGGCGAATGATACTGAAGGGGTTGACTGTGGATGGGCAATGGCAGACATTTAGAGACCGCATGGATGAACAACAACAATTGTACATTTCTGTCTGGCGTAAAAATAAAAAAGGGAAGGTGGCTCCACCGTGGCTGTCAAGGGAAATCAGGGATAGTATTAAAGCCAAGGAAGTGGCATACAAATTGGCCTGAAATATCAGCGAACCCGGGGACTGGGAGAAATTTAGAACTCAGCAGAGGAAGACAAAGTGGTTGATTAGGGCAGGGAAAATGGAGTACGAGAAGAAGCTTGCAGGGAACATTAGGACGGATTGCAAAACCTTCTATAGATATGTAAAGAGAAAAAGGTTACTAACGACAAACGTAGGTCCCCTGCAGTCAGAATGAGGTGAAGTCATAACGGGGAACAAAGAAATGGCGGACCAATTGAAGAAGTACTTTGGTTTGGTATTCAGTGAGGAGGACACAAACAACCTTCCGGATATAAAAGGGGTCGGAGGGTCTAGTAAGGAGGAGGAACTGAGGGAAATCCTTATTAGTCGGGAAATTGTGTTGGGGAAATTGATGTGATTGAAGGCCGATAAATCCCAGGGCCTGATGGACTGCATCCCAGAGTACTTAAGGAGTTGGCCTTGGAAATAGTTGATGCATTGACAGTCATTTTCCAACATTCCATTGGCTCTGGATCAGTTCCTATAGAATGGAAGGTAGCCAATGTAACCCCACTTTTTAAAAAAGGAGGGTGAGAGAAAACAGGGAATTATAGACCGGTCAGCCTGACATCGGTAGTGGGTAAAATGATGGAATCAATGATAAAGGATATCATAGCAGTGCATTTGGAAAAAGGTGATATGATAGGTCCAAGTCAGCATGGATTTGTGAAAGGGAAATCAGGCTTGACAAATCTTCTGGAATTTTTTGAGGATGTTTCCAGTAGAGTGGACAAGGAAGAACCCGTTGATGTGGAATATTTGGTCTTTCAGAATGCTTTCGACAAGGTCCCAGACAAGAGATTAATGTGCAAAGTTAAAGCACATGGGATTGGGGGTAGTGTGCTGACAGGGATTGAGAACTGTTTGTCAGACAGAAAGAAAAGAGTAGGAGCAAATGGCGACTTTTCAGAATGGCAGGCAGTGACTAGTGGGGTACCGCAAGGTTCTGAGCCGGGGCCCCAGCTGTTTACACTGTACATAACGACTTAGACGAGGGGATTAAATGTAGTATCTCCAAATTTGCGGTTGATACTAAGTTGGGTGGCTGTGTGAGCTGCGAGGAGGATGCTATGAGGCTGCAGAGTGACTTGGATAGGTTAGGTGAGAGGGCAAATGCATGGCAGATGAAGTATAATGTGGATAAATGTGAGGTTATCCACTTTGGTGGTAGAAACAGAGAGACAAACTATTATCTGAATGGTGACAGATTAGGAAAAGGGGAGGTGCAACGAGACCTGGGTGTCATGGTACATCAGTCATTGAAGGTTGGCATGCAGGTACAGAAGGCGGTTAAGAAAGCAAATGGCATGTTGGCCTTCATAGCGAGGGGATTTGAGTACAGGGGCAGGGAGGTTTTGCTCCAGTTGTACAGGGCCTTGGTGAGGCCACACCTGGAGTATTGTGTACAGTTTTGGTCTCCTAATCTGAGGATGGACATTCTTGCTATTGAGGGAGTGCAGCGAAGGTTCACCAGTCTGATTCCCGGGATGGCGGGACTGACTTATCAAGAAAGACTGGATCAAGTGGGCTTGTATTCACTGGAGTTCAGAAGAATAAGAGGGGACCTCATAGAAACATTTAAAATTCTGACGGGTTGAGACAGGTTAGATGCAGGAAGAATGTTCCCAATGTTGGGGAAGTCCAGAACCACGGGTCACAGTCTCAGGATAAGGGGTAAGCGATTTAGGACCGAGATGAGGAGGAATTTCTTCACCCACAGAGTGGGGAACCTGTGGAATTCTCGACCACAGAAAGTTGTTGAGGCCAATTCACTAAATATATTCAAAAAAGAGTTAGATGAAGTCCTTACTACTAGGGGAATCAAGGTGTATGGTGAGAAAGCAGGAATGGGGTACTGAAGTTACATGTTCAGCCATGAACTCATTGAATGGTGGTGCAGGCTACAAGGGTCGAATGGCCTACTCCTGCACCGATTTTCTATGTTTCTATGTTTCAATTAGAAATAGCGAGTGGGGGCTACACTGCGAACACAGTGACTGTTTAATTAGAAGTAGAGAGTGGCGGCAATAATGGGAACTCAGCGAGTGTTTAATTTGAAAAAGTGAGTGGGGGCAGTATCAGGAACACAGTGTTTAATTCGAAACAGTGAATGGGGGCAGTAAGGGGAATACAGTGAGTGTTTAATTAGAAATAGAGGGTGGGGGCAGCATGGGTAACACAGTGAATATTTAATTCGAAATAGAGAGATTTGGGGCAGCAAGTGGAACACGGTTAGTGTTTAATTAGAAATAGAGTGCAGGCGCAGTAAGTGTAATAAGTGACTATTTCATTAGAATTAGTGAGTGGGTGCAGCAAGGGGAACACAGTGAGCGCTTAATTAGAATTAGAGAGTGGTGGCAGTAAGGGGAATAGACTGAGTGCTCAAATAGAAATAGAGAGTGCAGCAGTAATGCGAACACATTGAGTCTTTAATTCGAAATAGAGGGTGGGGGCTGCACTGCGAGCACAGTGACTGTTTAATTAGAAATAGAGATTGGGGGCAGCAAGGGGAAAACAGTGAGTGTTTAATTAGAAATAAACAGTGTGGGAGTAAGGAGAACACAGAAAGTGTTTAATTCGATATAGAGAGTTGGGCAGTAATGTGATTACATTGAGAGTTTAATTAGAAGTAGAAAGTGGGGGCAGTATGGGGTATACAGCGAGTGTTTAATTGAAATAGGGAGTGGGGGCAGTAAGGGGAACACAGTGTTTAATTAGAAACAGAGAATGTTGGCAGTAAGGGGAACACAGTGAGTAGTTAATTAGAAATAGAGAGTGGGGGCAGTAAGGGGAACATGGTGAGTGTTTAATTAGAAATAGAGAGTCGGGGTACTAAGAGGAACACATCGAGTGTTTAATTAGGAATAGAGAGTGGGAGCAGTAAGATGAACACAGTGATTGTTTTATTAGAAATAGAGAGTGGGGGTACTAAGAGGAACACAGCGAGTGTTTAACTAGGAATAGAGAGTGGGGGCAGTAAGGAGAACACGCTGAGTGCTTAATTCGGAATAGAGATTGGGAGCAGTAAGGCGAACACAGTGGGTTTTTAATTAGAAATAGAGAATGAGGGCAGTAAGGGAACATAATTAGTGTTTAATTAGAAATAGAGAGAGCGGGCAGTAAGGGGAAACGAGTGTGTTTAATTATAAATAGAGATGAGGGGAATTAAGGGGAACACAATGAGTGTTTAAATCGAAATAGAGAGTGGGGGCACATTGGCGAATACAGTGTGTATTTAATTAGAAATATACATGGGGCAGTAAGGAGAACACAGTGAGTGTTTAATTAGAAATAGAGAGTGGGGGCAGTAAGGGAAACACAATGAATGTTTAATTAGAAATAGAGAGTAGGAGCTGTAACGTAACACATTGAGTGTTGAAATAGAGAGTGTTTGCAGCTTGGGAACACAGTGCGTATTTAATTAGAATTAGAGAGTGGCGGAAGTTGAGGGAATATGGTTAGTGTTTAATTTGAAATAGAGCGTGGAGGCAGTAAGGGGAACTCAGTGAGTATTGAATTAGAAATAGAACGTAGGGGCAGAAAAGGGAACAAGCTGAGTGTATATTTAGAAATGGAGAGTTGCGTAGTAAGGGGAACACAGTGAGTGTTATTTAGAAATTGAGATATGCGGCAGTAAGAGGAACATTGTGAGTGTTTAATTGGTAATAAAGAGTTGCGGCAGCAAGGGGAGCACAGTGTGTGATTAATTAGAAATGGAGAGTGGGGGCAGTAAGGGGAACACAGTGATTAATTATAATCAGAGTATATTGGCACTTTATAAGAAATAGAGAGTGGAGGTAGAAAGAGGAATACAGTGACCGTTTAATTACAAATAGAGAGTGAGGACAGTAAGGGGAACACAGTGAATATTTAATTAGAAAATGAGTATCGGGGCGGTGAGCTGAAAACACTGAGAGTTTAATTCGAAGTAGAGAGTGGGGTCTGTAAGTGGAACAGAGTGACTGTTTAACTAGAAATAGAGCGTGGGGGCAGCAAGGGGAACACAATGTATGCTTAATTAGAAATAGAGAGTGTGGGCAGTAAGTGGAACACAGTGAGTACTTAATTAGAAATAGAGCGTCGGAGCAGAAAGGGGAACACGGTTAGTGTGTAATTAGAAATAGAGAATATGTGCAGGAAGAGGAACACAGTGAATGTTAAATTAGAAATAGAGAATGGGTGCATTTCGTGGAACACAGCGAGTGTTTAATTAGAAACAGAGAGTGGGGACAGTAAGAGGAACGCAGTGAGTGTTTATTTCGCAATAGAGCGTCGGGACAGCTAGGGGAACACGGTGAGTGTTTAATTAGAAAGAGAGAGTGGGGACAGTAAGATGAATGCAGTGAGTGTTTAATGAGAAATAGAGAATTGGTGCACTAGGGGGAACAAAGTGAGTGTTTAATTAGAAATAGAGAATCGGCTCAGTAAGGTGAACACAGTTAGTGCTGAATTCGAAACAGACAGTGGGGGTAGTAACGGGAACATAGTGAGTGTTGAATTAGAAAGATAGAGTGGTGCCAGTAAGGGGAGGCGGTGAGCATTGAATTAGAAATAGAGTGTGGGGGCAGTAAAGGGAACATAGTGAGTGTTTAACTAGAAATAGAGAGTGGGTGCAGCAAGGGGAACACGGCGAGTGTTTAAGTAGAAATAGAGTGTGGGGGTAATAAGGGGAACAGAGTGAGTGTTTAATTAGAAATAGACAGTGCTGGCAGTGAGGGGAATAACGTGAGAGTTTAATTAGAAAGGGAGAGTGGGGGCAGTAAGGAGAACATAGAGGTGGTTTAATTCGAAATAAAGAGTGGGGGTAGAAAGGAGAACACAGTGACTGTTTAATTAGAGATAGAGCCTCGGGGCAGTAAGTGGAACACAATGACTGGTTAATTACAAAAATAGAGATGTGGGGGGCAGTAAGGCGAAAAAAGTTAGAGTATAATTAGAAATAGCGAATGGGGGCAGTAAGGAGAACACATTGAGTCTTCAATTAGAAATAGTGAGTGGGGGCGGTAAGATGGACACACTGAGAGTTTAATTAGAAGTCGAGATTGGGGTCAGTAACTGGAACACAGTGATTGTTTAACGAGAAAAAAAGCGTGGGAGCAGCAAGGGGAATACATCAGTGTTTAATGAGACATAGAAAATGGGGGCAGTGAGGGGAATATAGTGCGGATTTAAATAGAAATAGAGAGTGTGGGCAGTAAGGGGAAGATAGTGAGTGTTTAATTAGAAATAGAGAGTTGGCGCAATAAGCGGAACACAGTGAGTATTTATTTGAAATAGAGAGTGGGGGGCAGTGAGGGCAACACAGTGTGTGTTTAATTAGGAATAGATAGAGGGGGCAGTAAGGGGAACACAGTGAGTATTTAATTAGAAATAGAGAGTGGGAGCTGTAAGGGGATCACAATGAGTGTTTCATTAGAAATAGAGAGTGCGTACAGTAAGCGGAACACAGTGGGTGTTGAATTAGTAACATAGAGTGGGGGCAGTAAGGGGAACACGGCAAGTGTTTAATTGGAAATAGAGTGTGGGGACAGTAAGGGGAACACAGTGCGTGTTTAATTGGAAATAGAGAGTGGTTGTCAGTTGCGGATCAATGTGAGAGTTTAATTAGAAATATAGAGTGGGAGCAGTAAGAGGAACATAGTGAGTATTTAATTAGACATAGAGAGTGGGAGCAGTAAGGGGATCACAATGACTGTTTAATGAGAAATAGCGAGTGTGGGTAGGAAGCGGAACACAGTGGGTGTTGGATTAGAAATAGAGATGCCAGATGCAGTATAATGTGGATAAATAAGAGGTTATCCACTTTGGGAGCAAAAACACGAATGCAGAATATTATATGGATGGCGGCAAATTAGGAAAAGGGGAGGTGCAACGAGACCTAGGTGCCTTGGTTCATCAGTCACTGAAAATGGGCATGCAGCTACAGCAGGTGGTGAAGAAGGCAAATGGTATGTTGACCTTCATAGCTCGGAGATTTGAGTACAGGAGCAGTGCTGTTGCACAGGGCCGTAGTGAGGCCTCACCTTGAATATTGTGTTCAGTCTTGTTCTCATAATCTGAGGAAGGACGTTCTTGCTATTGAGGGGTTCAGCAGACTGATTCCAGGGATGGCTGGGCTGTCATCTGAAGAGAGACTGGATCAACTGGGCCTTTATTCACTGGAGTTTAGTAGGATGAGAGGGGATCTCGTAGAAACGTATAAGATTCTGACGGGACTGGGCAGGTTAGATGCAGGAATAATGTTCCCGATGTTGGGGAAGTTCACGATTAGGGGACATAGTCTTAGGATAACCTGTCAGCCATTCAGGACTGAGATGAGGAGAAACTTCTTCACTCAGAGAGTTGTTAACCTATGGAATTCCCTGCCACACAGAGTTGTCGATGCCAGGTCATTGGATATATTCAAGAGGGAGTAAGATACGGCCCTTACGACGAAGTGGATCAAGGTGTATATAAAGAAAGCAGGAAAGGGGTACTGAGGAAATGATCAGCCACGATCTTATTGAATGGCGGTGCAGGCTCGAAGGGCCGAATGGCTTACTCCTGTACCTATTTTATATGTTTCTATGTTTATTTCAATAAAATAAATTACACAACTAAAGATCGACTGACACAATTCGAGGTGTGCTCACACATAACGATGTGTACCCACACAACACAAAGTGTGCTGACAAAATCGAAGTTGTCCTCACGCAATATGTAGAAACATAGAAACATGGAAAATAGATGCAGGAGAAGGTAATTCGGCACCTCGAGCCTGCACAGCTGTTCAATATGAGCATGGCTGAACATGAAAACTCAGTACCCGACCCCTGCCTTCTCCCCATATCTACTGATCCGTTTAGACTTAAGGGCCACATCTAACTCCCTTTTGAATATGTGCAACGAACTGGACTCGACATCTTTCTGTGGCAGAGAATTCCATAGGTTCACAATTCTCTGGGTGAAAAAGTTTCTCCTCATCTTGGTCCGATATGGCTAACCCCTTTTCTTTATACTGTGACCCCTGGTTCTGGACTTCTCCAACATCGGGAAAATTCTACCTGCATATAACCTGTCCAGTCCCATCAAAGTTTTATAAGATTCTATGAGATCCCCTCTCACTCTTCTAAGTTCCAGTGTAAGCCTTGCCGATCCAATCTTTCCTCATATGTCAGTCCTGCCATCCCGGGAATCAGTCTTGTGAATCTTCACTGCACTCTCACAATAGCAAGCACATCCCTCTCCAGATTAGAAGACAAAACCTGCATAAAATGCTCAAGGTGTGGTCTCACCAAGGCCCTATGCAAATGTAGTCAGACGTCCCTGCTCCTATACTCAAATCTCCTCACTATGAATGCCAGCATGCCATTTGCTTTCTTTTACGCCTGCTGTACCTGCATGCCTACCTTCAATGATTAATCTGCCATGACACACAATCTCTTGCAGCTCCCCTTTTACTAATCTGTCACCATTCAGATAATAATATGCCTTCTTTTTTTTGCAACCAAAGTGGATAACCTCACAGTTATCCATAATAAACGGAATCTGCCATGTATTTGCCCATTCACCTCACCTGTCCAACTCCGGCTGCAGTCTCTTAGAATCCTCCTCACAGCTTGCACTGCAATCTGCAAACTTGGAGATATCACCTTCAATTCCTTCGTCAAAATCATTAATATATATTGTGAATAGTTGGGCTCCCAGCACTGAACCCTGCGAGACCTCACTTGTCACTGCCTGCCATTGCGAAAAGGACACGATTATTCCCACTCTTTACTTCCAGTCTGCTGACCAGTTCTCTATCTACTTCAATACATTACCCCCAATCCCATGTGCCTTAATTTTGCACGCTAATATCTTGTGTGGGATCTTGTCAAAAGACTTTTGAAGGTCCAAATGCACTAAATGCACTGGTTCTCCCTTATCCACTCTCCTAGTTACATCCGCAAAAAACTCTAGAAGTTTTGACAAGCATGATTTCCCTTTCACAAATCCATGACGACTTGGCCGATTCAGTCATTGCTTTCCAGCTGCGCTGCTTTTACATCTTTTATAATTGAAGCCTGCATTTTCATCACCACCAATGTTATGCTAAGCTGTCTATAATACCGTGTTGTCTCTCCCTCCTTTATTCGAAAGTGGGGTGAGATTAGCTACCCTCTAATTCATAGGAACTGATCGACAGTCCATGGAATGTTGGAAAATGACCACTAATGCATTTAATTTTCTACCGCCACTTCCTTAGGTACTCTGGGATGCAGACTATGAGGCCCTGGAGATTTATCGGCCTTCAGTCCCTTCAATTTCCCTAACACCATTTCCTGACTGATAAGGATTTCCCTCAGTTCCCCCTTCTCGCTTGATCCTTTGTCCCCAAGTATGTTCGGGAGGTTATTTGTGTTTTCCGTAGTGAAGACAGAACCAAAGTATTTGTTCAATTTGCCTGCCATTTCCATGTTCTCTATTACGAATTCACCTGATTCTGACTGCCAGGGACCTATATCTTTTGCTAATCTTCACTAATCTTTTGCTCTTCACATATCCATCCAAAGTTTTATAGGCAGTTTTTATGTTCTCTGCAATCTTAATTTCATACACGATTTCCCCTCCCCTAATTACACCCTTAATCCTCCTCTGCTGATTTTTAAATTTCTCCAAGTCCTCAGGTTTCCTACTTTTTCTGACCAATTTATATGCCCCTTCCTTGGAATTAACACTTACCCTAATTTCCCTTGTTAGCCACGGTTGAGCCACCTTCCCGTTTTTATTCTTACACCATACAGGGATGTACAATTGTTGTAGTTCATTCGTGTGATCTTTAAATTTTGCCATTACTTATCCACCGTCAAGCCTTTAAATATCGTTTTCCAGTCGATTCTAGCCAATTCACGTCTCATGCAGTCGAAGTTTCATGCACGACCAGATTGCAAATTAATCCTTTCGCTTTACACAAGACCCAGTCGAGGATGGCCTGCCCTCTATTTGGTTCCACGACATATTAGTCGAGAAAACTATGACTAAAAGACTCCAGGAAATCCTCCTCCACAGTATTGCTACCAGTTTGGTTAGCCCGATCAATAGGTAGTTAAAGTCACCCAAGATAACTGCCCTTATTGCTCACCTCCCTAATTTCCTTTTTGATTCTATCCCCAATCTCCCTATACAGTTTGGTGGTCTGTAACAAATTCCCACTCACGTTTTCTGCTCTTTGGTGTTTCGCAGCTCTATCCACATAGATTCCACATCATGGTGTATCTCCAAAATTGAAGGTTTATATACACAATACAAGGTGTACTCAATCAATACAAATTGTACTCAAACAACACAAGATGTACGTATGCAATATAACATGTACGCAGACAGTCTAAGGCTTACACGCACACCACAAAGTGTGCTCACACAAGATTGACTTATATGATACATTATGCCGTCACACAATAGAAGATGTACTGACACAATAAAAGATGTACTCACATAATACAAGTTTTACTCACAAAATTAAAGGTGTACTCACAAAATACAATGTATGCTCACACAACAGAATCTGTATTATCAACAAAATGACTAATTGCTATGATATAGAATCTTTAATACAGCAAAATGCCCTTAGGCACTTCAAATGAGTTTCTTCAAACACTAATTGAGACGGAGTCACATAAAGGAGATATTGGGAGAGATTACCAAAAGTTTGGTGCAAGTGTTAGTTCTAATGGATCGTCGTAAAGGAGGAAAGACAGGTAGAGAGACTGAGAGGTTTAGAGCCAAGGACCAAAACAGCTGAGGTCACTGCCTCCAGTGGTGCAGCATGAAAATCATGGAAGTGTAAACGGCCAGATTTAGAGAAATGCAAATATCTCGGTGGCTTATAGGGCTGTAGGAGATTAGTAGATATGGAAGGTCGAGAAGATGGAGGGAGTTGAAAATAATGATGACAATTTTAAAGTAGAGGCATTGCTTTACCTGACTCAATGTAATTCAGCGAGCACAGGGATGATGGGCGAACGAGATTTGGTGCCAGTTAGGATACAACAGCAGAGTTTTGAATGATCTGAAATTTGTGGCGGTGCGTGGCTGGCTCGGAGAGTAGTGCCATATTCTAGTGTAGAGGTAACAATGTAATGAATGAGGATTTCATTTGGAGATGAGCTGATGCTGTGGCAGAGACAAATGATGTTATTCATTGTCAGTAGGCTGTCTTGGTGAGAGAGAAGATTTGTGGTTGGAAGCTCATTTCAGGGTTAAATATGACCCCACTTTTTTGAAGAATGTGGTTCTATCTTAGACAGTTTCCAGAGATAGAGATTGATTTTTTGGCTCGTGAAGGGAGTTTGTGGCGGGAAACAAAGACAATGTCCTTTGTCTTCTCCATATCAATCTGGACGAAATTTCTGTTCATCCAGTGCTGGACGTCTGAGAAGCGGTCTGACAAATTAGAGACAAACGAGGGTTTTAGAGTGATGGTGGTGAGATAGAGCTGGGTGTTGCCAGCATATATATGGAACATAACGCTGTCGAGGGACAGCATGTAGATGAGAAGGAAGTGGGGGTGTAGCATAGATCCTTATGGAACACAGAGGTAATTGGGCAGAAGCGGGGTGAGAAGCCGTTGCAGGAGATTCTACGGCTATGATTAGAGAGAGAACGATGGAACCATGCGAGTGCAGTCCCACCCAGCTGGATTGCAGACAGGTCGAGAAGGACGAGCGAGTAGGGATAGTTTTCTGCGGTCACAGTCAGAAAGGACATAATTTGTGACGTGGATCCTCGGTTGCTGGGGATGTAAATGTGGAAATAACAGAGGTCTACATTCTCCTTGGACATGCTTGTGATGCCAGAGGACTAAAGCGATGAAAAAGTTATACAGATTTTCAAAAAAAGGTAGCGAGATAAACCAGGTAACAAGAGGTCATTCAGTCTCACGTCCATGGTGGCGAAACGGCATAATATGGGAAAAAGTTATTGCAATCTGGAAGAACGATGGTTAATAAATGAAAGCCAGCATTGACACTTTCAAGGTAAATTGTGCGTAACCAACTTTATCGAGTTATTTGAATAAAGTAATGGGAAGGGTTGATTAAGATAATGCGATTGAGGTTGTACAATGGACTCTCAAAAGGTGTTCGACAAAGTGCAACATAATATTTGTGCTAGTAATATTGAAACCATTGGGATTAAAGGGACAGTGGCAGCGTGGATGCGAACTTGTCTACGAAACAGAAAGCTTTGTGTCGTTGATTTTCAAGACAGCAGGAAAGTAATCAGCGAAATAGTTGAATTTTAAACTAAGCGTAGGAACAGGGAGACCATGAAACTATCCGATTGTCCTAAAACACTAAAGTGCGTTAGTAGAAAGAAAATGGGTTAATAAAGAAACCAGCCAACCTCATCTTCGTCCCCCCTCCCCCTGCCCCGCCACCGCACTTTCCATCTTCCCTATGAAATGGCCTCGCAAGACACTCAGTTGTATGAAAAACCGCCATTAAAAAATAAAGTAAGAATCATCATCATCATAGGCAGGTCCTCGTAATGAGGATGATTTGCTTCCACGATAACAAGGTTTGAATTCACAGGTGTTTCAGTGAAGAAAATCATATTCCAGGTCCTGAACTATATCCTGAAGAGTGGAAGATGCCTGTGCGTGCATTTTTTTAATGTGCGGTGGCCGTTTCACACCAACCACCACACGGGATTGACAGAGCTGGTTCTTGGTCCAGTGGCAATGATAAGAATAAATCTGGAATGATCACCGGTCATTGATGTAACAGCATTGTGGGAGTGCATAGACCACAAGGATCGCAGTGGTTCAATAAGGCGGCTCCGAAAAACATTCTCAAGGACAATTTGGAATGATCAATAAATAGCCAGCCAGGCCATCGACGCCTGCTTCCTGTGAACGAATAAAAAAAAGAACACCACGGAGTTAACATGTACAAATCTCTGAAAGTGGCAGGACAGGTCCAAATATTTTTTGAAATGCAAAAGAGATTCTGGGCTCCATAAATAGTATCATCAAGAGGGATATTATGGTAAGCTTTTATTAATCACTGGTTAGACATTAGCTTGCGTCCAATTGTTTCCCATTCGAAAGATTGGGAAATTCAGAAGAAACTAAAGCCGTTGGGGAGGATGCAAGAGAAATTTACTAACATATTATCAGGGCTGCGTGACTTCAGTTATGTGGAGAGACTGCATAAGCTGAGACATTTCACCTTAGAGCAGAGGCGGTTTAATCGAGTTGCCAAAATTCTGCAGCTTAGATTTGGATCAACTGTTTTCACTGGCAGGTACGTCAGTAGCCCAATTGCAGAGATGTAAGATAATTGGCAGAAGAAAGCAGCGTGTGATCAAGAGACTATTCTTATGGATGTCTATATGGATTTTAGCAAAGCTTGTGAAAAGGTCCCACATGGCATCCTGGTCACAAAACCAAAAGCGCATGGAAGCCAAGGCAAAATGGAAAGTTGGATTCAATATTGTTTCAGAGACACGAAGAAAAGGATAATGGTTTATCGGTATTGTTGCTACTGGAAGGATGTTTTCAGTGTGGTTCCGCAGAGCTCAGTACTAGTTCCCTTGTTTTCAGAGATATACATCAATGTTCTATACTTGAATATAGGGGGTTTCATTGCGAAGTTTGCAGATGATACTATAATCAGCTGTGTGGTTGATAATGCAGAAGAAAGTTACAGACTGCAGGAAGAAATCAAACAACTGGTGAGGTGGGCAGAACACTGGCAAATGGAATGTAATCCTGAGAAGCGTGAGGTAATGCATTTTGGGAGAACTAAAAAGGACAGAGAATACAGATTAAGTGGTAGGATACTGTGACGTGTAGAGGAGCAAAGGGTTATTGGAGTAGATGTCCACAGATCGTTAAAAGTATCAGGCCAGGTAGATAAGGTTGTTAAGAAGGCCCGTGGAATGCTTGCCTTTATTAACCGAGGCATAGGCAGGGTGTTATGCTTGAATTGTATAAAATACTGGTGTACAGTGTGCAGTTCTAGTCACCAATTTACATAAAGGATGTGATTGCACTGGAAAGGGTACAGAGGAGATTTACGAGGATGTTGCCAGGAGTGCAGAAATTAAGCCAAGAGGACAAATTATATAGGCTGGATTTGTTTGCATTGGAACAGGGGAGGCTGATGGGCGACCTCATTGAGATGTGTAAAATGTTTGCAGCGCGACAGCTGCAGGAAAAATGCTGGCAACCATGCCATGTATAAGAATGCCTTATACATGGCATTCTTTGACCTTAAAAAGTCCTTTGATACTGTCAGCCATGAGGGTCCATGGATCGTCCCCCTCCGCCTCTGTTTTGGATCGATAATAATGGACCCAAGTCCGGGATTTGGATGAATGTTAAATAAGAGACAAGACAATGAAGTAAAGATAAAACATCGTATACTGAGAGAAAAGAAACATAATACAGTTTACGAAGAAAAGCGAAGTATGATAAGATGCAACAAAGCTCACAGCCTTCGGCCAGTCGAGAACTCCGCAACGACGGCTGGTTATGAGGTTTGGGAGACCTGGCACCGCTCGCGAATCACGGTACAAGATGAATTTCAAAGAGCTACTGGACAGTTCCGTTCCTTTATACTATTGAACAAACATGATGCATGTGGCTTATGACCAACTCCTACTCAGTAAGGCCCCAACGGTTCTTCCACAAAGCATGAGACCTCGAGTCGCCGATTGTCCCATAAACAACATGGTGTATGCATCAAGGTCTCTCTCTCTCTTTCTCACTCTCTCTCTCTCCATCAACAACATTCCAAAAGGGCATGAAGCAGAAAACACACTTTAAATGTCGGAATATCATAATTAACCTATGTGATTAACCCTATACAATATAATCCACCCCTGATATTTAGACACTCTAAGTAAAATAATCGTTTTGAAGGCGTAATGCATCAGTTACACATTGAGTATGCGCAAGCAACACCGGCAATTTACACAAAGAATACATACAAGCAGTAATATCAGTGTTAATACGACGAGTAAAACAACGATAGGATGTATTGTCTTGCGTATAATCAGTGTTAGCTAACCATCACCCTATATGGCCATCCCATGCTGTGATTGAGGATGGAAGTAGCACAGTCACAGATAAGGAGACACAGAGACTTGCAAGCACGAGTTGGTAAGTCGCCATTCTGAGCAGAATTCCTGTGGGTTGAAGCAAAAGTATATTAATTCAGCCCCGTTTAGTCAATTTACACTTGTCAACACAGAGAGGAATATCTAGACCAGTCAGGAGCACCCAATAAGTGTTTCCTTCTCATTCAGCCAAGATTCAACCTGCTTGTAAGGGTTTCTGGGGGTACTGCACCCACCCTTTTACTCCTTCACTAAATGTGTCCTGAGTCTGATTTTCTTTTTCAATAGTAGTGTCATAACATTGTCTAACATGTGGCTAATGGGAGTTTCCCCTGCAATGGTCGGTGATTCAGATTGCGCACTGCTTGTGGTAAGACATTTAACCAGCCTTGCAATGTGTTAGTGGGAGTTAACAATTTCATCTGTTGCTTAAGTAGTCCATTCATGTGTTCTATTAACCCTGCAGCTTGCGGAAAATAAGGTATGTGGAACATTCAATAGATCCCATTGTCTACCGCCCACTGTTGCACTGTTTGACCTCTGAAGTGCGACCCATTATCGGACTATACATCTGCTGCCTCACCGTAGTATGTGAATAAATTCTTCAGTCCTTTAATCTTACTTTGCTGATTCGCTTTGTCACTGGATAAGCGACCAAAAGACGAGAATAGGTATCAAAAGCAGTGAGCAAATATTGGAACCTTTGTTGCAATGGCTAAGGTCCTACATGATCAACGTGCCATATTTGTGCTGGTTGACTCCCTCTCTTGATATGGGCACCGGGTTGTCGTTGTAGGGGAGAATGCTTCACCTTTTGACAAATTTCACAGGTGTTTCTGATCTGTTTAACACCGTCTGTCGACAAATGTTACCCCCTATTTCTTGCCGATTGTATCGTACACTGAATACCCAAATGTACAGATTTGTGATGGGCCAACTTGCCTATGTCATATTCTTCCTCTTCCGCCTCTTTGACAGTCTGTACCCGGGCTATATTATATTCAGAGGTCTTTGAAGTGTTTTTCATGTGAGCGTCTACATGATATAAGGTTATTTTCATCTTCTGGGCTTTGAACCATATTTGTTCCCATAGGTGCTTTCACCACAAGGCTTTCCCAGTTATTTGCCAGTTATGTTCATGCCAGTTTCGCATCCAGCTCGCCATGTCATTGGCTATTACCCATGATTCAGCATACATGTATATTTGTTGCTGTTCCTCTTCTAACGCAAGGACTACAGCTGCCAGTTCTGCTTGCTGGCTGGAGACTTCCACACCCTCATCATGCACAATTGTCTGTTTTTTTGGATTGAAGGCAGCGGCTCGCCATCGCCGAAGACCGTTTCGCCAGACCGCTGATCCATCTGTGAACCAGGCATGGCTACGTTCTTCACGTGTTAACTGTTCAAAAGGACCGCCCAGGAGATCGGTGACTCTTTGGTTTAACTGACAGACGACTGCATAAGTTCACTCTCAGCTGTTGTGGGTATTCAGCCACATGCTCATGTAGTCGGGTGATTCCTTCTTTTCCTTTATTGCTCTGTCTGCGATAGACCATTTCCCGCGCACTATGGAGCTTTACTGTGCTCGTCCGACCTTGTGTGTCTCATTTTCTGAGAGAATCCAGGATAATATGGGTAGGTCTGGTCTTAAACTGCTTTTGTCGACCCCTGTCTTCCTTCTGTTTCTGTTAGCGCCCAATAACATGCTAATAATTGTTTCTCAAATGGAGTTTAACGAGGAGCAGCATCTGTCAAATTTCTCGGCCACAACCCATTTTGAAACTGACACAAACTCCACATTGCAGTATCATTGGTAACGGAGATTTATAGCTCCAAAGGCTGCCCAAACACTCGCAGGGCTAGGGGTAAAGATTGAGCTACGGCTTCTTTGTTACATCAAAAGCCACCTGTTGTTCCTTTCCCCACTCGAAGTGGGCCTTTATTCATGTTACGGCATACAGCAGTTTTAATAACATCGTGTGGTGAGATATGTGTCTCCTCCAGTAACCCAGTAGTCCCACAAACGGTTGTGTCTCAAATTTATTCGTGGGGGTGGCCACTTCTTGAATTCTATTCTTCATGGGCTCGGGTATGTTGCGCTCACCACAAGACCATTGGATCCCCAGAAACTGGACAGGCTGGCAAGGGCCTTGCACCTTCTTCGGATTTATCTCCCAGCCGCTGTGTCGCATGTGTTGGACTAAAGTAGCTAGAGTTTCTGACACCACTGCCTCGGTGGAACCCCTTATTAGTACATCATCAATGTAGTGTGTCAGTGAGACATTAGGAGCCAACGTGTACATGTCCAGGTCCCGGGCCACCAATCCGTGGCGTAGAGTAGGGCTTTCGAGGTAACCTTGAGGTCGGCGTTTAAACGAGTATTGCCTCCATTCCAAAGTGAATGCAAACTGGTCCTGGGATTCTTCCGCTTTTGGAATGGAGAAAAAGGCATTGGCCAGGTCGATTACTGCATACCACTCCGCATCTTCTTCAGACAGCCGCTCTGTTATAGTTACTACACCTGGGACAGCGGTTGCCAGAGGAGGGGCAAATTTGTTCAGTTGTGGGTAGTCTACATTCATCGGGTTTCTGCACAGGCCAAACAGTGCTATTGTAGGGGGACACCGCATGTCTAATGATACCCGCCTCCAAGAGCCCTTGTATGGTTTCCCCTATTTCTTTGTGTGCCCCTGGTATTCGGTACTGTTTCATAGTCACTATACGCGATGACCGTGGTATTGCCATTGGTTTCCACTTTGCTTCCCCTGCAATCTCAGTGATCGCCCATATCCCGAATGAGAATCGCCCGAACGAGGTGTTGTGTGTGGTTCCCTTTGAAGTGTCCATCCCAATATATATTCCTTTGCTGCCGATATTAACACCGTTACCCAGTGCGGGGCCCATTTCCCAACACCATTCTGATAGTTGTTAGGACAGCGGGCGTTTCTGCCCCTCCGAACCCATTAATCATCATACAGGTCCCTGTGTGTTTCCTAGGATTTCCATGGATAATAGTAACTTCTGCCCTGTGTCCAGTAAAGCAACATCTCTTTGTATGTTCCCCCCTCGCCAATGTATCCTGATCGAACTGTGTGGCCTCAGGTCCCCGGGAGCTTGTGTTGATGTGGTTCTAATGGGGAGTACTCCCAGATCCCGGCTACACCTCCAGTCGAGGGGATTACTAGCCTTCCACCGCTCTTCTACGTTGGGGTATAGGCTAGTGGCAGGTAGTTTCTCCGCATCATCAGTCTTATCGCTATCCGACTTAGTCTCCCTTACCTCCCCACTTTCACCTTTCCTGTTCGCGGGACGCAGTGTTGCTTCCACAAAGAATACATCGGTCCTGTTGGGATTCCATCGATTTTTTCCTTGGGGACCCCTGCCTGCAGTAAAGCCAGGAACATGTCCCTCCGCGTAATTCGTTTTTGTCTTTCCGGACCCTGTACCTTTCCCACAGGTCAAACCACGTCACTTATCCCGATCTCCCTCTACATTAGCCATTCTCGATTCTCGCACACTAACTTCTACATCCTCTAACTGTCCTAACTATCGGCAACCGTGCCCCACCCGCTGCCCTTGGGCTGGTCACAATAATGCGTGTAGCGCACCTCTCATCATAGGAGGGCCACTCTTCATCAGCCTGCTCCGCATTCCTGCCGTAAAGAGCTCCAGATCTGGCCCCCCATATGGTTGGTGATATAATCCTCCCTGTGTTGCCATGTTGCGCAGCTGTATCGCACCCTCTGCCACAGTATTCCAAGGTTTTCCTCCCCTTCCCAATCAACGGCAGAGGGATATTTTTGGTGGACCCCTGTAGTAACCATGTCCCATAGCGAACTTGTGCCCTGCACATCCCGTAGCACTGCTGTGATATGGTGGTCCATGGTCATAGTCCCGATTTTTGTTAACTCTTCGGGGTTATGTATTACGCCTGATGCTCCCTGGTCCCAAATCCTGGTTAGCAATTCTGACAATGATTCCCCGGGGTTTTGGGCGAAATCGAGAACCTATTTCTTGTAACTCACTCGTGGTGAAGTCACGCACCCCTCTAATGGTTACCGGCTGTTCCCCATCTTGATGTTTCATATTATTTGTCATAAGGTGTCAAGCTTTCATGCTCAGAGCGTATGGGGGAGGGTTTTTAGTTTCCTCCCCTTCCCTCCCTTCTTCCTCTCTCCACTCATTTTCTGAGTCAGGTTAATACCAGAAGTCTCTGTCCCAACGAGCTGGATCCCAAGTGGGTCCAGCTACCAAAGCACATACCTTTGACTGATCTATCTGTAATTTCCGTCGTCTGGCTTTAAAAAATGCTGTACTGTTGCCAGATGACATATTAAAGTTTCTGATTGTTCATTGACCTTGTCAGCCCTTTCTAGTGCAGTGCGGACCCCTTCAGTAAGGGTCGAGTTTTGACTTTCCAAATTCTTACAGCTGTTTTTAACTTTAGGTTATCTGCTTCTCTTTCCTTAAGTTGTTTACACATCGCCCTTAATGCTGTCAACAAAATCCATCTGATTTGTGGGGGACTATTTTTCTCCTGTGGGAAGCCCGCGTCCTCTAGGAGTGACAGTACCGCGTGGAGTAGAGTCCTATTTTTCCTCTGTTCCAATAACTGCGTATTCCAATATTGCGGAAGTTCAAACTGGTTAACACTTTGGCAAGAGAGCCGTAACTCTCACCACTCCTGCCCCACTCTGGTGTTCTGTACTTCTCTCCCACAGGAGGAGACTGCTTCTTGTCTTTTCTCTTAAACATTTTAACAGATCGTATTCGTGAAGCCAAAATGTTTTGAATCGATAATACTAGACCCAGGTTCGGGATATGGATGAATGTTAAATAAGAGACAAGACAAATGAAGTCAAGATAAAACACCGTTTACTGAGAGTAAAGAAACATAACAGTTTACGAAGAAAACAGAAGTATGTTAAAATGCAACAACGCTCACGGCCTTCAGCCCGTCGGCAACACCGCAACGACGGCTGGTGAGGAGCATTGGGAGTCCCTGCACCGCTCGCAAATCACGGTCCAAGGTGAAGTTCAAAGAGCTACTGGACAATTCCGTTCCTTTATACTACTAAACAAATATACTATTGAACAAACATGGGTGCATGTGGCTTCTGGCCAACTCCGAATTTGTAAGGCACCAGATATTCTTCCACAAAGCATGAGATCTCGAGGCGACGACCGTCCCATAAACAAGCTGGTGTGTGCCTCAAGGTCTCTCCCTCTCTCTCTCTCTCTCTCTCTCTCTCTCTCTCTCTCTCTGCATCAACAACATTCCACGAGGCATGAAGCAGAAACACACTGTAAATGTCGAAATATCATATGTGATTAACCCCATACAATACAAGGACTGAGCATCCTAGAAAGACACAGAACTCAAAGAAACTATTCGGTCATTAATGACTGTGCCTCCTTTGTGCTATCCAATTTGACCCACTCCGCTAAATTTTCCATTAGCACTGCAATTTATAATTGTTAATAATAATATTAATAACTATTATTTATAGAGCGCCTTTAACGTATTAAAACACCCCTAGGCGCTTCAATACAGTGTTACATACAGTAAATTATTTTATACAATTTTAGCACATTTTATTCACATCTCGCTTTAATCAGTGCACTTTTAATTGCATAATGTTAGAAAAATAATTCGTAATTCGCAAAGCATGTACATTCCCTTCAGGAATCAAAGCACCACGGGAAAAAATCGTCCAACCATGGCTAACAAGAGACAGTTTCTCATCAGAAGTGATGGAAAAGCCGGATAATCCTTTTCCTTACAGGGACTGATTCTATGTTTTCCACATTGTCGATCTGGAGGCACGCGCAGGGCGAGCGGTGAACATAAAAACATAATAATTAGGAGAAAGATTCGGCTATTCGGCCCTTCGAGCCTGCTTCGACATTGAATCAATGAAATCACCTCATATTCTTCTAAACTCTATAGAATATAGGCCCAGTTTTCTCAACCTCTCCTGAAGGACAATACGCCCATCGCAGGAATCAGCCTGGTGAAACTCCGGTAAACCTCCCTCGAAGGCTGATATAACCTTCCTTAGGTACGGAGACCAAAACTGTACACATTATTCCAGGTGCACTCTCACCAGGGTACTATAATTGCAGTAAGACATATCGACTCTTATTCTCAAAACCTACGACAATAAATTGATACATTCCATTTTCTTTCTTAATTCCTTGCCGATCCTGCAGGTTTACTTTCAGTGATTCGTTTACAAGGGCACCTAAGCCCCTCTGAATAACAGCACTTCCCAAGAGCACACAGTTTAAAATAATAATCTGCTTTTTCTATTTTTCGTACCAAAATAGACAACTTCACATTTGTCCTTATTCATTTCTATTAGCCTTCGTATTGCCCACTCACTTAGCCTGTCTATATTCCCATGCCGTGTTTATGCCTGTTCCTCACAACGTACATTCCATCTAACTTCTTATCAGCAGAAAACTGGGATATATTACATTTGGGCCACTGATTCAAATCATTGATAAAAACTTTGAATACCTGGTGTAGAATCACCGATCCTTCCAGCAGCGCACGAGGTACAACCTGCCAAACAGAAAATGACCCGTTTGTTCAGACTCCCTAATTTCTGTCAATTAACCAATACTCGATTACTGCCACCAATCCCATGAGCCATAATTTTGTTCAGTAACCTCTTCTATGGCACCTTATCGAATGCCCTCTGAAAATTGAAATACAGCACATCCACTGCTCCCCTTATCTATTCTATTAGTAACAGCCTCAGTAAACTCTAAAAGATTTGTCAAACATGATTATCTTTCAATCAACTGTGTTGACTTTTCCCAGTTCTGTTATTATTTTCTAAGTGCCCTGTTACCACTTCAATAGAACGTTCCCTACTACTGATGTCAGGCTAACGGTAAAGTTGACTTTCACACAGAGTTTGTCTGTTTGAACACAAAAGCAGAAAATATAATTTCATTGCATTAACAACTCACAGAAAGATACACTAATGTATCGATTAATAGAAGCACCAAATTCATTGCAGCTAAGAAGCAGTTACACGCAAATATAAAGCAGGGCTATGTTGGAAAATCAGTGGAGCCTTAATAATTGATAGCTTCTTCCTGAGAGCCGGTGCAGAAACAACGGGATAAATGGTCTTTTTCTGAGCAATATAATTCGATGCTTCTATCACTTATTTCTGATGAGACAGCTGTAAAAGGCAGCTGCATGATTGGAGTACTGATACCTCTCAGCACTTGCGCGTGGTACTCGTGCCACCATCGGTTAGTGCATTGTATTTACATGATAGAACAGACTCGGGGAAATTCTGAGGCTGTGATTTCGAATCTAACATAGAGCAGCCAATAACTTTGCTTGTAACATCTCTACTATCTATAAATATGTAAAATGCTCATCAGCTATTGCAACATTGTGGGCAACAAGAATCTAATTGGTCACATAGAACATGTAATAAATAGACAAAATTTGGGTGCAATGCAATTGTACCGTCGAGTATTGTCAAAAAGGCATTTGACAGGGTCCCACACAAGATAATCATGTGCAAAATAAAGGCAAATTGTATTGGGGCAAAAGAACTAA
This sequence comes from Pristiophorus japonicus, assembly GCF_044704955.1. Classification (NCBI taxonomy): domain Eukaryota; kingdom Metazoa; phylum Chordata; class Chondrichthyes; family Pristiophoridae; genus Pristiophorus; species Pristiophorus japonicus. Next base: position 2,967,211 of record NW_027254201.1, on the reverse strand, counting down.
CATGGATAGAGAACTGGTTAGCAGACAGGAAGCAGGGAGTTGAGATAAACGTGTCCTTTTCACAATGGCAGGCAGGCAGTGGGGTACGCAGGGCTCAGTGCTGGGACCCCAACTATTTACAAGATACATTAATGATTTCGATGAAGGAATTGAATGTAATATCTCCAAGTGTGCAGACGACACTACGCAGCGTGGCAGTGTGAGCTGAGTAAGATGCTGCTGGTGATTGGATAGGTTAGGTGAGTGGGCAAATGCATGGCAGATGCAGTATAAGGTGGATCACTGTGATGTTATCCACTTTGGAGGAAAATACACGACGGCAGAATATTATCTGAATGGCGGAAGATTAGGAAAAGTGGAGGTGCAACAAGACCTGGATGTCATGGTACATCAGTCATTGATAGTTGACATGCAGGTACTGCAGTCGGTGAAGAAGGCAACTGGTATGTTGGCCTTCAGCTATGGGAGTTGAGTATTGGTGCAGGGAGGTCGTACTGCAGTTGTACAGGGCCTCGGTGAGGCCTCGCCTGGAACATTGTGTTCAGTTTTGGTCTCCTAATCTGAGGGAGGACCTGCTTGCTATTGAGGGAGTGCAGCGAAGTTTCACCAGACTGGATGACTGACATATGAGGAGAGAGGGGATCGACTGGGCCTGTATTTACTGGAGTTGAGAAGGATGAGTGTGGATCCCATAGAAACAGATACAATTCTGTCGGGACTGTAAAGGTTAGATGCAGGAAGAATGTTCCCAATGTAGGGGAAGTCCAGAATCAGAGGACAAAGTCTAATGATAAGGGGTAAGCCATTCAGGACAGAGATGAGGAGAAATTTCTTCACCCAGAGAGTGGTGAACCTGTGGAATTCTCCACCACAGAAAGTTGTTGAGGCCAATTCACTAAATATATTCAAAAAGGAGTTGGATGGAGTCCTTACTACGAGGGGAGTCAAGGGGTATGGTGAGAAAGCAGGAATGGGGTACTGAAGTTGCATGTTCAGCCATGAACTCATTGAATGGCGGTGCAGGCTAGAAGGGCCGAATGGCCTACTCCTGCACCTATTTTCTATGTTTCTATGATTCTATACGTCTTCACTCAGAGTTGTTAATCTGTGGAGTTCTCTACCGCAGAGAGTTGTTGATGCCAGTTCGTTGGATATATTCTAGAGGGAGTTAGATTTGGCCCTTATGGCTGAAGGGATAAGGGGGTATGGAGGGAAAGCAGGAAAGGGGTACTGATGTGAATGATCAGCCATGATCTTATTGAATGGTGGTGCATGCTCGAAGTACCGAATGGCCTATTCCTGCACCTGTTTTCTATTTTTCTATGTTTCTATGCAACTTGACCTCTGTCGCAAGGAAAACACACTTCGAGCGTTTCAACCTGAGTGCCACGCGATCTAACCGACATAGAACCTCTTCCAGGTTCTGCACGTGTTCGATGCTGTCCATACCTGTGACTAGTATATTGTCCTGGAAAGCCACGATATCCAGAACCGACTTTTGCAGACTCTCCATGTTGCTTTGGAAAATTGCTGTGGCCAATCGAATCCCAAACGGGCATCTATTGTAGATTAACAGACCCTGCTGAACGTCTTTGCTCCACTCACGCTCACAAATAGTTCGTCTGCCTTGGATAGTGGGTACTGGTCCTGTAGCGAAAAACGGTTAATCGTTACTTTATGGTCCCAGCAAATTCTAACCGTGCCGTTGCCATTCAGAACCGGAACAATAGGACTGGTCCACTCGGTGAACTCCATGATGCCTTCACGCTGCAGCCTGGCCAGCTCAATTTCCAGTTTCTCTCGCATTATGTACGTTACCGCCCGTGCCTTGTGGTGGGTAGGTCATGTACCGGGAGCCAAGTGGATGTGTATCTTTGCCCCAGAGAAACTTCTGATGCTTGGCTCAATCAATGACGGGAACTTGCTCAGATCCTGGGCACATGTGACGTCATCAATGGACGAGAGCGCTTGGATGTTTACCCAGTTCCAGCAGATTTTTCCCAGACAGTTTCTGTCGATCACTGCGGGGCCATCTCCTGGTACAATCTATGGTGGGATTTCGTGCACTGCTCCATCATAGGAGACGTTTACTGCTGCACTGCCAATTACAGGAATCTGTTATTTAGTGTAAGTTCTCAGCATGGTATGAAAAGGGCTCAGCTTGTGCCTGTGTGCCTTGTTGCACCACAGCCTGTCGAAGGCGTTTTGCTCATGATAGACTGACTGGCACCCATGTCCAGTTCTGTGCATACTGGAATTCCACCCAGTTCGATTTTACCATGATCGGTTGACATTTCGTGGTGAAGGTTTGTAACCCATACACTTCTGCCTCCGCGGTTCTAGTATCTAGTTCAGCCTGATCCGCCATGGATCTGTTCACCTCAGCAAGGTGGTGGTTTTCAGGGTTTGCACCTCGTCTACACATTCGCCGGAAGTGTCTCATTGTTCCTTAGCCTTAGCACACTTAGTATTTGAAGCGGCATTGATGGGCTCGATGATCACCTCCACAGCGCCAACAAGGTGTTAACTGCCTCGCATTAACGATTGATGTCGGATTCTGCGTCATCTGAGGTCGTGCAGCTGCTGGCGCGTACGTTCTGCCATGTACATTTCTGCCTGAAATCGACGTTACGTTGTTTACAGTCCTTGTTTTGTGTTATCGCTGGTGGACATAAATGCTGGACTATCGTTATGGCTTCGCTCAGACTCGATATTTCAACATTCAAGATTTTGCGAAGAATAAACTCATTGCCAATACCAAGCACAAAAACGTCTCGAAGCATTTGGTCAAGGAATCCTTCGAATTCGCAAAGTCTTGCAATGTGCCTTCGGTCGGCGACATAGCTGGCAACTTCCTGGCCTTCAGACAGCTGACACGTGTAGAATCGATATCTTGCCATCAGAATGCTTTCCTTCGGATTTAAGTGCTCCCCGACTAGCATACACAGTTCTTCATAGGATTTGGTTTTTGGCTTCAGCGCGACGAGAAGATTCTTCATGAGGCCATAGGTTGTTGCCCCGCAGACGGTAAGGAGGATCGCCCTTCATTTGTCAGCGTCTCACCCACTTCCAGCTCGTTGGCTACGAAGTATTGGGCGAGTCGCTCCACGAAGGCTTCCCAATCGTCCCCTTCTGAGGATTTCTCCTGAACATCAACATTTCTTGTTCCTTGTGCCTTCACCAATTGTTATGCTCATAATAAAGTAAAACAACTGAGTACTATACGCAATGAGTAAGTGTGACCTTAGCTCCTTTATTCAGACTCCAGAGTGTTGGTACAACGTGGAAGGCCTGCTTATATACAATGCTCCCAAGGGATGCTGGTATCCCTTGGGACTCCAAAATAAATGCGCTTTGGCGGTGGTATTATGCAGTTTGCCTCTGGTTGCATACATAATATTATCTATATTCCTTTACAGACACTTTATGTTTTCCTCAGAGCTTACTGTACCAACTCGCTTTGTATCATCAGCAAATTTGGATAGATTACACTCTGTCCCTTGATCTCGGGGATGTCATTAATGTAGATAACTAGCCGAATCAACAGCATTTATCCTTGCAGGACCACAATATTTAGAGTGAGCCAAACTGAAAAAGACCCGTGTATCTCTTCTCTCATTTTTCTGCCGGTTAACCAATCCTCTATTCATACTAATTGATTGCCTCGAATCCCATGAGCACTTATCTTGTGTAATACCCTTCTACATGGTACCTTATCGAAGGCCTATTGGAAATCCAAATATTCTACATTCACTCTTTCCACTTTATCGACCCGGCTAGGTATACACTCAAAAACCTCGAATAAATTTGTCAAACACGATTTCCCTTTCAGAAAACCATGTTCACTCTACCTAACCATGTTATGATTAACTAAATGTCATGATACCACTTTGTTAACGACGATTTCCAGCATTTTCCCGACGTCTGATTATTGTGTTACTGACATGTATTTCCCGGTTTTAACTCTCCCTCCTTTCGTGAATAGCGCTGTTAAATTTGCTACCTTCCAATCTGCTGGGTCCGATTTAGAATCTAGGGAATTTTGATAAATCAAAACCAATGCATTCACTATCTCTGCAGCCACCTCTTTTTGAACCCTAGGACGTACGTCATCAGGTCCACTGGATGTGTCGGCTTTTCGTCCTATTAATTTCTCTTGTGCGTTTTCACTACTTATTTTGATTATGCTAAGTTTTCACACTCACATTAGACTTTGCATCCCCACCATTTTATGTATGATGTTTGCATCTTCCACTGTGACGACAGATACAGAATATTTGTTCAACGTTTCTGCTATTTTCTTACTCCCCATAAGGATTTATCTTGTCACAACCTCTAAGTAACCTATGTTTAATGTTGCTGTACTCTGCATTTTTACATACTTGTAGAAGCTCTTTCAATCTGTTTGTATATTTTTAGCTTGTTTTATCTCATAGTCTATTTTTTTCCCTTTTAATTACATTTATCTTCACCTTTTGCTGGTGTCTGAATCTCGCAATCATTCGGTTAGTATCCTTTGCAAAATTATAAGCTTCTTTTTAAATCCAATATTATCCTTCACTTCTTTAGTTAGCTACAGCTGGATCACTATTCCTTTGGCACTTGTGTTTACCAATGGAATGAGTTCTGGTTGAGAATTATTAAATATTTCTTCAAATGCAAGCCATTGCTTATCTATTACAAAACCTTTTAATTTATTAGCAATCTAACTTAGCGAACTCGACCTGGATACCTATGTATTTGGCTTCATTTATGTTTACGTTTCTAGGTCCAGACTTAGGCAAGTCACGCTCAAATATATTGTGAAATTTGTTCGCATTATGATTACTTGCACCTAGCGGATCACTTACTATAAGGTTACTAATTAAACCTCTCATATTACAAAAGAATATAAGAACATGTGATCTGGGAGAAGGAGTAGGCCAGAAGGCACCTCGAGCACGCTCCGCCTTTGAATACGATCATGGCTGATCCGATCATGGACTCTTGTCCACTTACCTGCCCGCTCTCCATAAATGCTTATTCCATTGTCGTTTAAGAAACAGTCTATCTGTCATAAATGTATTCAAAGTCCCAGCTTCCACAGCTCTCTGACGTGTCGAATCCACAGATCCACAAGCCTCTGAGAGAAGAAATTTCTTCTCCTCTCAGTGTTAAATGGGCGGCCACTTATTCTAAGATTATGCCCTCTAGTTCTCGTCTCCACTTTCAATGGTAACATCCTCTCTGCTCACACCTTGTCCAACCCCCTCATAATCTTATACGTTTCCATCAGATCACTACTCATTCTTCTGAATTCCAATGAGTCGAGGCCCAACCTACACAAGCTTTCCTCATACGTCAACCCTCTCATCTCTGGAATCAACCTTTTAAACCTTCTCTGAACTGCCTACAAAGCAAGTATAATCTTTCTTAAATATGGAAATTAAAAATGCACGCAGTATTCCAAGTGTGGCCTCACCAATGCCCTGTCCAACTGTAGTAAAACTTCCCTGCTTTTATACTCCATCCATTTTGCAATAACGGCCAAGGTTCCATTTGCCTTACTGATCACTTGTTGTAGACGCATCGTAACCTTTTGTGTTTCATGCATAATACTAGATCTGAAATAACTTATTACTTGGATGTTTCCATGATATCTTGTTCCTCGAAATTGTTCCGAATGCATGCCATGAACTAGTCCACCTTGCTATTTTAGCAATTTGATTTGTCCAGTCTATAGGAAGATGAAAGTCACCCACGATTATTGCATTAACTTTGTTAGAAGCTCCTGCTATTTATTGGTTAATATTATTTCCAATGGTATAGCTATTATATAGTACTCCCACCAGTGATTTCTGCCCCTTGTTATTCATTATCTACAAGCATACTGATTAGAAACATAGAAACATAGAAAATAGATGGCTATTCGGCCCTTCGAGCCTGCACCGCCATTCAATGAGTTCATGGCTGAACATAAAATCTCAGTACCCCATTCCTGCTTCCTCGCCATACCCCTTGATCCCCCGAGTAGTAAGGACTATATATAACTCCTTTTTGAATATAATTTGTGAATTGGCAACAACAAATTTCTGTGGTCGTGAATTCCACAGGTTCACCACTCTCTGGGTGAAGAAGTTTCTCCTCATCTAATTCCTAAATGGCTTCCCCCTTATCCTTAGGCTGTGACCCATGGTTCTGGACTTGCCCAACATTGGGAACATTGTTTCTGCCTCTAACCTGTGTAAAACCGTCAGAATTTTAAACGTTTCTATGAGATCCTCTCTCATTCTTCTGAACTCCAGTGAATACAAGCCCAGTTGATCCAATCTTTCTTGGTATGTCAGCCCCGCCATCCCGGGAATCAGTCTGGTGAACCTTCGCTGCACTCCCTCAATAGCAAGAATGTCCTTCCTCAGGTTAGGAGACCAAAACTGTACACGATACTCCAGGTGTGGCCACACCAAGGCCCTGTCCAACTGTAGCAACACCTCCCTGCCTCTGTACTCACATCCCCTCGCTATGAAGGCCAACATGCCATTTGCTTTCTTAACCGCCTGCTGTACCTACATGTCAATCTTCAATGACTGATGTACCATGACACCAAAGTCTCGTTGCACCTCCCCTTTTCCTAATCTGTCACCATTCAGATAATAGGTTGTCTCTCGGTTTTTACCACCAAAGTGGATAACCTCGCATTTATCCACATTATACTTCATCTGCCATGCATTTGCCCACTCACCTAACCTATCCACGTCACTCTGCAGCCTCATAGCATCCTCCACGCAGCTCAGACTGCCACCCAACTTAGTGTCATCCGCAAATTTGGAGATACTACAGTTAATCCCCTCGTCCAAATAATTAATGTACAATGTAAACAGTTGGGGCCCCAGCATAGAACCTTGCGGTACCCAATTATCACTGCCTCCCATTCTGAAAAGTACCCATTTACTCCTACTCTTAGCTTCCTGTCTGACAACCAGTTCTCAATTCAAGTCAGCACACTACCCCCAATCCCATGTGCTTCAACTTTGCACATTAATCTCTTGTGTGGGACCTTGTCGAAAGCCTTCTGAAAGGCCAAATATACCGCATCAACTACTTCTCCCTTGTCCACTCGACTGGAAATATCCTCAAAAAATTCCAGAAGATTTATCAAGCATGATTTCCCTTTCACAAATCTATGCTGATTTGGACCGATCATGTCACCTCTTTCCAAATGCGCTGCTATGATATCCTTAATAAATTAATTCCATCATTTTACCCACTACTGATGTCAGGCTGACCGGTCTAAAATTCACTGTTTTCTCTCTCCCACCTTTTTGTAAAAATTGGGTTAAATTGGCTACCCTCCACTCGATAGGAACTGATCCAGAGTCTATGGAATGTTGGAAAATGACTGTCAATGCATGCGCTATTTCCAAGGCCACCACCTTAAGTACTCTAGGATGCAGTCCATCAGGCCCTGGGGATTTATCGGCCTTCAATCCCATCAATTTCCGCAACACAATTTCTCGACTAATAAGGATTTCCCTCAGTTCCTCCTTCTTACTAGACCTTCTGACCCTTTTTATATCCGGAAGGTAGTTTGTGTAATCCTTAGTGAATACCGAACCGAAGTACATATTCAATTGGTCTGCCATTTCTTTGTTCCCCATTATGACTTCCCCTGATTCTGACTGCAGGGGACCGACGTTTGTCTTTACTAACCTTTTTCTCTTTACATATCGAGAGAAACTTTTGGAGTCCGTCTTAATGTTCCATCTCGTACTCTATTTTCCCTGCACTAATCAAACCCTTTTTCCTCCTCTGCTGACTTCTAAATTTCTCCCAGTCCCCAGGATCACTGCTATTTCTGGCCAATTTTTATGCCACTTCCTTGGCCTTAATACTACCCCTGATTTCCCTTGATAGCCACGGTTGAGCCACCTTCCCTTTTTTATTTTTACGCCAGACATGGATGTACAATTGTTGCAGTTCACCCATGCGGTCTCAAAATGTCTGCCATTGCCCATCCACAGTCAACCCCTTAAGTGTCATTCGCTAATCTATCCTAGCCAATTCACGCCTCATACCTTCATGATCTTCCTAAGCCAAGATTCCTTCTCTCACCCTCGTCATCATCATCATTTGCAGTCCCTCGAAATCCAGGAAGACTTGCTTCCACTCTAAAAGTGAGTTATTATGTCACTGAACAGTCCAATGCGGTAATTACAATTTCTGTTACAGGTGGGACAGCCAGACTTTCAAGGAAACGGTAGGTGAGGAATCTGTTCTGTCGGACCCTCCTTCTGCTACCTGCACATGTTATCTGCATGCTCTCGGCGATGAGAGTCGAGGTGCTGAGCTCCATCCAGGATGCTATTTTTCCATTTACGGCGGGCTTTGGCCTCGGACTCGCAGGTGTCGGTTGCGATGTTACTTTTCATCAACGAGGCATTGAGGGTGAAAAGTTTCCTCTCCCACCTGAAGCTCGATTGCCGTGTAGGAGTTCCGAGTAGACCGCTTGCATTGAGAGTCTTGTGTCAGGCATGCGAACCATGCGGCTCACCCAACGGAGCTGGTCGAGTGTGGTCAATGCTTCACTGCTGCGGATGTTGGCCTGATCAAGGACACTAACGTTGGTGCATCTGTCCTCTCAGGGTATTTGCAGGATGTTCTTATATCATCCTTTGTTATCATTCTGCCTGGCTTTTCGAAACGTTAAGTACCGTGGAACATTTAATTCCTAAACTTGGTCACCTTAAACGCATGCTTGTGTAATGTTTATTAAATCATACCCATGTATTCATATTGGTGCCACTCGTTCAGCTATCTTATTACGAATTTTCCATGCATTCAGATGAATAGCCTTTAATTTATTTTGTTCTCATTATTCCCTGCTTTGACCTTATGCTGAAATGCTACCATTAAACTTTCTGTCCCTTCGTATCACACTCTGCTAATTTTTACACCAATCGCTACCCTGCTCTATTGCATATACCTTTCACTTTATTACCCTTCAACTGAGCTTTTCCTTCATTTTTAGTTTAAAGTCCTATCTACAAACCGAGTTATTCTATCCGCCAGGAAGCTGGTCCCAGCCCGGTCTAAGTGGAGCCCGTCACGATCGAACAGCTCCCTGATTCCTCAGTACTTTTGCAACTGCCCCATGAATTGAAACCCCTTCCTCCCTCTTCACACTTCAAACTCCGCATTTATCTCACTGATCTGCTTGTCCCGATGCCAATTCGCTCGTGGCTCAGGTAGTAATCAAGAGATTATTACCCTTGAGGTTCAGCTTAATAATTTAAATTGTAGCTCCTCAAACTCCCATGCTGAATTAATGGGAATTATGTCGATATAATTGGTCCATACGTGGACCACGACAATGGCTCCTCCCCGTCCCACTCTAAGTTCCTCTCGTGTCACGAGGAGATATCCTTAACTCTGAAACTGGGCAGGCAACACAATCTTTGGATCACCCTGCCGTGGCTGCAGCGAACAGTATTTATCCCACTGATTATACTGTCCCCTGCCACGACCACAACCCTTCATTTTCCCCCTACTTGCGTAGCCCCCTGTACCACGGTGCCATGGTCTGGTGGTAATCGTGTTTTGTGAAAGAGAGCTCCAAACGTCTCCCACAATTTGTCTGTAGAAGCGTTTCCTAATATCTCTGCTGTAAGAGTTGGCTTTAATTTTAGGAACTAGTCCTAGAATTCCAAACCAGCGGAAATAGTTTATCTGTGTCGATACTATCAGTTCCTTTTAATATTCTGAAAACGTTGATCAAATCACCAATTTACCGTGTAAATTTCTAGGAAATACGATCATAATTGGTGTAATCACTGCTCGTAAGTTAAACATTGGAGTGCCGCATAATTCGAGGAAATCTATGCTGCACTTCCTCCAAGGCCAATACAACCTTTTGTCGTGTGTGGTTCCCAGAACTGCTCACAATACTCCAGATGTGGTGCAAACAGGGCTTTGAAGAGCTGCAGCATAAATTATATATCTTGCATTCCAATCCCTTATATATGAATGCGTGCATTCCATTAGCCTTTCTTATTATTTTCTGTACCTATTCATGATATTTCAATGATCTATGCATCTGGACACCCCCCCCCCCCCCAATCATTTTGGACCTCGACTGATTTTACCTATCACCATTTAGAAGGTACCCCTCTCCATCCTTCAATTTCCAAATTGTTTGACCTCACATTTGCCGATCATCATCATCATAGGCGGTCCCTCGAAACGAGGATGACGTACTTCCATACCAAAAATAGAACAATTTATCAGGTGTTTCAATGAAGGACCCGAATTACATCTTGAAGCGTGGAAGATGCCTGTGCGTGGAGTTTGTTAACGTGTGGTGGCTGTTGTACACAAGCCACCACAGGGACTTGACAGAGCTAGATCTTGGTCCAGTTGCTAGGATTAGCCAAGACAACTGGAGACCAGCTCTAGTGCACGGACCTAGCACGCACACATATCACAGTGTGGGCTGGCCCATGCTGCCCCTGGGCCCCAGGCCCTGAACTCGCGCCTCCCCATGGCCCTGATCATGTCCGTCCATATTCATTCGCCGCTCATTCGCCTCGACCTCCCTGCTCCTGCTCTATCACCGACCTGGACCGTGATGATGTCACTCTTCCCAGCTGTCGCCCTCCTGCACCAGCTCAAGCTGTACCTTGAAATGATATACCTCCCGGCTTTGGAGGTCATGTGCAGTGTGGAGGTTCCGACCTGCGAGGGAACATCAGCGGCAGGTGGTGGCCATAAAAGGAGTGGCGAGCAGCGGCCATTGGCAGAGTGGAGGTGTATGACTTTGCCTATATTGGCTTTCATTTGCCACAGTTTTGCCTGTTGTTTTAATCTATCGTTTTGTAATTTCATGCTTTCATCTACACTGCCTACAATGATGTATCTCTTTATGCCATCAGTGAATTACGATATGTGAATTTCGATCCCATCATCTAATCGTTTATAAATACACTGAATAGTTGAGGCCGCTAATCAGACCTATGCGGGACACCACCAGTCACAGCCTGCCACTTGGAGAAGCTGCTCATTTTCCCTAACTCTTTCTCCTGTTGCTCAGCCAATTTCCTAATCAGGTCAATAATTTACCCACAATTCCTTGGGCGTCTACGTTGGTTAACAGCCTCGTATGACGGACTTTACCAAATGCCTTCTGGAAGTCCATATCAATAACATGCATAGAGATTCCTTTTTCAACTATTTTAGTCACTTTTTCAAAAAATGCAATCAGGTTCATCAGGCACGACATAACTTTCAGGTGAAGTGAAGCACTTTGGTAGGAACAATGGGGAAATACAGTATACCCTGTATTACAAATAGCACGGTTTTGAAAAGTGCAGATGTGCATGAGGAACTTGGTCTCCATATGCACAAATCCATAACGGTAGCAGGGTAAATTAATTAGCTGGTCAAAAAGCAAATGAGCTACTTGGTTTTATAAATTATGGAATCGAATACATAATCAGCAATGTCAAGCTAGAACGTTATACATCACCGGTTAGGCGTCAGCTCGAGTATTGTGGACAATGCTGGGTACCATCTTTCAGGAGATATAAACCTCTCGTGAAAGGTAGACAGGATGTTTACCAGAATGTTGCCAGAGATGAGGGACTGCAGTTATGAGGAAATGTTGGAAAAGTTAGGACAATTCTTCTTGGAACAGAGTTTAGGAGGTCATGTAATAGAGGTTTTCAACATGATGAATGGTTTTGATAGGCGAAATAGGGAAATAATTATTCGCTCTGACGAAATTGTCAACAAATAGAGGTCAGAGATTCAAAGTCATTGGAAAATTATCCAAAGGGGACATGCATGTTGTTTTACGCAGAGAATAGTCGGGATCTGGAAGATTCTACCTCAAAAGTTGGTGGAATCTGATTCCATAATTAGTTTTAACACACAGTATGAGAGGTTCTTCAGGATGATCAAGTTATAGGGTTACAAACAAAAGCGGTAATGTGGGACGAAGCACGAATGTTTTTCCAAAGACCCTCCTTCTATGCTCTATATATCTATGAATCTAAAATAACTGCAGATCTTATATTGTACATCATTACTAGTGTCAGTAATACTGATATTAATCACATCAGGGATTTACTGTCATTTCTTCTCTCTCTCATTCTCCCCCCCTCTCTCCCTGGGTTGGTGATGACGATCTCAAATATTCTTGAACCAAAGATCTCGCCTCCGCTCTCAATACAAATCGGAAACTGACAGTTCTGAGCCGAGAATCAAACTCCTTCACAAACCGACCAGTCCCCACACTCTGCCGCCACAGGAGTTGCAGGAGTCTGGAGCGGATTATGTTAGTGTTTGTGTTACAGTTTAATGCAACCAATCAGTATAGATGGGATTCAGTCACATTATTGAGCAATGTTTGTCTGAAATTCTTATTGAAATATTACCCCCAGTCTCCTTGTCATTCACACTGTTGTTCAATCTTTTTATTTCCTGTTTAATCTTTAATCTGTTTCAGGCTGTTGGGGAATCAGGTCAGCTCAAAAAGAAAGTAAAAAATCAAGGCACTGCAGCGTACAAGACCCGAACTAAATGTGAAAGTGTGATTTTCAATTGATAAAAATTAATGGTCTCATTATGTGACCATTTTGGACCGATTTCTTGCCCCTCCCCTTTAAATGGCTGTGCTCTGGGTTTAAATCCTAATGGCCCTTTAATGGTTTCCCTCTCGAGCTGAGCGAGCGTCATCTCCCAATGTGACGGCAGAGGACAGCCACAGGGTCACGGGAGTCAGCCGCCCCACTCACAGCGCTGCTTCTGCAGGATATCCGGGGCGGAATGTTCCCTAATGGGAAACTGGGGAAATGCACAAATAGGAAGGGCCTATGGTGGGGTTCGGTCTGGGCTGCAGTGCGACACTGACAAACGCACAGAGTATTCTGGGTTTGCGGGGTTAAATTTCACAAGCTTTGCGCACTCAGCGTCAGTGCCCATTGAACCTGCCATGTAAGTTCACAATGGGGTCTCGTGTATTCCGCTGAGATCAACATCAAGTGTTTTCGGACAGGTGTCCTTTTAGGTTACTGAGGTTGGTATGAACGTGGAATCGGTCCCCAGGATGAGTCATTGCAAGGAGGGGAGAAATGGTGAATGTGCCGGCTGGGTTCCAGCTGTTCTGTGTGGGTGATCGTGAGCATCAGTGATGTTTAACACCCTGAACTTTCCGATTTTCTGGTACAAACACCGGGGACGGTATTGGTGTTGCCACGGAAATGAAATCCCCTGTGCTCACTGCAGGTAAAAGTTGGAAATGGATTACTGTAATAATGCGACAGCCCACCATGAGATTGTGGAAAGACCTGATGACCCACGAAACGTCCCGAGGAAATTGAGGCGCTAATAATCGAGCGTGCTGTCACCCGCAGTATTGTGATTTTTGTAACGTTTCCGACTTGTTCGTCTTCACGTCTGCATCTGTGACTTATGGATAAGGGAACGGTACTTATGAAAACTGTTATCTTGTGATGTTTAATTAAATAGAGCATTAATTTAACAGGCGCAATTCAGCTGTTTGAAACATTTAAATGTTGAGGTTAGTTCCAGGTACTTTTGGCTTGAGGCTTCTGTCATTTTCTTCACCAGAAACAGTAAAGTGTGGGTCAGAAGCAGCTCATCTGAGGGAAATTTCAGAGCATGCCAAGTCAATGATGGATTGATTAGTCTTTCGAACGAGTATAGAGCGGGATTGGGTCATTTGCATGTCAAATCCACTTCACCAGCTTCTGGGCCAGGTATTTCGCCATGGATCGCGTACATAAGGTCTTCTCTCTTCTCTCCATCATAATTCCGGTTCTCCGAGTTTTCCCAAATCCCAACCACGTGTTTTTCATCGAGCCATCCTCCGCCGTGTGCCGAGTCCCCGTGGAGTAAATTGATTTCCGTGTAAAGAAGCGGGTGGACATCTCTCGGGGTGCTCTTTAATGGCTGCAGGGCCAGTCCAAAGCATTCCTCACTGGCGGTGCCCGCCCGAACATTTCGTCCCTGGCGGGGCCCACCCGAACACTTCCTCGGAGGCAGTGCCAGCCCAAACAGCTCCTAGGGGATGGGGATTGCACAGCTAGCAACTCCGGACCACCATCATTTAGTCCGGCACTCCGTTTTGGCTGCCGGGCTGTACGCCCGGTCGAACCCTGCACTCGTGGCTGATTAAAGGCAATCAGAGGCTTTGATGTGTGTGCAGCGGGCGTCGACTTTAATCGGAGGGGCGAGGCTTTGAAGCTCACCAGTGCTACGTGCAGCATCCTTGTGCCCAATCGTTCCCTGGATGCTGCAACATGAACAGTGCCCGAGATTGCGCTCCGCTGCCTTTGAGGGTTGGTAAAGGCATTTATGCGACAGGGGCAGGGCGTCTCTGGGAGGTATTAACGTCCCAGCCCCAGAAGGTTACAGTCCCCAATTGCGAGGCAGGGCAATTTTGACCCTTCCAGTGGGCGCTGACAGGTCGCAATATCGTTTACGCCCGGTTAAGGGGCGGGAGCGAATGCTTGCCGCGAATTTGCGCCTGTGGTTCAGATGATGCATTCACTAGCGTTCAGAAGAATGAGAGGGGACCTTATAGAAACGTTTAAAATTCTGATGGATTTAGAAAGGTTAGATGCAGGAAGAATGTTCCCAATGTTGGTGAAGTCCAGAACCAGGGGTCACAGTCGAAGGATAAGGGGTAAGCCATTTAGGACCGAGATGAGGAGAAACTTCTTCACCCAGAGAGTGATGAACCTGTGGAATTCTCTACCACAGAAAGTTGTTGAGGTCAATTCAATAAATATATTCAAAAAGGAGTTCGATGTAGTCCTTACTACTAGGGGGATCAAGGGCTATGACGAGAAAGCAGGAAAGGAGTGCTGAAGGTGCATGTTCAGCCATGAACTCATTGAATGTCCGTGCAGGCTAGAAGGGCCGAATGGACTACGCCTGCACCAATTTTCTATGTTTCTAAGTTTCTATGATGCTCTTCTGGCAGCACCTCGCCCCACAATTAAATCACATGGCTGGCGCGCAATGGGCCATGATGTAGTAATTGTGAATGCCAACATAGTGACGAACTCTTTTGTCCATGTGGGTAGGGAGACTGGAGTAGGTGGATGTCAACGGCAGCTTCGCGGGGCGCCCCTTAAAGCGGAGATCTTTAACACGCTGGACCACCTTTTTACTTGGTGGCTAAGAATGGTGTATTGCGGCATTCTATTTTGGCTACTGGCCCATTCAATCACTTCCCTGGTGGCCCAGTAGCGGCCAGCAAATGCCTGCAGAATGCGCTCCGGCCCTCCCATTTAATTGAATGGGAGGGGCATTGCTTCAGGGACATGGACACCGTTCTGCACAGTGAGAGTGCCGCTCAAAGAAGCAGAGTGCCGGGTAAAATATTCTATTTCCTTTTAAGACCCAGGAGCGATTTGAGGGTGGGACATCCATGCCAGGCAGAGGTTAACCTATAAAGTTACCGCGACCAATCGGGGTAAATGGCAATTTTGTGGCTATTATCTTTGTTATGTTAAATGGGGCTAAATTAGGACTTTATTGACAGAGAAGCAGGCGATGGCATGGCTCCGGTTGTTGTTGTGTGTAAAATGTTTTGGTGCAAGGAATGTCGCAGTTTTCTGGGGTGGACAGGTTGGGCTGGTTGCTCTTTACTTTTCCGCCATTGTTCATTGTTGATATGTTTATATGTAACCTTCAGGTCTGCTGACCAAGGACTGTGTGGCTCCTTTTCGGCTGGTGCAGACACGATGGACCGAAATGGCCTCTTTCTGCTCTGTCGATTTCTATGTTTCTATGTTTCGATGTCGAGTCGCTGTTTTAAGTTCAAACCCAATGTTTTAACCTCGAGGCACAGTTGCAATTCCAGACACATTTTCTCATGTCATTTTTACAACGTAAGAGTCTTAAGGCTCTTTGGAACCAAGACGGGTAGTTTCTTTTCAAATTGGTTTATATACATCCCACTTCTAATTTTTGTCCTTTATGCCAACTACACATCCTGCCATACTAGATCAAATGTTGTTGCGAGAAAGAAAATATTCTATCTTGATAGCTCTGTGAAAGAGTTGACACAGATATGGGCGCCTTCTGTGCTGTAATTTTATATAATTCTATGTTTATTCGAATAAATATATTTTGTATCAAAGTTGGAATTCATTTATGCGTTTAGTTGAATGCTTTTAATGAGAGTGTCCACCCAGGCAACTAATGTCATTGTGGAGATATCACCAAATTCAGATATTTTAATAATCTTTTGCTTATTCGTCAAAGGTAGCGAGGTGTCTGGCGCTGATAAGAATCCGTGCCTTTCTTGGCAATGCCAATCTAGTCCTGTTTTCCATTACTTCGAGTTTAGGATTCCACTCATTCTGTGCCATTCTGGTAGTGTCTGCGACTCTTGGTCCCTTAATATTGGTAGTACAGAACTGTATTTACCAATTCCCCTTCGAATGTTATCAACTGAATCTGCTTGCACCATGCTTTCATATAAAGCATTCCACATCACAACCACTCGATGAATATTTTTTGTCCTCACGTTCCATCTGGTTAATTTCCCAATTACGTTAAATCTATTTTCGATCGTTCTGCCACTGGAATCTATCTCCTTATTTTATCTATGAAATGCCTTCATGATTTTGAACCTTTCTATCAGATTTTCGCTAATCATTCTTTGCTGTAAGAAGTACAACCCCAGTCTCCAGCTTTCTCTCGTAACTGAAGTTTTTCATCCCTGGTGCCTTTGTATAAAGTCTCACCCGCACTCTCACTATGGCTTTTACATTCTTCCGAAAGCACGCTACCGAGAATCGGCTACCGTAGTCCAGCTGAAACCTACAGAATGCTTTATCTAGTGCACGCATAACTTCATTAATACATTAATACGGGAATAACTGTTTCAAATCAGCACTTTATCTGAGCGTGTTATGGTTCATTTCACAAGGAATTAATTTCCTACAAAAACAATTGTGATTGCCCTTCGCAGTATAGATTTGCATCACTTTCCATTACCCATGCACAAACAGGCATAATAGAAACAATGGTCGGCGTATCAGCTTGAGAGAGAAGCAGTGGAAAATCCCTTTGGGAAGTGTTCTAACACCATTCGTGGTTTCCATCTTAATGGAGGACGTGCAGTACAATGTCAATTTAGCGTTGCTGTTGGATGAAAGGACATGCTGTGAAGTCATGCAAACAGGAAACAAGCTGGGAGTTAACATAAATCATTAGAGAGGCAACGGAAACGTTTATCAAAGCTCTAAATGGCTAATAAAAAGATTTATCACATAGGTAGCGAGAATCCTGTTGTGGTTATAGATTGGATAAGTAAAAGCTGATCCTAATGGCAGAGTGTTGCTAACCAGAGGAATCAGATGGAAGATAATTGGCAAAATAACCAGCGGGAAGATGTAGGGAATTCTTTTTTAAACAGCGACTTGCTATGATCTGGAATGCCTGAAATGAATGAGGAAGCAGATTCAATAATAACTTTCAAACGGGAATAGGATGTATACGTGAATAGAAAAAAAAATGCGTGGTTAGGGGAAAGGCTAGAGATTGTGTCTAATTCGATAGCTCTTTCAAGGTGCAAGTACAGGCACGATGCGCCGAATGTACTTCTTCTTTGCTGTATCATTCATCATTCTATGAATCTGTGAATTGGTACTACGGAGATTAAAGCACCCTTCTGCCTGTCCGGTCCTTTCTATGTGCACAGGCTAACATAAGATTTCCAATTGTCACATCATTTCCTTCACGTTTTAAAGCTGTAACTACATCAACCGGCCAGAGGTGGCGCCAAAGCGCCTGTGTTCTGTGGCTGCTGCCTCCTCAGCCAGAAGAGGCTGATGCTTCAATGAACTGTTCTGCTAGACTGCTGACATTGCGGTATTGAAAGGCAAAATTCCGACTTACAAATGGAGGTTGTATAATATTTCCAGGTACTGGACCATTAATTCCCTTCCCCACACTGAAATATTCTATCAGTTGAAGATATGTTCGTGATGACATGTGGACGGCCACCTCATTTTGAGGCAATGGAGATGCATTTTCTCTGGGTTGCGCCACTCTCGATTTTCTTTTCTATTGAATTCAATTGGAGAGGATAAATAGGAGCAGCATAATACTGGCGTCCGTTGCCCATTCGACTGTACTGGTGGAAATCAATGTCAATCCCAATATATTTGTTGGATCAAAATTGGCTAATTTGTAAGCTTTGATGTCAGATTCTGCTCGAAATGTGTTGTCGTTGTATGCACAACAGTTCTTGTTGCCTGATGTCGTTTTATTTCTGTTTGCCTTGAACATAGTTTTCGCACTGATGCAAAGCTACCGCTTTTCATTCTCGTACTCGTTCTTTACTTGCTACAATGTTGCAGCTGCTGAAATCAATTGCCGTTTCCATTTTCATAGGCAAGGAGCTGTGGAACCATTACAGAATACAAGTCAATAAAGATTGTAGTAACAAGGCAAAATTACTGATCAATATTTCCGGCTTCGCAGAATATTAATTCTAAAAGTCATAATTTGCTAAGCACCTCGCAAAGGTATTGCGATGATACATTTTGCACCAGGAATTACTGTAGCCAACGGACGAATGGTGCACGCCTTTCGTTAGACTAATCCATGTCCATTTAACTTCTATGACCGTTTGTACTGGAAGCTGCAGCAAGATTTAAAAATGTTGCGGCGCCCACAAAGTGCCAAAATAAGAAGAAGCTGTGTGAAACCACTAAGCATCTTTGTATGTCCGTCACCAATCATGTTAAAGGATTCTTGTTTTAACGGTTCAGATTCTCAAAATGAAAATATAAGTTAGAATATTCAATATCCAGTCAGGTATTACATGTGAAATAAAAAACGGGAAAGAGATATTATTTTCACCTAGAGAAAAAACATACATAATGAAAGATAAACTCATTGTTTTCAATTTTTCGTTTCTAAAATAATATCCATCAACAACTAAAATCTAAAGGATTGAGCGTCCACAATCGTAAAGTTAATTATCAGTGCTGGGGAAATTGTTTGACAGCAATGAATAATTATGAAGCTTTAAAAAATGCCACTTAGACTGATATGGACAATCCCTAGCTTTGTGTGGTGCCATTAGCCTCTCTCTTCTATGCAAGTACAAGAAATTGACATAGCTCAATACACGTGATTGGGGTGCCAGGAACTGAGATGCCGTTTTCGAGCATCGTGCCTAATAGATGTGGATCGCGGACAGCAACACCAGGTTTTCGAATTGAGCTGCTCATCTGCGCTAGCCCGAAGTAGCTGTCCCCTTGGTGAATAATTAACAACGAGTGCCATTAGACACACTGTTATTTTCACTGTAAATTCTAGCCTATTACAACGTATGCTGCAATTCTCATTTATAGAGGAATTTCATTTAATACGTGGAATAATTTAACATCATTTACCTCAGCTTTATTGTTTGCATATATATGCATATTTTGGTTTGTTTATTTCTATTTTGCAATAATTCTGCTTTTTTTCCAAACATTCCCATGAGCCTACTGATCACGTCAACCTTTCTCAAACACAAATCTGCAAGGTCTAACCCACAACAGTCTGATACCAGTACCGTTGTAGAAAGGTTGTCAATCGTTCAAATGGAGACCTTACAATGGGCACATTAGAGATGAAATGTAACATTGAGAAGTGTGAAGTGGTGCATTCTAAAGGAAGAACGAGGAGAGTTTTTATAAACTCAATAGTACAATTTTAAAGTGGGTTCAGGGAGCGAGAGATCCGAGGCTTCAGGGACTTACCTCTTTGCTGATGGCAGGAGAAGGTGATATAGTTGTTCAACAGCATACGGGATCATTGCTTTGTAAATAGTGGCAAAGCATACGAAAACACGGAGGGTAAGCATAATCATCTTAAATCATTGGTTAAGACTCAGCTGGAGCATCGTGTCCAATTCTGGATATCACACTTTAGGGAGCATATCAATATCATTGATGTTGCTGAGAGTTATTAGAAATTTGGCAGGCGTGAGATTTTTCAGTGATGTGATGTACCGATAGATGCTATGATGATTCTCTTTCGAGCAGGGCGGGATAACGAGCGATTAATTAGAGGTATTCAAAATTATGAGGCGTTTTGATAAGATAAATGAGGAGAAGCTGTTTCCACTGACAGCAGAATCTTTAGACAGAGGACGCAGATTTCATGTAATTGGCAAATTTGCAATAGGGGCGGTGAGGAAAATGTATTGACACAGCGAGTCGTTATGATCTGGAATGCATTGACTGAAAGGGCGGTGGACGCAGATTCAACAGTAACTTTCAAAAGGGAATGGGAAAGACACGTAAAACGGATAATTTTTCATGGCTGTGAGGAATGTGCAACGGAGTCGGTGTAATTGGATAGCTCTTTCCGAAAATCGGCACAGGATCGATGGGCGGAATTAACTCTTTCTGTGCTGCACCCTTCTATGATTCTATGATTGAGTAAGTAGGCTCTTTGGTGCCGGAACGTCGAAATCCAGTTCCAGGTTGAGCTTAATTCTTCCTGTCGATAAACACCTTTGAAGCTAAGAGAATTATCTCAAAAAACAGCTCATTAATAAACAGAATAAGGAGACTTGGAGACCTGTCACCATAGTTTATAGGCGGAAAAAAATCACTCTGGAATACACCGGTCACCAGCTCTGAATCTTTGATCCTTCTGAAGTGAACAACCTTGTTGATCTATAATGAATTGATGCACTTTTTGTTTAAACGAATGAAATAAACTTACAATGGCGTGATTACTTTATTGGCTTAAGATCATCATACTTTCTCCCCACACCACCTGTCAATACCCCCGCTTCACCTTTCACCCATATGGAGCTTTTCATTACTTGTTGGTGGCATGTGATCAGTTGGTCAATAGGGTCGGTGTCAACTCGACATTTCTGAGCCTGTCTGCTGAGAATACATTCAGACTGGACCTGGACTTTCCATCACAAACACCGCTCACAGAATATGCAATTTAGCATAAGAGACCGGCCGAGTATCCCACAGGAACATGTGAAAAGCCAGTTTTACGTCCTGACCACGCCGTCCCCTCGATATTACATTCCATTGCCAGCAATGAGATTAAAATTAGGCGGCGTGCCAAGTGCACATTCACCCAATTTAATCAGTTCCCCGACTGCCAGATTAGGTTAAAATTGTCTCCAATGGCGGTAGTCATTTTCTGCTTCCTCCTCCCAACGAATTATAAGCCATTCTTGAATTTGCGTCATTGTTACAATATATACCACAGCTGCATAAACGGGCTGAACTATGGAATAGAACAATCGACGTTAGGTGTTGCACGTGTTGTGCCAATATTCCTATTACCAATACCATGGAATTGCACCGAACTATGAAGAACTGGGGCGGATTTTCGGTTCCAGGCTGCAAGCCTGAGGAGAGCAGATGCCTGATTGAAAAATGTTAATTTCAGATAAAATGATTTCACACCATCTCCAAAGAAGAGCAATGTTACACGTTGCAATCTTAGTCTAAGATCACATGTGGTGACCTCCAGTCACAGAGACACGTGGCTCTACAGGTAAAGGATTGGACTCTTAACGCAGTTTGGTGAAATGGACAATGCTTGATAATTTGATTGGAAACTCTCAGCGAGTCACCAAAGTTATTCACAAGGACTGACATGGCACTGTTGCTCTTTATGAAAGTAATTTATAAGGCAACAATGGGGTAATTTAATCAAACTGGTCATGCGTTAAAAGGGCTGATTCTGGACTCTGCTTCATTTTAAACTCCGACCACTTTTGTTCTCCATTGAAAGAAGATTATGATTACTCCAGTCTTTCTCTCCTATGTTTTGCTGTGCACTATTGGTATCGGCATGGGTAACTAATTAATTTCAAGCAACGTCGCCCGTTATTCGT
This sequence comes from Pristiophorus japonicus, assembly GCF_044704955.1. Taxonomy (NCBI): domain Eukaryota; kingdom Metazoa; phylum Chordata; class Chondrichthyes; family Pristiophoridae; genus Pristiophorus; species Pristiophorus japonicus. The sequence goes on along the minus strand of NW_027254201.1, from coordinate 2,945,322 downwards.
GATATAAAGGCCAAAGCCACCATTTAAATAGTGTGGAGGAAAATATTATTATTTAATCAACTAATATCGCAAACAGTAATTTCTAAACGCACAAAACATCATTCAGTTGCACGCTTATGTCTGTTTCTGTGTGAACGTTTTTCAATTTGCTGCAGTAGACCAAAAGCGGCGTTGAAACACTCAGGCATGCAATTTCTGCTGTCTGTATTCAAACCTGCACCGAATCCCGTTCAGACATCATTGCTTGAACTTGCAGAACTACCTTGTCCACGATTTGAAATTCACATCCAAGTTTTGAAATGCCTCCATGGCCTTACCCTCTCTATCTCCTTAACCTGCTCCTCCCCAACTAGCCTCTATGATATGTGACTCCTCCAATTCTATTCTCTTGTGCATCCACGATTTTGATCGCTGCACCATTGGTGGCAATGGTGGTAAAACCTGCTTAAACCCCTGTGCTCCCCTCTAATTATATCTCTCTCTATCTCGCTGTCTCTCCTCCTCCTCCGCTAAGATGCCGTTCAAAACCTAGCGCTCTGGCCAGGAGTTTGGCCGCCTGTCTTGATCTCTGCATACGTGTCTGGATATTTCATACTCAAAGACATGAGGCCAAAAGTCATTGAAAATTGGGCTTCCGGCTTTCCATACTTAAAGTCTGTGAGCTTCAGATGCCAATTGTCCCAAGGAGCTCGTTGGTCGAGACACAAAGAAATCCGTTTGGCACCGAAAGTGAAACGGCCCTTGGGGAAGGGAGGGAGGCAAAAAGCTAGAGGGTGAGCCCAGATCCCATTCCTGCAAAAACTGACTCCACATTAAGGCAAGCCCAAAACAATATTACTTATCTTCTCTAGGCGGCCTCCCGAAGTTCCTTTTTGGACCATTAATGTGAGAGACAGTAGAAATTGTAATTGTGAATAAGGAAATAAGAGCCCCATTAAACAAATCCTTTCTATCTGTCTTCATGGAAGAAGATAAAATACATTCCAGGAATCGTGGGGAACGATGGGTCTCGAGGGAGTGTGGAAGTGAAATATATTAATATTAATAAAGAAATGGTACTGAATTAATTAATGGGACCAAAAGACAAAAAATCCCGTGGACCTGATGACCTACACACTAAGGTTTGAATAGTTGGCTGCCGAGATAGTGGGTGCATTGGTTTTGGTACTTCAGAATTCCCTATCTTCTATAACGGTCCCCACAGATTGGAAGTTATCAAATGTAAGCCGCTATTTATGAAAGGAGGTAGAGCGAAATCATGGAACTGTGCACAAATTAGTCTGACATTAGTATGAGTGAAAATGCTAATCCGATAATCTATTGTTAGGATCTTGGTAACAGGGCAGTTAGAAAATCGTAATATGATGCGTCAGTGTCAACCTGATTTGATGAAAGTCAAATCATTAAAAAATCTAATAGTGCTTTTGAGCGTTTCACTAGCAGGGTGGATGAGGGTGAAACAGTGGATTTATCTTAATGGGATTTCCAAAAAGCCTTCCCACATGAGAAATTATTACACAATAAAATCGGGTTCATGGAAATAGGGATTATATATTCGCATGCATTGAGTTTTGGCTAACGGAAAGTTATTCAGAGCAGTAATACACGGGTCAATTTCAGGTTGCCTGGCTGTAACAAGTGGAGCCCTGCAATGATCAGTACTTGGACCGCAGCTATTTACAATCTATGTCAATGGCTCAGATGAGGGGACAATATGCAATATATCCAAGCTTGATGACGATGCAAAGCTAGCTGGGAATTTAATTTGTTAGAAAGGTGCAAAGAGCTCAGAAAGGAATATAGGGAGGTTAAGTGAGTAGCCATGAACATGCAAAATTGAATACAACGTGGAGAAGTATGAAGTTGCCCACTTTGGCAGGAAAAATAAAAAAACAGAATATGTTTAAATGGCGAATCTTTGGAAATTATTGTTATTCAGATGAACCTGGGCCTGTCGTTATACATGAATCAAAGAAAGTAAACATTCAGGTACAGCAAGCAATTAGGAAAGTAAATGGAATGTTATCCTTCATTACAAAATGATTAGCTACCTAAACCCAAGTTGAGCACTTGGTCCGTCGCCTTATAGGTTACGGCACTTCAAGTCAATTACAATTATTTTTCAAAGGAGATGAGGCTTTCTGCCTCTACCATGCATTTAGGCAGTGATTTCCAGACCGATATAACATCTGGGTTAAAAATGTTCTCCTCATCTTCCCGCTAATCCTACCAATTACTTTAAATCTACGCACTCTGAATTATTGATCACTCTGCGGAATGAAACAGGGAATTCCTATCCACTCTATCTCGGCCCCTCGAAATTCTTTATGTTCTTGTATTCTTACTTGTTTCCCCCAGTACTTATATCACTGCAGGTACAGCACACAATTAGGAAAGAAAAACCTGTTTTAGCCTTGAATTACAAAATGATTGGAATGTAAGATTAAAGACGCCTTACTGCAATTATATACGATCTTGATGAGAGTACATCTGATGTATTGTTTATAATTTTGATATCCTTACCGAACGAATCCTTTTTAGAGGGAGTGGTAAACCTATCAGTACTTGCATCGGAGCAACAGCTATAACACCAGTGCTACAATTGTAGAGACTTCGCCAGTAGTGCAATAGTTGGATCTGCATCAGTGCAACAAGAGTGGAACCCCGAACAGGAATAAAATCAGCTGCAGCAGTGAAAGAGCCTTGTCACATCCTGAGTAACCATAGGCACCCTATTAAATGAGTAACCTGGTCACAACTAGTGCATGTTTATCGGTACCTATAGTACTTTAAAAACAGGAGCACCGCTGGTGTAAGTGGATGGACCCATTACTGCCTAACGGTCACGTTCACCACGAGTGTAAGTTTAGGAAACCAGTAGCACCGGAGGAGGACGGTCAGCTCTAATATATACGTAAACTGCCAGTAATACCAGAAGCGCACGATCACTACTAGTATAAGTGCAGGAATACCACTCATACCGAAGGACCATGGTCACATCTAGTATAAGTGCAGGGGTACCACTGGTCCTGAAGGGGCACTGTCATGTGTAATATAAGTGCAGCGTATCAATTGCATAGAAGGGTCACTGTCTCATCTAATGTAATTGTAGATGGTACCACGAGAAACAGTGGAGCATTGCGACCTCCAATATAAGAAAGGTTTACCATTCGCAAAGGAAGGGCATGGCCACGGCTATGGGAAGTGTAGGGTACCTCTAGTACGAGAGGGAAGCGTTCAATTGCAGGTTTTCACTATTACCAGAAGAGCACTGTCACTACCAGTGTAAGTGTCTGATTATCATTACAACCGGTGGAGCATGGTCACCTCCAGTCTATACCTCGGGGTACCACTCCTACTGTATACGCAGGCGCCCGCTTGTGTAACTAGTGGGAGACCCTAGAACAGGAGATTTGGTCGAGCACGAGCATGGTTGTCGTGAGTACCAGAGGAGCATGGTGACATCGAGTAGAAATGTAGTGTACCATTAGTTCTGAAGGAGCACTGTCTGTTCTAGGGTAAGTTTAGGGCTTTCCATACAGCCGAATAGGCATGCTCATCACGACTTTATGTGAAGGACTTTCACAAGTACATGACGAAGACTCTCACCTACAATGTAAGTGTTGGTGTATTAAACTACCAGAGGAGCACGGTTACCTTAAATTGTGCATGTTTTTCTGAAACTTTCTAAGATCAATTTCAATTATTACTCTCATCTTACGTGTCAGATAGAAACAACGTACATCGTTCTATTTGTTAAATGACTGTAACTAATGCTAATTATGATTTAACCTGATTGACACCCTGAAGGACTGATGTGTTTACACATATACATTCCCTTCCACAGCCACAGCCGTGCACCAGTAAGAACCGTTCAGCTCTGAGATAATTCATCCATTCTCAACTAAAATGGGTCAACTAACGATGCTGCAGATCAAAGAGATGTTTTACCCGATTCTCGCAGCTGTCGGTGTTCCCGGTGAGCCATGTTAACCTGTGTGCCGTTAAACATTGTTGACTGTATCCCGGTACTAACAGTATAAGATAATGTGTTTAATTGATGGCAGCATTATAGAGTCGGTAGTTACTGGAACCAACTCGTGAATCGCGTTTCCGCACTTTTTGAGTGTCCCTTAAGCTGATAACATTAATAAACTTATACTTTTCTTTGAAGCTGCAGCAAAAGGCATTTAGCTGATTTACAGACTGTGTTTTTACCCCGTGCGGAGTGAGCTCTGTAGCATCTCAATAAAAAGTCTGTGTCGATTTCCCAGGCGATGGCTCCAATACTAAAGCTGTTCTCGCACTGCTTTGTGTTGATAATTAACCTGAATGGATTAAAATGCTCTTGGTTTGTACCTCGATATATATTTTAATTTTACACAGGCATAGTTTTTTTCTCCTTACTCTTTCTTACAGGGAACTTGGTTACGATGGTGTTTCTCTCCCGAAGAAACTGCGGCCTTTCCAGGTGGATCTATTTCTACAAGTTGGCCATTGCAACGGCAGATCTACTGGTCATGATCATTAATGTAACAGTGTCTCATTTATTCAGTTATCACTTTCCACTTTCATTCAGTTACCACACTCCCGTGTGTAAGTTCATTCAATATATGACTGCTGTCACCCTCAATTTGTCTGTTTGGTTCACATACTCCTTCACAATTGACCGATTTGTCGTTATCTGCTGCCTTAAGATTAAATCAAAGTATTGCACCGAGAGAACTGCGGCCGTGGTTAAAACAACATTCACAGTCCAAATCTTGTTAAGGAACATCCCAGTTTTGTTTGCATTTGAACCTAAACAAATAATTAACAAGGTGCAGTGGGGCTGCCGGAGAAGTGTTGCTTTTATTTCAGCACCAACAGGTGCAGCATACGTCTGGTTTCACAGCGCCTGGGGCGTTTGGCTTCCATTTTCTTTAATCGCCATATTAAATTAATTGACAATCAGACGGTATTTTAGTGGCTAATAGATCACGCAAGGGACACCGTGGCCAGAGGAGTGAGAATCAGAGTGATCCGGAGATGGAGAGTCGAAGGAGATCAGTAATTTTACTGTTCACTATATCGGGCAGTTTTATACTGTTGTGGCTGACAACTGCCGTGAGTTTGTTAACTACCAAATTGACAAACCTCAGTTATTACCAAGGTGACCTCACAGATCCTGGATATATCGCCACTAAAACCGGGGCCATGCTGAAGTGTTTGAGTAGCTTGCAAAACCCGTGTATTTATGCAGCGACGCAGAGGAAATTAAGAGAAAACTTGAAGAATCTTGTAAAATCTCCCTGGACACTCATTCACAGATTAGTTAGAAAGTGAGAATAAAAGAATCAAGTCAAATGAAAGCTTCTTCGTCACTTAAGCTCAATTTCAGTTCCGTTTCCACCATCGAACGACCGTTTTTATGGTATGCGAATAATGACAGAGCTCACGTATGAGCAGCTCGTCCAGTTTGTAACATGCATTTGATGTTTTATAATGATTTTGTTTTTCACGCTTTTTTAAATGAGTAAACTTAATCCATTCCTTCAAATTTAGCATATCTCAACTTCAGAGATCAAAGGTTACAATGAAGAAGTTCAATAGTGGAGACGGTCAAGTGGACAACAGAGGAATCCACCTTACCCGAGAGATACTGTGATCGGGCGTCATACTTAAACATAATCAATAAAGTTTCAGTCAATGCCGAAACAATCAAAGGTCTTGAGATCGGCGATATTGCTAACTTTCCTAGAGGATTGTTGTGTATATTGCAGGCGCGTGTTTTGCTGTTGTACACCATTCCTCATTGACAAATATAGCGGACTCTTCTCACGTTCGAATGGAGGAAACAATTGTAACTCGGCCAATCAATGTGACCTTTCACCTCTTTTGTCGCAGAAACTGACTTAAAATCTCGATTATGCACTTAGTGGGGTTTCTCTCACAGCTCAAAGATGAGGTCTGCTGATGTTTTGTGCTGTCGATAAAAGTGTCATGAATAATATTATTGATATTCTGTCTCAAACACGCTCCAAAACAAAATAGTAATGGAACGTAAAAGGAATGTGTTTAAATTCTTAACTCTTATAATTCTTGCAGGTTATCTGAAAAACGCTGCCAGAAATTCGGATAAAATCAAACCGTTACGTAGGCATTCTTAATTCTGACTGAATATTTTCAAACGATCATTGAATTATTGGAAAATATCTTGTTATTTGAATAAAGGAAATAAAATTAGGAGCAGCAGGAGCATTAGGAGGATGCTCCGCCATTTAATAAGATCATGGCTGATCTTTGACCTCAACAATAATGACCCCACCTATCCCGGGATCCCTTCAGTCCATTATATACCAAAATCTATCTCCCTCAGCTTCGAATATACTCAATGATTCAGCATCCACAGCCCCGGGGTGGTAGATAATTCAAAAGGTTTACATGCCTCTGGGTGCAGAAATTGCTCCCCACTTCAGTGGCCCCTTAACCTGAGACTCTGCCCCCTCGCACTTGACTCTCCAGCCAAGGGGAACAATCCATCGTTCCATTCATCGTTCCAATTCCCCTTTGAATCTTATCAATGAGATTTCCTCAATTCTTCTAAATTCCAGAGAGTTTAAGCCGAATCTACTCAATATATAATCCGTGAAATCAATCTCGTCAACATTTGCTGCACCACCTCTAAGGCAATTATATACTGCATTAAATTAGACCAAAACTGTGCACAATACTGGCATGCTCTCACCAGATCCCTGTGCAATTGTAGCAAGACTTCCTTACTCTTGTTCTCGAAAACTCTAGCATTAAAGAACAACATGCAACGTGCCTTCCTAATGTCTTGCAGTATGTGCAGTCTTAATGTTTCTTCTGCTAGGGCACCTGACTTTCTCTGAGCACCAAAATGTAATAGTTTCACACCATTTAAAAATACTCATTCGATCGATACTTGCTACCAAAGTGAATAACTTCACATTTCTCCACAATATACTCCATCTGCCACCTTACTGCACAATCACTTAATCTGTCTGTATCCCTCTGCAGGCGCTGTGCATCCTCTTCACAACTTACTTATCCACCTAGCTTTGCATCGTCAGTCAGTATGGATATATTTCACTGGGTCCCTTCACCTAAGCCATTAATATATAGGGTAATAGCTGAGACCAATCACTGCTTCTTGCCGCACCACACTGGTTGCAATCTGTCAATCTGAAAATGACATGCTCATAGCTACTCTCTTGCTTTATATTTGTTAATCAATCCTTCATTCATGCTATTATATTAAACCCAACCCCATGTGCCCATAACTTGCTTAGCAATCTTTTAGGTGGCACCTTATCGAATGTCTTTTGGAATTCCAAATATATTAAATTCACTGGTTCCCCTTTATGTACCCTGCTAGTTACATATTCAAAAAACGCTAACAATTTTTTTAAACACACATTGTCTTGCAGAAAACGATGTTGACAATGCATATTTTGATTTTCTCAGTACGCTGTTGCCACTTCCTGAATAATTTTATTCCAGTAAATTTTCCAACGACCGATGTCTAGCTAACTGTGCAGTATTCCGAGTTTTCTCTCGCCTTCCTTTCTTCAATAGTGGAAACTAAGAAACTTTGGAAGATCACAGACAGTGCATCCACTATTTCTGCATCCAATGCCTTTTAGTTTCCTAAAATGTTACCCATCAGATCCAGGGTACTTGCCAGCTATTAGTCCCATTCTTTTCATAGTAGTATCTGTCTACCGATATTAATTAGTTTACATTCCTCAGTTGAATTATCCGCTCATTTCCCCACTAAGCCTTGAATACTTTTTGTGTCCTGTAACTTGAAGTCAATTAAAAAAAACGTGTTTAAATCTCTGCCATTTCCTTGTTCAGCACTATATGAATCCCTAACAAATTGTCCATCGGTGGTCTCACCTGAAGCTACGAGAAATGCCAAGGAATCGAATCAGTCTCTCAATGGAAATGAACTGAAGAGTGGATGTTACAGCGAGATCAAGGATCCAATTACATCATGTCGACATAGCGCATTTGTAGGTGGACCCGTCCGTAATAAAGCCAACAGAAATAGATATTTTATAGTCATAATAATAGAAAACACGTATAAACAGGTTATTATGAATAATTACAAAGTTTTGCAGCGGCCAACATTAGAATAGCAGGGACAGCTTCGGTCGCCTCAAGGCCTTCAGGTCAAAAAAATCCACAAAGAGCGAGCATTGAATATATCCAAGAACAGTTTCATGTATTAGGACTGCAATCAGCATATTGAGCTTTTTTTCTGGACCGAACAAATCTAAGGGTTACATGAGGTTTTAAAAAATAATCATGAAGATAATGCGATTAAAGGTGGATAAACCTCCTGGATCTGATTGGCTTGCACCCTGGTGTCTTAAGAGTAGTAGCAGGGATAGTGGATGCATTCGTTGTAATTCATCAACATTCCTTGGAATCTGGGGAGGTCGCATCGGATTGGAAAACTGCAAACGTAACGCTCCAATTTAAAAAAGGAGGCAGCTAAAAAGCAGGAAACTATAGACCAGTTAGTCAAACATCTGTGGTTGCGAAAATGTTGGAGTCCATTTTAAAGAAGCAGTAGCAGGACATTTGGAATAGCTTAATTCAGTCAGGCAGAGTCAGCATGGATTTATTAAGGGGAAGCCATGTTCGACAAATTTGTTGGAATTATTTGAGTTTGTAACGAAAAGGATGGTTGAAGCGGAATCAGTGGGTGCGGTGTATTTGGACTTTCAGAAGGCATTTGACAAGGTGCCACATAAAAGGTTACTGCAGAAAATAAAAGTTCATGTGATTGAGGGTAATATATTAGCATGGATAGAAGATTGGCTAACTAACAGAAAACAGAGAGTCGGGATAAATGGTTCATTCTCGGGTTGGCAATCAGTAAATAGTGGGGGGCAGCAGCGAACATTGCTGGGCCACCAGCTATTTACAGTCTATATTAACGACTTGAATGAAGAGACCGAGTGTTATGCATCCAAGTTTGCTGATGATAGAAAGTTGGCAGGTAAAGCAATGTGTGAGGAGAACAGAGAATACCTGCAAAATGGCATGGACCGGCTAAGTGAGTCGGCAGAAATTTGGTAGAAGCAGTATAATGTTCGAAAATGTCACAGAAAAAAAATCGAAGAGCAAGTTATTATTTAAAAGGAGACAAATTGCAAAGTGCTGTAGTACAACACGACCTGGGGCTCCTGCTTCATGAATTAAAAAAGGTTACAGTTTAGTTTCCATATTTAAGAAAGGATATACTTGCTTTGGAAGCTGTTCAGCGAAGATTCGCTAGGTTGATTCCGGAAATGAGGGATTGAATTATGAGGAAATGTTAAGTCGGTTGCTCCTCTACTCATTGGATTTCAGATAAATGAGAGGTGATCTTATCAAAAAGTATAAGATTATGAGGGGGCTTGACAAAGTGGATGCAGAGAGGATGTTCCCACTGATAGTGAGACGACAACTAGTGGGCATAATTTTGAATAAGAGACCGCCCATTTAAAACTGAGGTAAGGAGGAATTCCTTCTCTTCGAGGATTGTAAATCTGTGGCAGACGCTGCCTCAGAGAGCTGTGGAAACTCGGTATTGAATACATTTAATACAGATATTGACAATTTCAGAACCGATAGCGGAATAAGGGGTTATGGTGAGCGGGCAGGGAAGTGGAACTGAGTCCATGATCAGATCAACCATGATGGTATTAAATTGTGGATAAGGCGCCAGGGACCGTCTGGTCTACTCCTGCTCCGATTTCTTATTTCTAATGTTCTTATGAACACGTTTGTCACATTGAAGAGGGAGGGATCATTCTGTCTAGCTGAATGGTCAACTATAAAGGGTGATGAACTCAAAGTGGTCACAAGGGGATTCAGCAGAGTGGTAAGCGGACATTTGTTTAAGTAAAAGAGTGTAGAGCTTGCACTCTGAAGCAAATAACATAATTGATTGTGGTGAGTGAGGAGTAGAGTGCAGCTTGATTTTAATTGCTCTATGAAAGCACCCTGTCGAGAGAGTTAGGATCAAATGATCAACTCCCACCCAATACGTTACGATGGTTTCAACGTGTTGCTGCAGTTGGCATAATTATTATTGTTTATTTTCTAATATACCCTTATTCCCTTTGAGATTCTATTAAACACAAACACAAACAAACAAACTGATATTAAGGATAATCCCAGAATTAAAAATGTGACCCATCCCTTTCATGTTCCCATTTGTCGATAGGTTGCTGTCATTTTGTAATTAAGTCTCTGTGCAGTGCCACATTGCACACCCCACACCACCCCATAATTCCACACCCTTTGTAGATGTTGAACCTTGTCCACTGCTTCGTTAAAATCCGACTAGGTCATTCACTGCATTTGCCTCGCACTACAGGCGTTTCAAAGACTACAGCAGGTTAGCTAAAGATGACGCATTGTGCCTCGAACAAAGGTTACATTGATCCTCTCCCAGGTGCTCATCCACAAATCTCTCCTAGGCTTAATTTAAACATTGGGATTATTTCCACAGGAATCTTCTCTAATTGAGGAAATAAAACGAAGACATTAAAGCTACATTCCTGTCACCCCTCATTCATTTATCTCGCGGTGCTTGTGTGCCTGGATTCCACATGGCAATATTATGTGGTTGAATTGCAGTTAAAAATCGCTTGATTGCTGCCGTTCCAACAATTACCCCTTCGATGATTCACTTCTATTGTACTCAACACAAATTAAACGTTTTATTTCGACCAATTAATCTACATGTTACATATCTTGTATTCTGAAAAATCTGTGCCTGTACCCATATCTTCATCATCATCATAGGCAGTCCCTCGAAATCGAGGATGACATACAGCAGCTCTAAAAGCATTTTGTTAGCCGACTAAACAGTCAAATACGGGAATTACAGTCTCTGTCACAGCTGGGACAGTCGCAGAAGGAAATGGTGGGGGGGGGGGGTTGGAAGTCTGCTTTGCCGCACACTCCTTCTGCTGCCTGTGCTTGGTTTCTGCATGCACTCGGCGAAGAGACTCGAGGTGCTCAGCGCATTGCCGGATGCTCTCCCTTCACTTAGGGCAGTCTTTGGCCAGGGATTTCCATCTTTCGGTGAGGATGTTGCATTTTATGAAGGAGGTTTTGAGGGTGTCCTTGAATTATTTCCTCTGCCCACCTGGTGCCCGCTTGCCGTGTTGAAGTTCCGAGTGGAGCGCTTGCTTTCGGAGTGTTGTGTCAGGCATGTGAACAATGTGGCAAACCCAACAGAGCTGGTCAAACGTGGACAGTGCTTCTAAGCTGGGGATGTTGGCCTCATCAAGAACACTGACGTTGATGCGTCTGTCCTCCCAGAGGATTTGCAGGTTCTTGCAGAGACATCGGTGGTGGTATTTCTCCAGTGACTTGAGGTGTCTACTGTATATGGTGCACGTCTCTGAGCCATACAAGAGTACGGGTATATCTGCATTCCTGTCGACCACGAGTTTGATGCCAGATGCGAATGTGTGATCTTTGAAAACTCTCTTCCAAAGTCGGCCGAAAGGCTGCGCTGGCGTATTGGAGGCAATGTTGAATCTCGTCGTCGATGTCTGACCTTGCTGATAATAGGCTCCTAAAGCATAGAAATTTGTCCACGTTTTCCTGGTCGGCGCCTGGATCTTGATGATTCGGGAGGAGTGCTGTGTCGCGGGGTCAGGTTGGTGGAGGACCTTAGTCTTACGGATGTTTAGTGTTAGTACCATGCTTTCGTACACCTCAGTGAAGATGTTGACTATGACTTGGAGTTCAGTCTCTGAATGTGCGCAGACGCAAGCGTCGTCCACATACTGATGCTGAATGACAGAGGATGGAACGGTCTTGGATCTGGTCTGGAGACCACGAAGCTTGAATAGGTTCCCACTGCTTCTAAAGTTGAATTCCACTCAGGCGGGGAGCTTGTTGAGTTCGAGGTGGAGCATTGCAGCGAGGAAGATTGGGAAAATAGTACCCCTATTTAATTATTGGGCTTGTGGTGCCTGTCATTCTTTTTAGCATGAATAAATATATTTAAATTCCAGACACCACTGCTGGAGTCTCATGTGCACACATTGTGGTTTATTAGCAGATTGCAGATGTGTTTCCTGAGATATCATTGCTTTGAATGGGCAGAAGATCAAGCGCAATACAAGATGCATAGAATGATAGAGCACAGACCTAAGTCATTCAGCCTATCGTGTTTCTTCCAGTCCTCTGGTATAGGAAGGCAATTATTCCAACGGCTCGACTCTTTTCCCATAGATTCTCCAACATAGGTACATAGGAAGAGGAGGAGGCCACTTATCCGCAGCCCCCCGCCCCGCACAAGTTCTTTCCACTATTCAATGAGATTATGGCTGATCAAACATTAAGTTTCCCAATTATGTATCCAATTTCATTTTAAAAGCTATTATTTTAAAAAGGTGTCAGCAGTGTCTCCATCGTCACAATCTCTGAGTCAAATGGTCGACGGTTAAAGTCCCTCTCTAGAAACCTGGACCGAAAATCTATGCTGACAACTCCGTGCAGCACTGAGTGTGTACGACATCGTCAGAACTGATTCCTTTGCGTGAAACGTGACTGAGCCTCTTCTGTCTTCTCTGGTGTACATATCACATGCTATGCTATTGATTCGAAGACGGGCAGCGGAGTTCTCCACAATATCCTGCCCACCATGTATCCCTTATCCAACATTTTTTACATAGTTCTCATTACATTGCTGTTTGCGGGAGGTTATTGTGCACCCATTGACAGCCACATTTCCAACATTAAAATATTTACTCCGTTTCAAAAGTAATTACTTGGCTGTATTGCGCATTAAGGCGTCCGCGGGTAGTGGAAAGGCGCTATATAATCGCAGATGTTTATTTTTTATTGAATCTGCTTCCAATAAAATGTTGAGCAGTGCATTCTAGATCAGTACAAATCACCGAGTTAAAAAAATCCAATTTCCCCATTGTTCTTTTGCGAAATACCTTAAATTTGTGATCTCTGTTTACAAACCCTACTGATAGCGGACGCAATTTGTCCTCATTTACTCAAGCCCCTTTTAATTTTGAACAACTCAATCACCTCTCCCCTGAACCTGATCTGTTCGATGGAGAACCTCCCAGCATTTGTGCATGTGGAGAATTTTCAGCTCATTCACAAGCTGACGTCGAGTTCCCGCCCAAGACCTCACTTGCGGGCCACTTCAGTCTTACCTTAATATCTTTCTTCAGTTTGAAGATTTTTCTTTAATTGATATGTGTATTCAACAATTCAATATTACATAAAACGTATCATAAGTACGTTAACCAATTGATGTATGAAACTGATGCATTCTCTTCCTTTAACTATTTCCTCGAATCAATGTTATTATCATTTCTACGATCAGTAATTAAAAGCTGAAAACAAAATATGATTGATATTTTATTAATTCAAATTGGACTCTCTTCATCTATTGATGTATTCTACTCTACCGGCTATCTTTTTTGTCAAGGCCGCCTCTCTTCTGGTACCCTTTATTTCTGTCGGTCCCTTGTTCTGCCACATTCCCGTCCCTCTGCCAGTTCCTGATCTCCCCTTTGTTCGTGAATGGTTCTTGGAATATCAGAAGAATAGAGTTCAAACCTAACGCGTTATTGTTTTTACAGGAAGTGTTGGGCATACCCAATTTATGTTGTGTGTTCCCTTTTGGTAAGCCATTCACGGAAATAATTCTTCGGCACTATATAGTACACACAGGTCAGCAACAGAGATTCACTTTTCCAGTTATGATGACATTACAGGAAATCTTACCTTTTATCTTCAGAAAAGAGGTTACATGCAAGCCGTCCAAAGTCACTTTTAAGGTTATGAAGACAATGGACAATTTGTTTGCTCAAGTTATTCTCCGTGGTATAGAGTTCAATCATAATGATCGATATGTAAAAAACGTGAAATTTGGAGTTAGGAGTGAGCGGTAAATTTCAGCTCATTGAGAAACCATATTCTGTATGCTATTTATTGAATTACCAGGAGTGTCATTCACAACAAACCTATTATCTGCCCCTAAAAATTATGTAATCGAAAGTATATCAAGTAATATTTATTGCTGTTTGAAAGTATCACAACCTACTCAGCTGTAAAAAGACTGAATCTCTATCTCCTGCATAACAAATGCAATCTTGGTGGTAAACTGATCAAGCTCGATGCTGGCAGTTTGACAATCAGGATTTATGTAAAAGAAAGCCTCAAGTTATCCTGAAAGTAGCGAACAACATCAAAAATTCACTTTTAATATGACTACTCCTGTGACTGCATGTACCATAGCTTAGCAGGCAAGAAAGAAACTATTATTTAACATTATAATGTTCAGGTCAATATTTATCCTGTCAGTTTTACGTTTATAGTCTTTGGCACATGTCAATAATTTAAGAAATGAAAATCTGGCAATCCAGTTATATGCATTCTATTGAAGTACTAACAATCGATTCTCATTGTGTTATTTTGAATGGACACAGAGATAGCATCAAATGCACGGCACCTCCCGTATTGTGATTCTAAGTATTTACCAAGTCCTGGAGATCCTATTGTTGTAAAGCTGTCTTTAGGTATCTTGGCAGATATATGCTGAGGAATCTGACGAATACTTAGAAACATAGAAACACAGAAAATAGGTGTAGGAGTCGGCCATTAGGCCCTTCTCGCCTGCACCGCTATTCAATGAGTTCATGGCTGAACATGCAACTTCAGGACCCCATTCCTGCTTTCTCATCATACCCCTTGATCCCCTTAGTATTAAGAACGAAATCTAACTCCTTTTTGAATATATTTAGTGAATTGGCTTCAACAACTTTCTGTGGCAGAGAATTCCACAGGTTCACCACTCTCTGGGTGAAGAAGTTCCTCCTCATCTCGGTCTTAAATTGCTTACCCCTTATCCTTAAACTGTGACCCCTGGTTCTGGACTTCCCCAACATTGGGAACATTCTTCCTGCATCTAACCTGTCTAAACCCATCAAAATTTTAAACGTTTCTATGAGGTCCCCTCTCATTCTTCTGAACTCCAGTGAAAACAAGCCCAGTTGATCCAGTCTTTCTTGATAGGTCAGACCCGCCATCCCGGGAATCAGTCTGGTGAACCTTCGCTGCACTCCCTCAATAGCAAGAATATCCTTCCTTAGGTTAGGAGACCAAAATTGCACACAATACTACAAGTGTGCCCTCACCAATGCGCTTTACAGCTGTAGCAACACATCCCTGCCACTGCACTCAAATCCCCTCGCTAAGAAGGCCAACATGCCATTGCTTTCTTAACCGCCTGCTGTACTTGCATGCCAACCTTCAATGACTGATGTACCATGACACACAGGTCTCGTTGCACCTCCCCTTTTCCTAATCTGTCACAATACAGATAATAGTCTGTCTCTCTGTTTTTACCACCAATGTGGATAACCTGAAATTTATCCACATTATACTTCATCTGCCATGCATTTTCCCACTCACCTAACCCATCCAATTCGCTCTGCAGCAACAGCTGGGGCCCCAGCACAGAACCTTGCGGTACCCCACGAGTCATCTCCTGCCATTCTGAAAAGTACCCATTTCCTCCTACTGTTTGCTTCCTGTATGACAACCAGTTTTCAATCCATATCAGTATTCTACCCCTAATCCCATGTGCATTAACTTTGCAAATTAATCTCTTGTGTGGGACCTTGTCGAAAGCCTTCTGAAAGTCCAAATATACCACATCAACAGGTTCTCCCTTGTCCACTCTACTGGAAACATCCTCAAAAAATTCTAGAAGATTTGTCAAGCATGATTTCCCTTTCACAAATCCATGCTGACTTGGACCTATCATGTCATCTCTTTCCAAATGCGTTGCTATGACACCCTTAATAATTGATTCTATCATCTTAGCCACTACCGATGTCAGGCTGACCGGTCTATAATTCAATGTTTTCTTTCCCCCTCCTTTTTTAAAAAGTGGGGTTACATTGGCTACCCTCCACTCTATAGGAACTGATCCAGAGTCAATGGAATGTTCGAAAATGACTGTCAATGCATTCGCTATTTCAAAGGCCATCTCCTTAAGTACTCTGGGATGCAGTCCATCAGGCTCTGGGGATTTATCGGCATTCAATCCCATTAATTTCCCCAACACAATTTCCCGACTAATAAGGACTTCCCTCAGTTCCTCCTCCTTACTAGACCCTCTGACCCCTCTTATATCCAGAAGGTTGTTAGTGTCCTCCTTAGTGAATATCGAACCAAAGTACTTGTTCAATTGGCCCGCCATTTCTTTGTTCCCCGTTATGACTTCCCCTGATTCTGACTGCAGGGGACCTACGTTTGTCTTTACTAACCTTTTTCTCTCTACATATCAATGTAAACTTTTGCAATCCGTCTTAATGTTCCCTGCAAGCTTCTTCTCGTACTCCATTTTCACTGCCCTAATCAAACCCTTTGTCCTCCTCTGCTGAGTTCTAAATTTCTCCCAGTCTTCGGGTTCACTGCTATTTCTGACCAATTTTTATGCCACTTCCTTGGCTTTAATACTATTCCTGATTTCCCTTGATAGCCACGGTTGAGCCATCTTTCCTTTTTTATTTTTACGACAGACAGGAATGTACAATTGTTGTAGTTCATCCATACGGTCTCGAAATGTCTGCCATTGCCCATCCACAGTCAACCCCTTAAGTATCATTCGCCAATCAATCCTAGCCAATTTACGCCTCATACCTTCAAAGTTACCCTTCTTTAAGTTCTGAAACATGGTCTCTGAATTAACTGCTTCATTTTCCATCCTAATGCAGAATTCCACCATATTATGGTCACTCTTCCCCAAGGGGCCTCGCACAACGGGATTGCTAATTAATCCTCTCTCATTACACAAGACCCAGTCGAAGATGGCCTCCCCCCTAGTTGGTTCCTCGACATATTGGTCGAGAAAACCATCCCTTATGCACTCCATGAAATCCTCCTCCACCGTATTGCTTCCAGTTTGGTTAGCACAATCTATGTGCATATTAAAGTCACCCATGATCACTGCTGCACCTTTATTGTATGCACCCCTAATTTCCTGTTTGATGCCCTCCACAACATCACTGCTACTATTTGGATGTCTGTACACAACTCCCACTAATGTTTGTTGCCCTTTTGTGTTCTGCAGTTCTACCCATATAAGATTCCACAATCATCCAAGCTAATGTTCATTCTAAATATTGCATTAATCTCCTCTTTAACCAGCAATGCTACCCCACATCATTTTCGTTTTATTCTATCCCTCCTGAATTTTGAATACCCCTGGATGTTCAGTTCCC
Organism: Pristiophorus japonicus; assembly: GCF_044704955.1. Classification (NCBI taxonomy): domain Eukaryota; kingdom Metazoa; phylum Chordata; class Chondrichthyes; family Pristiophoridae; genus Pristiophorus; species Pristiophorus japonicus. The sequence goes on along the minus strand of NW_027254201.1, from coordinate 2,928,040 downwards.
AGCCCTGATCATCCTGGAGCCAATCTCCGTAATGCCAATCACATCATACTTGTTAACATCTATTAGCACAGTTAATTCAATCACCTTATTACGGATATTCCTTGCATTAAGACACAAAGCCTTCAGGCTTGTTTTTTTAACACCCTTTGTCTTTTTAAAATGTTGCTGTCCAGTGCCCTTTTTGTTTTTTGTCTTAGGTTTCTCTGCCCTCCACTTTTCCTCATCTCCTTTCTGTCTTTTGCTTTTGTCTCCTTTTTGTTTCCCTCTCTCTCCCTGCTTTGGTTCCCATCCCCCTGACATATTTGTTTAACTCCTCCCCAACAGCACTCGCAAACACTCCCCCTGGGACATTCGTTCCGGACCTGCCCAGGTGAAGACCGTCCTCTTTGTACTGGTCCCACCTCCCCCAGAACCGTTTCCAATGCCCCAGGAACTTGATTCCCTCCCTGCTGCACCACTGCTCAAGCCACGTATTCATCTGCGCTATCCTGCGATTCCTACTATGACTATCACGTGGCACTGGTAGAAATCCCGAGATTACTACTTCTGAGTTTCTACTTTTTAATTTAGCTCCTAGCTCCTTAATTTCTTTTCGTAGGACCTAATCCCTTGTTTTATCTATGTCGTTGGTACAAATGTGCACCACGACAAATGGCTGTTCTCCCTCCAATTTTAGGATGTCCTGCACCCGCTCAGAGACATCCTTGACCCTTGCACCAGGGAGGCAACATACCTTCCTGGAGTCTCAGTTGCGGCCGCAGAAACGCCTATCTATTCCCCTTACAATTGAATCCCCTATCACTATTGCTCTCCCACTCTTTTTCCTGCCGTCCTGTGCAACAGAGCCAGCCATGGTGCCATGCGCATGGCGGCTGCTGCCCTCCTCTGATGAGTCATCCCCCTCAACAACACTCAAGCAGTGTATCTGTTTTGCAGGGTGATGACCACAGGGGACCCCTGCACTACCTTCCTTGCACTGCTCTTCCTGATGGTCTTCCATTCCATATCTGGCTGTGGACCCTTCACCTGCGGTAAGACCATCTCGCTACATGTGATACTCACGTCATTCTCAGCATCGTGGATGCTCTAGAGTGAATCCACCCTCGGCTGCAACTCCACAATGCGGTCCGTCACGAGCTGGAGGCTGATACACTTCCCGCACACGTCGTCGTCAGCGAGACTGGAGTCGTCCCTGAATTAGCACATGGTACAGGAGGAGCATAACACCTGACCGAGCTCTCCTGCCATGAATTAACCCTTAGCAACAACAATGCTAAAGTTTACTCACTGTTATAGAAGAGAAGAAAGAAAAACTACTCACCAATCACCAGCCAATCACTTACCCCCTTGGCTATGACGTCACCATTCTGTTTCTTTCTACTTCTTTTTTGCCTTCTCCCTGTAGCTGCACAAGTACGCCTCTCGCTGTCGCTGGGCCTTTTATAGGCCTGCGACCTCGGACTCGCGCCTCACGAACTGCCGCCGCCTCTCGCTGCCGCTGGACCTTTTATAGGCCTCCGACCCCAGACTCCCGCCTCTCCAACTTATTTTCCTCCCTTATGTTCTTAGCAAGGAATTGACTTGGGTTTTCCCAGTAGAGCTTCAGAAATGAATGATCTTTCATTCGGTTCCCAAACTGTCGAACACTTACCCAGTTCCGATCTAAATTACTAACTGCTGATTAGGCATTACTTAAGCTGCTGAGTGAGTGAATTAACTCTTTCTTGCAAAACCACTAAGCAAAAAACCAGACCACATGCCATGTATTAAAAGCTATTTCACTGTAACCAAACACAGCCTAAATTTAAGATTGGACACAATGGCGATTAAAAAGCGGGAAGACATGTGATTAGTTATCTATCGATTCAGTAGCACATCACTGACGGATACATTTGCTTAACAAAGTTAAATAGAAAAGGTTGCAAAGCGAATTCCATGCTTTTCTGTAAATCAGCACCAAAAGATGCTGAGCATTAATAACAACACTGACAGCACTCTGAGGTTATACATTGATAAGACTATTTAAAATAATTGTTAGTTTTCTCAAAAGTAACCGACTTTCGATGGCCAGTCTAAATAGCTGTTGTCCATGTGTGAATAAAAAAAATACAGATCTTGGAGAAACTCGTTTTTCCCATCGTGTCTTTGAATCAACCTCTTTCCTTGCCTGTAATGCAGGCGTTAACTTCTGGAGAAATGAATCATTGAACCCCTTTCAGCAGCAGGGTTAACGGTTTCTACTTGGATCCTTTCTCGCTGTTGGGTCTTAATATTAAATTTCCCTTTAAAGCTGTTCGGTGGCCTGAGATTCATCGCGTTCATTTCCGCTGTAGCATTGTGTGCCAGGAATGTAGCAAATGTAATTAATTGAACTGAACAGGAAATTCCGAGTCATAGAGCCGTTCACACAGGAGCACCTCATAATCATCCATACACTGCTGCAAAACAAAAACATAGTTGCACAATAGATAGTCCACTAAATAGGTAATTTCGGTGAGCTTTACTATTTTAAAAACAGTTTTGCTTATCAATTCACGGCATTATGCCGTCGTTGGCCATATCAGCATTTATTGCATAATCCTATTTGAAGTTAACAATTCAGTGTTGAACTGCCATCGTGAACCGCTGCTGACCGTGTGGTGAAGGTACTTCCAGTGTTCTTAGGTGCAGAGTTCCACGATATTAGCCCAGTGACAATCAAGGAATGGCAATATTATTCCACGTCCCGATGGTGTGTCACTTGGAGGAGTATGTGGAGATGGCGTTCTTCCCAAGTGTCCATAGTCCTTATTGTTCTATGTGGTAAAGGTCGCATATTTGGGAGTTTCTGTCGAAGAAGCTTTGTCTCGTTGCTGCAATGTGTTTACAGATGGTACACAATGCAGCAAATTGGCGCTGGTGACAAAGGAAGTTACTGTTTAACGTGGTCGATGGTGCGCCAATCAAGCGTGCTGCTTTGTCCTCGATGATGTCGAGCTTCTTGCTTGTTTTTGGAGCTTCACTCATCCAGGCAAGTGGAGAGTATAGCATCATACTGCTGACTTGTGCCTTGTCGGTGGAGGAAAGGCTTTGGTGAGTCGGTATGTGAATCACACGCCGTCAAATATACAGCCTGTCACCTGCTTTTTTCGCAAAACTATTTATGTAGCTGGTCCAGTCATGCTTCTGGTCAATGGGGACCAGCAGAGATTGATTTTATCGGACTCGGCCAAAGTAATACTTTTGGATTTCAAGGGGCGGTGGTTACACTCTCGCTTGTTGGAGAGCATCATTGTCCTTCACTTGTGTAGAATGAATCTTATTTGACTATTAGCAACTCAGTCCTGGATGTTTCTAAGTCTTGCTGCATTCGTGCATAGCTGGTTCATTATCTGACGAGTTTCAAAGTAATCACGACAGTGTGCAATCATCAGCGATATTCCTCCCTATTCCCTTGATGATGGAGGGAAGATCATTGATGATGCACCTGAAGTTGGTTGGGCCTAGGAATTCCTGCAGAGATGTATTGGGGCTTAGATGTTTGACATCAAATAACCACAGCCATCTGCCTTTGTGCTGGTGGAGCTAGTGGACTTATACCTACTATTTCCCATTGCATTCAAAGTTTCTCATGCGTCTTGATGCAACACTTGTTCATATTCAGTTTTGATGACAAGGGGAGACACTCTCACTTTGTCCATCGAATTTAGCTCTCTTGAAAATGTTTGGTGCAAGAATGTACTGAGCTGTAGAACTGAATAGTGCGGGCAGAACCACAACTGAACATCGGCTAGCAGGATATTGATGAGCAAGTGCCACTTGATAGCACTGGTCGACGGAATCTGCCATTACTTTGCTGATGATTGAGAATCGGCTGAATGGGCGGCAATTCGCCGGATTTAACTTGGCTTGCTTTATGTGGACATGACATACCTAGCTAAGTATTCATGTTTTCAGTTAGATGCAAGGGTTTTAGTGTTACTCGAACAGCTTGGCTAGAGGTGGGCCTAGTTCTGGTGCACAAGTTTTCAGCACTACTAGCGGGATGCTATCGGGACCCGTATATTTCAGGTTTTTCTTCCAAATCGTGTTTCCATGAGGTGTTCAATTTCTGAGTCTGTGCCAATTACCACTTTTACTGTTATGCTCGGAAAGAATCGACTTAATCTTTTGGTGAGAGTGAGTACAATTTATTCAGTGTAAGCAAGACCTGATACATTATTGTATCTGAGCAGTAGCTACCAAGGCGCAATAAAGTGCTCTATTACCCGTTATGGCTTCGATAGAACGGTTACGATCTCCATGTGCAAACCCCTCCTCCCACCCCATGGATTTTTTAGCCTCTGTTTAAGGTCAGTGTCTTACATGTGGTCCCTCCTCCAGCCCGTCTCTCCTTGCACCATCTGTGGATATATCCAAGGATTTTTGCCGAATCGCTCTACAACACTTATATCGAAGAGAGCCCTCTTATACGTTCTCCTCACATAAAAGTTTATGGAGACCAGTAAAGCCATTGAGGGGCTAAATCCTTAATTCAAATACACAAATAGAGAGATGCCACATGCTCACTAATCCTGCCTGCCACTCTCAGCCGATCACTCTCATGACCCCAATGGTTCTCATTACACCCTCTGTGTTTCACTCCGTACCAGCGTCTAAGTCAAATGGGAAATTATGTCTTGCCCATCATTTATCTCGCCTGGGAAGTGAACAATTATGATTTCGTTGTGGCTGCGCTCTGACTTACACTTTGTCCCTTAGCAGGATATCTGGAATCTTGCCAAGCTGGCCTTGTTGTGTTACAGGCAGCTATTTTTTTTAGAAGAAATGCTGAAATAGTCAATTTAAATATTGGTCAAGTAGGACCCAGGCGACTTTAGTTTCTGTCCATCTCCCTCAAAAAACAGGGCTATCCAGGGTATTTCACAATAAATTTACATCTAATTACGTGAAGCAATTACAGTGTTGCGTTTTAACTCTCTAACTACGATCATTATGTATTGATTATAATTTATTTATTTAGTAAGTGAATCTGAAGTGAAGACTTTCCCAGTATTCACACTGCGTGGTGTGACTTGAATTAGCTGAAGGCTGGCAACTGTGTTCGTGGGGACCTCAGGGGGAGACCGACGTGAATAATACGCTCGGCACTTCTATCTAAAGATGGTTGCAAACCCTTCAGGCTCGTCTTTGGACTTGCGTTCTGGGCTCCATCATCATTGCGGATGGGGATATTCATGGATCCTCTGCCTCCCCTAGTTGTTCACGTGCCCACCAACATTCATGGCTCTGTGAGGCAGGGCTGCAGTGCCTTTATCTGATTCCTTGGTCAAGGGACTGGTTAGATCAGTCTTTCGCATGCTCCTTCCACTGTGTAGACTTTTGTTGCAGGTTCAATAGTTTCGCACCTCATTATCAGGTAGGCCTGCTGCTGCTTCTGGTGCATGCTCTTCTACACTCCTCATTGAAACGGGGTTGGTTGCCAGGCTTAATGCTAATGGTGCCGTGAGGGATCTGCTGGTCCATAATTTTACAGATTGTGGAGCAATATAATTCTGCTGCTGGCACACTGCACCCCATAGTGGTCCAGTTTTGTGTTGCTCGATCTGATCTGAATCTATCCCATTTCGCACAGTAGTAGTGCCACACAGCACGATGGATTATGCCCTCATTGTAAGGATGGGGCTTAATCTCCACGTCTGTTTAGTGGTCACTTCTAACAATACTGCCATGGACAGTTGTATCTTTGACAGGTAGATTGGTGCGGATCAGATCAAGAATGTTTTTCTCTCGTGTTGTTTTCCGCACCAGCTGATGCCAGCCCAGTGTAGCCACTATCTCCTTCTGGACCCATCCAGATCACCGGCAAGGATGCTGCCGACCCACTCGTGGTAATTGACATTAAATTCACTGTGGTCAACATCGATTCGTCAGCTGAAGCAGGCCGGAAGTTGGTAATCAGAAGGCAACTTCATTGCCCACGATTTAACTGATGCCATGAAATTTCAAGTTCAACGGCAGCAATCCTAATGATCCACAGGGCCACTACCTCCCGACTGTATAGCACTTTGGTTTTATCCTTGTGGTAAGAATGGATATATAAAAGAGAGAGTTGATCTGGGACATCGGCAGACAGGTATTAAACTGTGAGTATGAGTATGTGAGGCTTTTGCTTGCTCAGTCTGTTACACAGCACTCCCAATTTTGGTACAAGACACCAGATATAAGCGAGGAGGTATATACAGGTTAAACTGGACACTTCGTGCTTTTGCTGTGTCCGTATTGTTATCTGGTAAAGGGCGGGAAGCTTTAAATGAATACGAGATATATGTTAATGTTTGGAAGCTCTAGTGAACAATCTGAGTTCTCTCAACCTTAAACGTTTAATAATGGAACGGAAGTGTTTTGCATTTCGCACTTACATAGAAACACATAAGCAGAGAAAATAGATACAGGAGTAGACCATTCGGTCCTTCGAACCTGCACCACCATTTAACAGGATCATGGTTGATCATGCACATCTGTACCCCATTCCTGCTTTCTCTCCATACTCCTTGATCTCTTTAGCAGTAAGGACAACATCTACCTCCCTTTTGAATGTATCTAACGAATGGCCTCAATAACTTTCTGTGGTAGAGACTTCCACATGCTCACAACTCTCCGAGTGAAGAAATTTCTCAACATCTCGGTCCTAAATGGCTTAACCCTTATCCTTAGATTGTGGACCGGTTCTGGACCTCCCCAACACCGGGAACATTCTTCCTGCATCTAAAGCTGTCTAATCCCGTCAGAATGTTAAATGTTTATTTGTGATTCCCTCTCATTGTTCTAAATTCCATTGACTATAGCTTGGTCCATCCAGTCTTTCTTCATATGTCAGTCCTGTCATCCCGGGAATTAGTCTGTGAACCTTCGCTGCACTTGGCCGTGAAGTATCGTCCAGATGGATTCAATGCAGAACATTTAGCATAGAGCATCAGAGGCCGGTAACATAACCCAGCCAATTATTGTTTGTTGTTTTAGTACTCAGATATTGGAATGTGTCTTTAAAATAAATGTTATTTCTGCTTGATGAAATAGTCTGTCACACTTTCCTGCTTGTCAGACGTACGTTCCTTACCAATACATTACTCGATGAAAGAGTAGCAGTGGAAGCGCTTATGCTGCACTAAAAAATTGTTATTCAGTCGGAATGAAAGACACTATGACACTGCTGGATTCTGAGACTTTCATTCCAGCCAGGAGAGATAGTCAACCTGAACTGGTGAATTCTGGGAGTCAAAAACTTTTCTAAGCATCTAGATTGGAAAGTTCGACTGAATATAAGAACCCGTCTCAAGAGATAGACTAGCAAGATTTGCGGTGAACCTACCAGAGGTATTTCTCACAGAATATTGCTGATGTTCTGGGAATGGTCCGTCGCTGTTGCAGTATAAGTTCAACATTTAGCAATTTATTATAATTCGTAATGCAGCTTGATGATTAAAAATATCGATTGATGCAAATGTTGTGATGCCTTCACCTTAAATAAAAACACTGTTCTACTTTCTACAATCACTAAATTGAGTCATATAGGGAAAACAAATTCTTTCTCACGGCGCTGTGAGTGGTTATTGGGTCAGGAGGCCTCCCTAATAGTTCACATGATTTTGTATAATTTTCTGCATCTCAGCTCTTCACTGTGAGCCCACATCTCACAAAGGTATTTCAAGATCCCAGGTCCACTTCGCACAATCAGTATCTTCCCTTCCTCAGTGCAACATTTGCTAATCGTACACGCAGCCCTGTAACTCACTCCAAACATGACACTACGGTTATCAATGTAAATTGGTACATCTAAGTTACACAGTTATAAATCACGATGGCAGCATAAAGTCACTTTCAAGTGAAAACAAAGTAACAGCTAAACGCTATGAAGTAAAATCTTTCATAGAATTTGGCTCTTCAGGTATTCCTGCACAGAGTTATTGCTTAGAACAGACCTAATATCCGATTTGCACTGACATTTGTTTCAATTGTTTCTCACAGTACAAAAGTTGCAACACTCCAGCAGTTTTTCAATGTTTGCAAATCGCTTTGAGACGTCAGGTGGTCGTAAAGGTCAGTGGGTGATATTGAGGCTCTGGAAAGGGTGCAGAAGAGGACCGCTACACTAATTCCAAATCTAAAGCTTCTTAGTTATCAAGATAGATTAAAACAGGTGGGAGTCTATACAGCAGAAAAGCGTAAACCAAATAATCTGATTTACTTTGATAAGATAATGAAGTTAATAGACAGTGTTGCAGCTGAGAGTTAATTCAAATCAATATTTATGCAGAACGATGGGTTACAAATTTAACTTGTCTGGGACTAGATCTAGCTTAGATTTCAGGAGGTCGTTCTTTTCCCAGAGAATAATTGACCTCTGGAACAAGGTATCATTCCACGTGGTGGCTGCACTCTCGCTGAATTCCTTCAAGAGACAGCTGGATTTGTTTCTGGGTGCAGTGGCGATCACCTCTTACAGAAGGTACATATTGCAAGCAAATTAATGAGCAACGTGATCTCCTGGACTAGATGGGTGGGAAAGAATATTCCACGTTTTTTCCCCCGAATTGGACTGGTTTTTTCAACAGTTTTTTTTGCCTCCGCCGAAGATCACAACGTTTTTGGTGGTTTGAACGCACATGTTGTGATAAACATGGTGTGGGGCAGGCTCAATAAACCAGATGAACATTGTGTGATGCATATAACCGAAAGCGATGTGATTTTTGAATGATTGCCCAAGACAGGCTTCTAGACCTTGCATTTATATAGCCCCTTTCAATACCACAGGCCGTTCTAACGCCACTCACAGTTAACAATTTACTTAAAAAATGTAGTCCATGCAGACATGCGGGTCAATTTGCACATAGCAAGATCCGGCAAACAGCAAGACGATAAATGACCAGAGAGAACAGAATTGGGGCATCAGCAGGGGACACGAAACTACCAGTATCATATCGATCGCCGGTTAAATGCTTCATGCATAATGTTTGGAAAGTGGGCTCCATCTGGTTTTCTTGCCCAGCCGTAACGAATTTCACTCCCATTGACCTGTTGTAATTCTGACTTTTCAGGAGTAACTACTGACCAACACGACGGAAGAGTATAGCTTCCATGCAAGTCCGACTCGTGTAACAATTAGGAAAACTTTTGTAAACCTCGAGCTCAGATATTGTTTTACTTGTCAACCGTAAACCATTATAGATAGTCAAGTTAAGAGCTCTAACCTGACCTTCCAATGTCCATTCTCACTCCCTGTGTTCAGGGATCGAACATTCCCGCAATGGGTGCAACAGAACACCATCAGGAGGACCACAGACACTCGCTTGATGAAAGACATCACGATAAAGAAACAAAATGGCTGTCTCAACTTAAACACATGCAAGCCAATACATATAAATGGAAAGTTAAGCCAACAGAGTAATCACTTTAAGTTATGACAATGATTCAAAGAAGGCGTGTAAAAATCGACTTCTCACTGGGCTGACTGTATTCTATATGTAACCGAGTATATGGAACAATAGAATAGTTGATGCAGTCCGCCACACTCTTCCACTTACATGTCCTGCAGTGCTAACAGTGGAATTGACTGATCCCAGTGCAGCCTCTCATCGACATCTTCCAATCTGAAACCCAAAGACTGCATCTAAAATTTTAAAGCAGTTTTATCTGAGACAGAACAGGTTCTAAGCTAAATGTAAGTTAGTTAACTGAAGTTTTCAAATGAAATCTTTGCACTGAGTAGTGCTCGCAATCCCAGGGCCCCAGGTATGCCGGATGTTGCTCTGAATATACTGCCTTGCACTGGAGATGGCCGTTCTACACCAGTTGTTAAAAGGCAGCAGTTATTGACATATTTTATGCTTCTAATAATTCGTTAAAAAATCTGGTGGGTAGTTAACATAATACGTATATTTAAGAAGGGGGATAGTACATGTCCATGGAGCTATATACTACATAGGTGATAGTAAAAGTAATGGAATTTCTATGAAAGGAGAAATTAGAAAATTTACAAGCCAAACTATGTGAATGACGAGGTAACATGGGTTTCAAAAGGGAAAGTACTGCTTGAATAAACTCATTGAATTCTTTGAAGAGGCAACTAAGTGAATAGGGTAAGGCAACAGATGTAATTGAGTCAGATTTTCAATGGGCCTTCGATAATTTACCAAATGATAGGCTAATGAATAAGATCAGTGAATTCCGAGTCAGTGGCCAAATAGGAAAAAGTACAGCTAGCTTGCTGAAAGGAAGAAAACAGAGAGCAGGGGTAAAAGGTTAACTGTTCAAAGTGGCTGAAGGTGGATAGTGGTGTTCCACAAGGATCATTGTTGTGAGCACTGTTATTCACAATCTATATTACCGATTTGGAATCAAAAACACAAATTATAGATTGTGGATGACAGCAAATTTGTTGGGGGGCGATGCTAGTAGTCAATACTGAGGAGAACAGAAACAATGTACAAGACGACATTAATAAACTTGCAGCATTGGCATATAATTGGCAAATGTATTTCAATGCTGCTAAATGTGTAGTATTACATTTGGTTGGAAGAATGGAGAGGTCACTTATTATTTGGAGAGTGAGAGTCTGGATGTGGCAGATGTGAGAATAACTCACTGAGTACAAATAAATCAGCCACTAAAAGTATCGACACAGTGAAAAAAGGCCATAAAATTAAACCAACCACTAGTGTTAATTTCTAGAGCGATAGATTTGTAAAGTAGTGACGTTCTGCTAAATTTGTATCGAAACTTGTTGAGAGCATACTTGGTGTATTGGAGCAAATTTTTGGCCCCCTTAAGAAAAAAAGGATATAGAAGCGCTGGAGAGGGTGCAAAAAAGATTTACAAATATGATACCAGAAATGTGAGTGTAACTCGCAAGAAACGAGGAACAGACTGGTTCTCATTTCTTTTGAAAGCAAGCTGAGGAGTGGCCAAAGATAGGTTATTACAATTATGAAAGTTTATATCCAGTAGATACCGAGAAAGAGCGCTTCTCCGTGTGGGGAAGAGCATAATATGACATGGTCACCAGGAAATAAAATAGGGAATTCGGAAGAAACTTCTTTACTCAAACAATGGTGAGAATCTGGAAGTCACTACCGCAGAGAGTGGTTGAAATGAATAGTATATATACATTTGAGCTGCGGTTTGATAAGCATATGAGGGAGAATGCAATACAGCGTTATGTTGATCGGTTTAGATGTGGAAACACAGGAGGAGGCTCGAATGGAACCTAAACGCTAGGAAGTACTGGTTGGGTCAAATTTTACTCTGAGCCGTATATCCTATGTAATCCTGTGCACCAACACCGACAGGGGATTACTGCATGTCAATGATTGACTATTATATTTTGCAGAGAGTTGAATTAACTTCCCCTATTTTTTTTTTAGCTAATTTCAATTCTTACACAATTTTACCTATTGATCCAGATTAAGAGCAGTCACATTACCCACATTAGATTTACAACTTAATTTTAATGTTGCTGGCCAAACTTCGACTCATTTTCAGCAACAGAGACTTTAGATAAAATCAGATAAAACGGCGTAACACCAGTTAAAATTCCAAAAAATTGTGGGGCAGAGCAACACTGTAGGAGACAGCCGCTCCACTCCTTATGCCCAGGAAAAGGGATGAAGCCGTCGATGCAGCTGCAATCAGTCCCCGATCTACATTTTCAGCAAACCTCCGAGAAAAAGTAAGGTCACCAGCAGTTCTAAACCATGGAATCGTATTCTAAATCTGGCTGTTATTCCTGTCACTCACATGGTAGCATCAAAAAACAATCCTCGTTCTGTCAGATATTAAATCGTTTGATCAAATATTTTTAAAGTTTGTTTATCACTGACAATTTTCACACTTAAGGCAGAAGTTCCTTGTTTGGTATGCGTCAACCAATCGACTCTCGAAACCCATGGTCAATGTTGGGATAAATGCGATAAGTGGTACAAATACTGTCGCCGACTGGAGAGTTCTGAGAAGACCCATCTTGATATAGCTGTAAAGGAGAAAAAAAACATTCTAATTTTGATTCAGAGCTCAAAGTTTATTTTCGAATTCAATGGCGAGCTCCAGTTTAAATTATTTTATTATTAACCAATCTTACAATCATTATCCATGGAGATTTCAGCATGTTCTTCAGCTCTTCTCTGAATTTCCTCTGGGTTGTTGCTGAAATACAAGGGTTTAGACAGTGACTCAAACGCTTCAGCAGAGCTCCACTTTCGGTGGCGATATACGCTCGGTTTTTGTGGTCGCTTCGGTAATAATTGAGGTTTGTCAGTCCAGTAGTTACAAAGCTAACGACAGTATAAAGTTGCCCGATATAGTGAACAGTAAAATTATGGATTTGACTCGGATCTCTGACTGTGGATGGCTCTGAATCTCACTGCTGTGACCCCAGAGTCCCCTGCGGGCTCTATTGGCCACTAAAATGCGTCGGATTGTCAAAGAGTTACACAAGGCGAGTAAAGTAACAGGAAGCCAAACTATCCAGACAGTGTGAAAGCAGAAGTACACTGAACCTGGAGGTGATGAAAAGAAAGCCACACTTGGCCGGCAGCCCCAATGCACGTTGTTAGTTAATTGCTGAATATCCTATGCAAACAAAATGGGAATGTTCTTTAATACATTTAGAACCGAGAAAGTTGCAATAACTGCGATTGCAGTTCACTTGGTGCAATACTTTGCTTTAACCTTCTTGCAGCAGATAACTATAAATCTGTCAAATGTGAAGGAGAATTGAACCAAACACACAAATCGAGGTTGATAGTGGCAATGTGTAGAATGAACGTGCACACGGGACTGTGCGACATGAATTAAAGTGGAAAGTGATAACTGAAAATATGATAAATTATTACACTGATGCTCATGCCCAGTAGATCTGCTGTTGCCAGTGCCACCATGTATACAGAGATAGATTCGGAAAGGCTGCATCTTCCTCGAGAGAGAACCACAAATGTCACGAAGTTCGCTGTAAGAAAGAGAGATAAGTTATGAATAAAGTTCCAATATCTGACTGAAATATATGTTTAGGCACCTGTTTAGAGCATTTTATTCCATTCAGTGTGATTTTCAACATGGAGCAGTGTAATTACAACACGAGTTTTGGACCCATTACCAGGGAAACTGGCCCACACATTTTAATGATGTACTGCAGTGCTCACTCAACACAGAGTGACAAGTCACCCGGAATTCCATTAAAATCCTTGTGTTGGACCTTTAAAAACAACATTTAATCAGCGAGATTATTGGATTAAGGGAACCAAGGAAAATTGCGACACGTGGTACACGAGATAGTTCTCGTCACTACCGACTGTGTTATGCCGACATCAGTAAAACACATTACTTTAAGAACTGAGACAATGAACACCGATTTACAACCGAATGATTATACTGGCTCACCTGGGGCACCGACTGCAACAATAATCGGGGAGTATATCCCTTTAATCTGTGGAATAGTTAGTTGCACCATTTAATGTGAGAACGAATGAATTCTGTAGTAGCTGAATAATTCTTGCTGCCGCACGGCGGAGGCAATTGAGGGGAAACTGTATTTATACACTCATCAATCATCCAGCGAGTCATTCTGGTCAAATCTTAATTCGCATTAATTGCAGTCATGGAACAAATGAGCTCAGGCGAGTGGTATTTTTAATCTAATACGTCAGCTTAAAATAAAATAGTTGAAGTTGTTATTTGAAAGTATCACAAGCATTCGTTATACGCAGAAAGTACAGTCTCGCAATACTGGTGCTTAACGAGTTCCCACTGGAATAGGGAAGAAAATTAGCCTTGTATTACACATCTTGATCCGGCCTTTGAGACACCTCTTGTGGCCTAACTCCTTTAAAACAGTCAGTGGATCAAATATTGCTAGCTGCATTTAACACCAATCTGTAGAGCATAAGAATATATGTATTCCTAGCAGCAGTCGTCATCCGAGCAACGGCCCTCCGAGCCTACTCCGACATTTAATAAGTTAATTTAAAACTATTTGTTCATGGGATCTGGACGTCGCTGGCAAGGCCAGCATATATTGCCTATTGTTAATTGCCCTGGAGAAGATGGCGGTTTGCCGCTTTCTTGAACCACTGCAGCTCGTGTGGTGAAGGTGTCCCGCAGTCCTGTTCAGGAGGGATTACCCGGATTTTGATCCAGCCACGATGAACGAACGGCGATATATTTCCAAGTCAGCATGGTGCTTGACTTGTAAGGGAACGTGGAGTGGTGGTGTTCCCTAGCACCTGCTTCCCTTGTCCTTCTAGGTGGTAGAATTCCCGGATTTGGGAGATGCTGCCAAAGAAGCCTTTTGGTTGCTGCAGTGCAATTTGTAGATGATGCAAACTGCAGCCACGACACGTCGGTGATGGAGTCAGTGATTTTTTAACGTACTTGATCGGTTGCTAATGAACCGTTCTGCATTTTCCTGAATGGTGTCGAGCTTCATGAGAGTTGTTGGAATGGCACTCATCCAAACAAGTGGAGATTATTCCAACATGCACCAGACTTGTGCATTAAAGTTGGTGGAAAGGCTTTGGATAGTCAGGAGTTGAGACGCTCGCCGCCGAATACACAGCCTTTGACCTGCTTCTGTTGGCATAGTTTTTTACGTGGCTGGTCTAGTTATTGGTCTGGTCAATGGTGACTTTCAGGATGTTAATGGCGGGGAGTCGGCAATAGTAATGCCATTGAATATCAAATATTAGTGGTTAGACACTCACGTGTTGCAGATAGTCATTTCCTGGCACTTGTTTGGCGAGAATGTTGCTTGTCACGTATCAGCCCAAGCCGGAATGTCGTCCAGGTCTTGCTGCATGCGGGCATGAGCTGCTCCATTAACTGAGGAGTGGCGAATGGCAAAGAGTCATCAGCAAACATTTGCAGTTCTGACATTATGATGGAGGGAAGTCATTGATGAAGCAGCTAAAGATAGTTGGGCCTAGGAGACTGAAGAACACATGCAGAGATGTTCTGGGGCTGTGATGTTTGATCTCGAACCACCAGAACCATCTTACTGTGTAATAGGTATGATTGCAGCCTATGAAAATATTTTCTGGATTACCATTGACTTTATTTTGACCAGGGTGCCTTGTTGCCATACATGGTCAAATGCTGCCTTAATATCAATGGCAGTCACTCAAACCTCAATGCACCTACTTCGACCAAGGTGGAATGAGGTCTGGAGTCGCGTGCTCCTCGCGGAACACAAAGTGGCCATCGATGAGCAAATTATTTGTGACCACTTGCCGCATGATTGCATTGTTGATAATACATTGCATCACTTTGCTGGTGTTTGAGAGACGACTGATGGGGCGGTAATTGGCATGAATGGATTTGTCCAGTTGATGCCGACAGGACATCACTGGGCAATTTTACGAATTGCAGGGTAGATGCTAGTTTTGAAGCTGTACTCGAATAGATTGGCTCGTTGCGAAGCTTGTTCTGGTGCACACGTCTTTCGCACAACTGCCTGGATGTTTTCGGGACCCAAAACATTGGCTGTATCCATTGTGCTCAGACATTTCTTGATATCATGTCGAGCGAATCGCATTTGCTGAACACTGGCTTCGCTGATAGTGGGGACCTCAGGAGTAGGCCGATATATATCATCCACTCGGCAGTACTTGTTGCAGATGGTTGTAAACGCACCATTCTTGTCTCTAGCACTCACGTGCTTGGTTCCGCAAACATTGAGGATGGGATATTTATGGAGCCTCCTTCACCCGTTAGTTGTTTAATGGACCACCACCAATCACGACTGGATGTGGCAGGACGACAGAGCTTTACGCTGATCTGTTCATTATGAGATCGCATAGCATTGTCTATAGCATGCTGTTTCCGTTTTCAGCAATAATGTGATCGTACATTGCAGCCTCCGCAGATTGGCACCTCATTTTTCGGTAAGCCTAGTGCTGCTCCTGCCATGATTTTTCATTCACTTGATTGAAACAGGGTTCGACAACTTCCATGATGGCAATGGTGGAGTGAGGGATATGCTGTACGATGAGGTTACAGATTGTGCTGAAATACAATGCTGGTGCTGCTGTTGGCACACAGCGCCTGATGGATGTGCAGTTTTGAGCTGCCAGACCTGTGCCACACAAAACGTTGGGTGATGACCTCAGTGTGAAAACTGGACTTCATCCACTCAATTACTGTGTGGCATTCGCTGCTACCAATGCTGTAATCTACAGATGTAGCTGCGGCAGGTAGATTGGGGAGGACGATATCAAGTCGGTTTATTCCTCGTGATGGTTCAGTCAGCACCTGCTGCAGGCCCAGTCGGGCAGCTATGTAGTGGTGCTACCGAGTCTCCCTTGATGTTGGGCATTGCAGTAACCTACCCAGAATATTACGTTTAAGATCCTACAGGATGAATTCTGGGAGCTAGGAAGACAATCAAAGAGTAGGATCTCAAATGCAGTAATCTCCGGGTAACTACCGGTGCCACGTGCTAATCTGGTTAAGAAGAGAAGGATATCGAGGAAGATCACGTAGCTGTAAAGTTGGTGTAGGAGGGAGGTCTTTAAATTCTTCAGGCATTAGGCCTCTTCTGGGGAGCTGGGATCTGTATAAAATGGAGGGATTTCACCCCAACATAGCCGTGCCCAATATCGTCGCGGGGAGATTTGCCAGTGCTCTTGGGGAGAGTTTAAACTAGCTTGGCAGGGGGATGGCAACCTGAGAACGAATTGAAAAAGGAAGGATGTAATGCAGAAATTAGATCGCAAGAAGCTAGAAAGCGACTCTATAAGACAGAGGAAACAGGGTTTAGAATGTAGTAAGCAATGAGGTCTTCCTGTGCTGAATGATATATACTTGCATGCAATGAGTATAGCGAATAAGGCAGAGGAGCCAAAAGCACAGATAGACACTTGGGAGTATGACATTATAGCCATTACATAACTTGACTGAAAGAGGGGCAGATTTGGCAGATCAATATTCTTGGCAACAGGATAGAAAGGGCGCCAAAAATGGTGGCAGGTTGCAGGACAGATTAAGGTAACTATTACAGCGGCGAGGAGGGATGATATAATATAGTGATCATCAAATGAGGCCATATGGGTCGAACTGAAGACTACAAAAGGGGCGATGTATTATAGACCCCCAATAAGTTGGAGGAAGATAGAGAAGGAAACACGTTAGCAAATTGTGAAGTACAAAAACCATAGGTTAGTATTCGTAGGGCATTTTGACTACACAAATATTGATCAGGACAAATTTAATATGAAGGCTATAGATTTGAGGATTTCTTGAAATGCATTCAAGATAAGTTTTTAGTCAGTATGTAGCAAGCCCAACACGAGATGTTGTGGTCTTGGTTATAGTTTTGGGGAAATAAGCTGGGCAGGTCGAAGGGGTGTTAGTGAGAGAGCATTTGGGTTCCAGTGACCATAATTCAATCAGATTCAAGTTGCTTATGGATAAGGACAAGAATAGACCTGGAATAAAAGTTCCGAATTGGGGAAAAGCTAATTTTGCTAAGTTAAGGAGTGACTTGGCCATAGTGGACTGGAAACAGCTACGTGCTTGTAAATCAGTGTCGGAATATGGGACGCATTCAAGGAGCGATCCGGAAGGCTCAGGCTAAACATGTGCCCAAAAAGAAAAAGAAAAAATAACTCTCGAGCATCCTGGATGGCTAGAGATGTATAGGGGAGGATTAAGAATAAAAGGGATGCTTATGTCACATACCAGCGGCTAAACACAGTAATCTTTAGTGAAATATAGAAAGTTAAGAGGAAAAATCAAAAATAATATTAGGAATGCTAAGAGAGATAGCACGACACATTCTTGGCCAGTAAAATTAAAGAAAACCCTAAGATGGTCTCTCAATATATCAAGAGTAAGTGGGTAACTAACGAAAGGGTAGGGCCTATTAGAGAAAAAGAGCGTAATTTTTGTGTGGAAGCGGATGATGTTGGTAGGGTTCTTAATGAATCCTTGCATCTATTTTCAAAAAGGATATTGTTAATGCAGACACGGCTATCGAGGAGTTGTGTAATATTCTGGATGGAATAAAAATAGTGAGTGAGGAAGTATTAAGGGGTTTTAGCATCTTTGAAAGTAGATAACTCCCAAGACCCGGAAGAAATTCTTCCCAGGTTGTTGAGCGAATAAAAGATGGAATAGAAGAGGCGTTGACCATCATTTTCCTGTCCTCTTTGGAACTGGGTATGGTGCCGGAGGATTGTAGGACTGTTAATGTAGTAACCTTGTTTAATACGGGAAAAAGCGATAGGCCGAGTAATTACAGGCCTTTCAGCCTAAAGTCAGTGGTGGAATAATTCTTAGAAAAATCCTGAAAGACAGGATACATCTGCTTTTGGAAAGGCAAGGTTTAATTAGGGACAGTCAGCATGGATTTTTGAAGGGACATTTTTGAGGAGGTAACCAATAGGGTCGATGTATTATATATGGACTTTAGCAAGCCTTCTGATAAGGTCCCACATGGTAGATTGGTCATGTAGGTGAAAGCCAATGGGCTACAGCGCAAAATGGCAAGTTGGATCCAAAATTGCCTTAGGAAACAACGTGTACTGATTGATGGATGTATTTGTGACAGGAAGGATATTTCCACTGGTGCTCCGCAGGGCTCAGTACTAGATCCCTTTCTTTTTATGGTTTATATTAACGATTCAGATTTGAATATAAGGAGTATGATTGAGAAGTTTGCAGATGACACTAAATTTGGCTGTGTGTTTGATATTGGAGAGTAAAGTCATGGGCTGCAGGAGGATATCAATCTACTGGTCATGTGCGCAGAGCAATGGCAATTGGAATTTAATTCAGAGAAATGTGTGCTGATTCACGTTGGGAGGGCGAATAAAGCATGGATATATTCATTATGCAGTAGCTCTCTCAATATCGCAGATGAACAAAGAGACCTTGAAGTCCTTGTCCACAGATCCCTTGAAGTAGCAGGCCAGATGATTAAGGTGGTTAAGAAGGCATTCGGAATGCTTGTATTTATTGGCCAGGGCATAGAATATAAGAGCAGGGAGCATATGCTTAAATTATGTATAACTTTGGCTCGGCCACAGCTATAGAACTGCATGCAGTTCTGGTCGCCGTATTATGGGACGGAAATGCACCAGAGAGGGAGCAGAGGAGATTTACGAGGATGCTGCCTGGAATGGGAAATCTTAGTTATGAGGAGAAATTGGGTAGGATGGATTTTTTCTCATTGGAAAAGAGAAGGCAGACAGGATACCTCATTGAGGTGTACAAAATATTGGGGGGCCTGGGCATAGTGGATTTTAATGGTCTATTTCCATTTCGATTACGAGGGGCATTGTTTTAAGTTGGTTGATGGAAGGTTTAGTGGGGTTCGAGGGGGGGGGCTTCCTGACGCAGAGGGCTTTAGGGATTTGGAACTCGCTGCCTGGCCGAGTGCTGGATGCAGAAACACTCACAACTTTTAAGGGATGCTTGGATGGGCACTTAAAGTGCAGTAACCTGCAGGGTTACTGACCTAGAATTACTAATTGGGATTAGAAAGGATGACCTTTTGTTCGACGGTGCAGATTTAATGGTTAGTACTGCTGGGATAGAATATGGCCAGGGTGATCTCCTGCACTAGGTTCGATTGCCTGGATGAGTCGGAGAGGACATTTCCCAGATGTTTTCTCCCTAATTTAGCCTGCATTTTTACCTGATTTTTTCCTCTCCCAGAAGATTACATGACTCCGGTTGTTAAGTACTGTAGAATGATTCAGTATAATGGCTATCGCAGTTGTGTGAGTTGGAATAGTTGGGCTGGGAACTCTTTGCCTTTCCATCATTGTTAATAGGTTTATTTGAAAACATTATGGCTGTTGACCAAGGGCCATGCGGAATTTTGTCGGCCGACCCGGACACGATGGTCCGAAATGGCCTCCTTGGGCGCTGTAAATTTGTATGTTTCTATTTTTCTACATTCTGTGCTCTTGCTACTCTCAGTGTTTCTACAAGTGGTGCTCAACAGGGAAGAGTACTGCTTGTTCAGCTGAGGGAGCGTGGTAGGTAGAAATCAGCAGGAGGTTTCCTTGCCCATGCTTGACCTGAATCCATGAGACTTCATGGGGTCCGACTGCATACCACTCTGCCGCCACCTCAGGTGGATCTGTCCTGACGGTGGGACAGGACATACCCAGCGATGATGAAAGAGGTGTCTGGGACATTGACTGAAAGGTAGAATTCTGTGAGTATAAATATGTCACGCTGCGACGTGATTCGTCTGCGGGACAGCTCTCCCAAATTTAGCACAATTACCCATATCTTGGTGTGAAGTACTTTGCAAGATCGACTGATCTGTGAGTGTTGAAGTCGATACCGTGATGTCCGTCCAGGTTTATGCTTATTATTGTATTTTTTAGTGGTTGTGTAGAACTGATTGACTTGCTGGGCCACTTCAGAGGGCAGCCAGGCGGTAACCACATTGCTATATGTCTGGAGTCCTCCAGACCAGAAA
Organism: Pristiophorus japonicus; assembly: GCF_044704955.1. Classification (NCBI taxonomy): domain Eukaryota; kingdom Metazoa; phylum Chordata; class Chondrichthyes; family Pristiophoridae; genus Pristiophorus; species Pristiophorus japonicus. The sequence continues at coordinate 2,907,576 of NW_027254201.1, read as the reverse complement.
AGGAAGGTAGATTTCCTTAGCTGAAGAAATTTAGTGAATAAGATATTTTTATGACAATCCTGTAGTTTCATTGTCAACATTACTGATATAAGCTTTTTTAAATTCCAGATTTATTTAATTAACTGAATTTAAATTCCACAGCTGCCGCAGTGTAACTTATAATCCTGTCTCTGGAGCATTACTCCAGGCCTTTGGATTACGAATCCAGTGACATTGCCACTATGGTACCATTCCCGCTATGGCTGTTCTGCGACGTTAGCTGCAATTTCCCACCTGATCTCCATATCCCTTCATTCACCTAGAGTCAAAATATCTGTCTATTTCTGCCTTGAATATATTCAAACCTCTCAGAATCGACAGCTGTCTAGGGTGGAGAATACTAAATATTCACAACCATGTGAGTGAAGAAATTATTCCTCTTCTCAGTCTGAAATAGCCGACCGCATATCCTGAGACTCTGTCATTAGTTAGATGCTCTCCAGCCACGTGAAACAAACCTTACAATATCTACCCAAATATTTACTGTCAGAATCGTATGTATTTCAATTACCTCGTCTCTCATTCTTCTAAACTCCAGAGCGTATAAGACACATATCTGTCTGCAGATCAAAACGTCCAATTCCGTTCACAGTATTCCAGGAATGGCCTCTGGAATGTCCTGTACGATTGTATCAAGATGTCCTTATTCTTATACTCCAACTCAGGCAATAAATGCCAACATGCCATTTTCTTTACTTGCTCTACCTGCGCGCCAGCTCGCTCTGTCTCCTGAGTGAGGAAACCTGAATCTCACTAAACACCAACCTTTAATAGTTACTAACCATTTAAAGCATATTCTGTTCTTCTATTCTTCCAACCAAAGTGAATAACGCTACATTTTCCCACGTCATACTCCACCTGCCAACGTATTGTCCGCTCACTTTTTTCACCTATATCCCTTTGCAGTCTCTGTGTGTTCTGCTCGCAGTTTAATTTTCCATCTACCTTGTTATCGTCAACACCTTTTGACACATTGCACTCGGTTCTATCATAAATCATTAATAATAAATGTTAATAGCTGAGGTGTTATCAGAGCCCTTTGCAGCATTCCACAAATTGAGCCTACCAACCTGAAAATGTCCTGTTTGTCACTACTCTCTGTTTTCTTTCCGTTAACTAATCCACTATCCATGCTAATACATTACTCCCAAACTCATGAGCATCAATCTTGGATAACATCATTTTGTGCTTCACCTCATTGAATGCATTTTAGAATTCTAAATATAGTATATAAAATGATTCCACTTTATCTGCCCTGCTTGTTACATCCTCAATAAGCTCTAATCAATTTGTTTAACATGATATACCTTTCGTAAAATTGTGCTGAATCTGCCTAATAATATTCTCGGTTACTTAGTAGCTGTTTACCACTACCTTTATAATGGATTCAAGCATTTTTCCAACAACGTCAATGAGGTTAGCTGGCTTGGAGTTCCGACTTTTCTCTCTCAATCATTGCTTGAATAGTGGGGTGCATTTTCTGTCTTACAATTCGTTGTGACTATTTTAGAATCGAGAGATTTTTTGTAGAACTCACCGAATGCAGCCACTAATTCCATAGACACCTGTTTAAGAACCCTAGGATATAGGCCAACATGTCCAGGGGAATTGATGGATTTATGGTTAGGATTAAGGTTTCGCAAGTACATTTTCTCTAATAATCCAAATTACTTTAAGTTCAACGTTCCGTTTAGCCCTTGGTTCCCCACTATTTTTCTGTGCATTTTGTGTCGTATATTTTGAATACAGATAGAACGCATATTTGTTAACGTCCCTGTCTCTCCCTTATTCTCCATTGTAACTTCATCTGTCTCCGCCACACATGTTTTTTTTGTTACTATCTACCTTTGACATAAATAGTTCTTACAATCTATTTCATATGTCTTGCTAGTTCACTCTCTAATTCAATTTTAGATGTTTTTATCAACGTTTGGGCCATCCTAGTATCCGGTTTAAAGCTCTCCTAATCCTCATGCTTACATCTATTTTTGCAATATTATGTCTCTCTTTTATTGTGATGCTATTGTTATCTTATTTAGTTAGCCATTAGATGGAGTTTTTATTTCTCATTAAATGCATATTTGTTGAAATTTTGGAATATTTCTTTAAAAGTTTGCTATTGGTTATCTACCTCCATACTTCTTAATCAACCGAAGCTTGCTCGCCCCTCATATGTACCTAATAGGCTTTGTTTAATTTTATGACTGTAGTTTCGTACTTAGATATTTCACTCTGAAATCCAACGTGAAATTCAATCATATTATGATCACTTTTCCCCAGATGAAACGTTACTACGTTATTACTAATTAACGTTGTTTCTTTACACAATACACTTTATAAAATCGTCTGATCCCTGGTTGCTTCCTTTACATACTGTTCTTGGAAACTGCCTTCAAAGCATTCCTAAATTAGTCCTCCACACTACATTTGTCAATTTGATTGGCACAGTCTATGTGAAAATTATGGTTCTCCACAATTATTGCATTACCTTTCTACGAAGCTAATAATATTTGATGATTAATACTCTGTCCATCAGTATAGTGATGTTTAGGGGACCTATAATCTACTCGCACCAGTGTTTTCTGAACATTTATTTTTTTCTTAGCTCCACACATACTGAATATACTTCCTGATCTTCCTAGCTAATATCCTTTCTCAAGAATAAGTAATCTTGTATTACCATGGATACTCCCTCTCGTATTCCATTCTGCCTTAATTGCCAAAACCTCAATACCCTGGAATATTTCCTAGATTTGTTCAGCTTGCAAACATCTCGCTGTAGTGGCTACTGGGTCAAACCCATTTATCTCTATTTGTGCTACTAATTGATCTATCACGTTGCGATGGCTTCGTGCATTCAATAAAGTACCTTCATATTTAACATTTAACATTATTGTTAGCCGTATTCACGAATGCACTATTACCATTAAACTCTCTGTCGCCTTGTGTCACACTTATCTTTACCGAAGTCGCGATACTGCTCCATTGCCTTGACTTTTCCCTTCAGATTACTAAATTTCCCCACATCTGACCCCTCCTGCCTTTTAAGTTTAAAGACTTATCTGCAGCCCCAAACATTGCATTCGTCCGGACACTGGCCCCAGCCCTTTTTAAGTGGAGACTGTCCCAATGGAGCAACTCGCACTTTCCCTATTATTGCTGCCATTGCTCCATCAATCTAAGGCCTCCCTCCTTCATCAGTGTCTGAGAAACACCTTTAACTCTCCGATCTGCTTCCAATTGTCAATTTGCACGTGGCTCAGTTAACAATACAGAGATTATTACCTTTCACAATGTGTGTTTAATTTGGATCCCAGATCCCCAAATTCTCTCAGCTGACCCTCCTTCCTAGTTCAAACGATGTTATTATATCATAAATAGAGCTTTAAAACTGGTTCTCCCCATCCCTCTCCAAATTATTCTGCAGCCGCTAGGATATATCCTGATCCCGCTCACCGGCAAGGCAACACAGCCTTCGGAAATCCCCATCATGGCTGCAGCGAGAGTATCTACCACTCTGTCTTTACTATACTTATCACTGCAACTTTTCGTTTCATTCCTCCCAATTGAATTGCTTCCTGTACCGAGTTGCCTTGTTCAGTATGCTCATGCTCTCTGCAGACTGGAACGGTAATATAATGATTATGTTACAGGACCAGTAATCCAGAGTGCTGGATTAATAATATGGATGTGTTTCTTCAGATGTCCATCACACGGCTGTGGAATTTAAATTCAGTTCAGCATATACATCTGGAATACAAAGCTGGCATCAATAATGCTAACAATGAAGCGAGAGGATTGTCGTCAAAACCCATCTGGTTTTCTAATGCCATTTAGGGCAGCTAATCTGCTCTCATTACCTGGTCTGGTCTATATTTGCTTTCAGAACCACAATAGTGTTGTTGACTCGTAACTGCCCTCTTAAATGGCCGAGCAAGACACTCAGTTTTTAAGAAATCTCTACAATAAATACGACTAATAATAAAACTGGACCGACCACCCAGCCCAGTCGGCCCTGCAAAGTCCTTTTTATAATCACATGGCGAATTGTGCCAGAATTTGGAGCACTATCCTACAGACCAGTCAGTCAACACCTCGACATAATCATTGTCACAGAATTAAACCTTTCCGCCAATGTCCCAGACTCCTCCATCACCATCCCTATCATGTCCTTTCCCACCAGCTGGACAGACCCACCCGACGTGGCAGCATATTGTTTACTTTATGGGAGTGGCCATGCGAATCCTCAACATTTACGCATGAAGTCTCATGGGTACAGGTCAAGCATGGACCAGGAACACTCCTGAACACTACCAGCGACCGCCCGACCTCAGCTGGTGATTTAGCATTACTACATGTTGAATACCACATGCAAGTATCATGGAGAGTAGAAAGGGCACATAATATACTGTGGACGGGGAACTTCAATGTCCATAATCAAGAGTGGTGCGGTGGCACCAGTATTCTCCGAGCTGGCAGAGTCCTGAAGGATATAGCTGCCAGACTGGACATGCAGGAGGTGGTGAAAGAACCAACACGAGGTATAAAACGACATGATTCATTTGCACCAATCTACCCGTCGCAGATGCATCTTTCCATGAGAGCATTGGTAACAGTAACTACCACACTATAATTTTGGAGATGATGGCCCGTATTCACACTGAGGTCACGGTCCACTGTTAAGTAGCAATACTAACCCACTCAATGTGATAGATTCAGACAAAATGTAGCAACTCAAAACTGACCATACATGAGGCGTTGCGAGTCATGACAGCAGAGGAATTGTATTCCACCACAATCTGATATATCGCACTCTACCATTAATATCACGTCAGGCGACTTCAAGAATGCTGACGAGCACACCAGGAGCAGTATTTGAGCTATCAAGGGCAGCTGCAACACAGAACAACATGCAAGCGACACAATCGTGGCAGCATCGTATAGACAGATCTCAGCGACCCCACAACCAGCGGATCAGATCAAAGCTCTGCAGTCCTGCCATAGTAAGTATTCAAAGGTGATGGACCATTAAAAACTGACGGGAGGAGCAAAATTCCAATCCTCAATGAAGGTGGAGCCCAGCACACGAACGCAAAAGACAAGTTTGTAGCATTTGAAAATATTTTCAGCAAGAGTTGTCTAATGGATGATTCATCTCGCCCTCTTCCTGGGGAACCACCATCCCAGAAGTCAAACTGCAGCCAATTTTATTCACTCTCCGTGAAATCAAGAAGCGGCTGGATGTACGGGATGCTTGAAATACTATGGACCACGATAATATCCCAGCTTTTTTGCTGCAGACTTGTGCTTTAGTACTAGCTGCAGCTCGACACAAGCTGTTCCAGTAGAGCTACAGCACTGGCATCTACCGACAATGTAAAAAACCGTCCAGTTATGTCATGTCCACAAAAAGCAGGACAAATCCAATCGGCCAATTACCGTCCCATCAGTCGATTCTCAATCATCAGAAACGTGATGGAAGGTGTCGCTGGCAGCGCTATAAAGCGGCTGTTACTCACCCATAACCTTCTCACGCATGAACAATTTGGGTTCCGCAAGCACCATTTGGTCCGAGACATCATTACAACCTTGGTCCAAACAAGGACAAAGAGCTGGATTCCAGAGGTGAGCTGAGAGTGACTGCCGGTGACATCAATGCAGCATTTGACCAAGTGTGGCATCAAGAATTTCGAGTAAAACTCTACCATGGGTGGTGTCATACCAAGCACAAAGGAAGATGGTTGTGGTTTGCTGGAGGTCAAACGTCCGAGCCGCAGGGTATTGCTGAAGGAGATCCTCAGGGCAGTGTACTAGGCCCAACCATCTTCATCTGCTTCATATATCGTCTGCACCAACATTCAATATGATGATGGCTGATCATGCAATTTAAGTACCCCATTCCTGCTTTAACTCCCCACCCCTTGATCCCTTTTGCCGTAATGGCCACGTCTCAAACTTGTTTCAATATAACTAACGAACTGGCCTGAACACCTTTCTCTGCTAGAGAATTCCACAGGTTCACAATTCTCTCAATGAAGAACTTTTTCGTCATCTCGGTGTTAAATGGCTTACCCCTTACCATTAGACTGTGACCCATGGTTCTGTACTTCCCCAACATCGGGGACATTATTCCTGTAGCTAAACTGTCCAATTCCGTCAGAATGTTACATGTTTCTATGAGATCAGCTCTCATTATTCTAAATTTCAGTGAATATAAGCCTAGTCGATCCAGCCTTTCTTGCTATGTAAGTCCTCTCATCCCGGGAATCAGTCTGATGAACCTTCGCTCTTTTCCATCAACAGTAAGAATGTCCTTCCTCAGATCAGGAGACCAATACTGTACACAATATTCAAGGTGTGGCCTCAACAAGGCCATGTACAATTGCATTAATACCTCCCTGCTCCGATACTCAAATCCTCTCGCTATGAAGGCCACATGCCATTTGCCTCCTTCACCGCCTGCTGTACCTGCTTGCCAACTTTCAATGACTGATGTACCTTGACACCCAGGTCTCGTTGCACGTCCCCTTTTCCCAGTCTGTCGCCATTCAGATAATATTATGCCTTCCAGTTTTTGCCACCAACGTGGGTAACCTCACATTTATCCACATTATATTATATCTGCCATGCTTTTGCCCTCTTACCGATCCTGTCCAAGTCAACCTGTAGCTTGTTAGCATCCTCCTCACAACTCACACCGCCACCCAGCTTAGTGTCATCTGTAAGTTGGAGATATTACATTCAATTCCTTTGTTACAATCAGTAATGTATATTGTAAATAGTTGGGAACACAGCACTGAACCTTGCGGTACCCCACTAGTCACTGTGTGCCATTCTGAAAAGGACCCGTTTATTCATACTCTTTGCTTCCTTTCTGCCAACCAGTTGTCCACCCACCTCAATAAATTGCCCCCAATACCATCTGCTTTAATTTTGCTCACTAATCTCTTGTTTTGGACCTTGTCAGAAGCCTTTTGAAATCCAAATACACCCAACCACTGGTTCTCTCATGTTCACTCAACTAGTTACCTCCTCAGAAACCTCTGTAAAATGTGTCATGCATGATTTCGCTTTCATTAATCCATGCATACTTGGACCGATCCTGTCAATGCTTTCCAAATGCACTGCTATTACATCTTTAATAATTGATTCCATATTTTCCCCACTACCGATATCAGGCTAACCAGTCTATCATTCCCTGTTTTATCTCTCTATCCTTTTTTGAACAGTGGGTTTACATTAGCTATTCTTCAATCCATAGGAACTGATTCAGAGTCTATAGAATGTTAAACATAGCAACATATAAAATTGGTGCAGGAGTAGGCCGTTCGGCGCTTCGAGCCAGCAGCACCTTTCGATAAGATCATGGCTGATTATTCCTTCAGTACCATTTTCTGTTTTGACTCCATACCTCTTGATCCGTTTAGCCATAAGGGCCATTTCTTGCTCCCTCTTGAATATATCCAATGAATTGGCATCAACAACTTTCTGCGGCAGGGAATTCCACAGGTTAACAACTCTCTGAGTGAAGAAGTTTATCCTCATCTCAGTTTAAATGGCCTACCCCTTATCCTAAGACTGACATGTGGTTCTAGAATTCCCCAACATCGGGAACAATCTTCCCGCATAGAAACTTTCCAGTCCCGTTTAGATTCGTATATGTTTCGATGACATCCCCTCTGATCCTTCTAAACTCGATTGTATAAAGGCCCAGTTGATCCTGTCTCTCTCATATGGCAGCCTAGCCATCCCAGGAATCAGTCTGGTGAACCTTCGCTGCACTCCCTCAATAGCAAGAACGCACATCCTCAGATTGGGAGACCAAAACTGAACACAATACTCCAGGTGAGGCCTCACCAAGGCCCTGTACAACTGCAGTAAGATCTCCCTGCTCCTATACTCAAATCCCCTCGGTATGAAGGCCAACATACCATTTGCCTTCTTCACCTCCTGCTGTACCTGCATGCCAACCTTCAATGACTGATGAACCATGATACCCAGGTCTTTCTGCACCTCCCCTTTTCCTAACCTGCCGCCATTCAAATAATATTCTGCCCTCGTGTTTCTGCCCCCAAAGTGGATAACCTCACATTTATCCACGTTATATTGCATCTGCCATGCATTTGCCCACTCACACAACCATTCCAAGTCAACGTGGATCCTCCCAGCTTCCTCCTCACAGCTCACACCGCCACCCAGTTTAGTGTCGTCTGCAAGATGTGAGATACTACACTCAATTCATTCATCTAAATTATTCATGTTTATAGTAAAGAGTTGGGGTCCCAGGACTGAGCATTGCAGCACTCCACTTGGCACTGCCTGCCATTCTGAAAAGGAGCCGTTTATCCCGACTCTCTGCATCCTGTCTGCCAACCAGTTTTCTAACCACGTCAGTGCATTACCCCCAATAATATGTGCTTTGATTTTACACAACAATTTCTTGTGTGGGACCTTTTCAAAAGCGTTTTGAAATTCAAAATTCACCACATCAACTGGTTCTCCCTTGTCCACTCTACTAGTTACAACCTCACAATATTTAGGAAAATTACCTACAATGCATCCGATAATTCTAGGGCCACTTCCATAATTACTCTGGGATGCAGACTATCAGGCCTTGGAGATTTATCGGCCTTCAGTCCCATCAATTTCTCGAACAAAATTTTCTGACTAATAAGGATTTACTTCAGTTTCTCCTTCTCGCTTGACGCTCGTTCCCCAATATTTCCAGAATATTATTTGTGCTTTCTTAGTGAAGGCAGAAATAAAGTATTCGTTCAATTGGTCTGTCATTTTTTGTTCCCCATTATAAATTCACCCGATTCTTATTGCAAAGGATCTACATTTTTCTTCATTAATCTTTTTTCCTTCACATATCTAACCACCTTTCCCTGATTGTCAATGTTATTATGTTCACTGAATTCGCGACCGTCAACATCTTGTGGTTACCAGAAACTTAACTGGACAAGTCACAAAAATACTGTGGCAAAAAAGCGAGTCAGAGACTATGTATTCTGTGATGAGCTTCCCACCTCGCGAACTCTCCAAAGTCTTTCCAACTTCTACAAAGCACACGTCAGGAGTGTAATAGAATAATCTCCACTTGCCTGGATGAGTGTTGCTCCAACAACATTCAAGAAGCTCGGCACCCTTCAGAACAAAGCAGCCTGCTTGATTGTCACCCCATCCACCCCCTCAACATTCAGTCCTTCCAACGCGTGCTCCGTGGGTGCATTGCTCAATCCCTCAGGTCATGCAACTGTTTCCCTCCCTCTTCTCCTTTAATATGATGCTGAAAAATCAATCTCTGAAATTGAGTTTGCGGTTACTCTCTGCTGTATTCAAAGGTTACCTCAGAGCTCTGTCAAGCTCGTTGCAATTATCTCTACATTAAGGCGCTATATAAATTGTAGCTGCTAATATTATTTTGGTACCAGTATTCCAGTCTTTTTCTTTGCCGTACCGTTGCAGTTCATTTTATAGAAACAAAGAAACATAGAAATTTGCAGCTCAGAAGAAGGACATTTTGGAACATCGTGCCCACTCCGGTCGACAAAGAGCCACAGATCACTCGGTCAGCCGCCTTGAAGGTTACATATAAACCTATGAAATATGAACAATGGCGGGAAGTTAAATAGCACCCAGCCCAACCAGTACGTCAAACACAACTGCATTACCCTTTGAGCTGAAATATTCTAAATTCCACCCAAACCGGAGCCATGTGATCTTCTGGGAGAGGCCAAAACCAGATAAAAACCCAGGCCAATTGGGAGGGAAAATCTGGGAAAATTCCTCTTAGACCACTACGGCATAGAAACTAGTCCAGGAGGTCATCTTGGCCGTCTTCAATTCACTGCAGCACTAACAATCATATCGGTATCAACCAACATGTTATTCCTTTCTGGAGCTGTGCAGACTTTATCCTTACTTTATCCTCGTGATGATCATCTTGCTACAACTTAAAAGTTGCTGACCATAACTTAAATGGATGTGATTGCACTCTGCATCAGTGATCATTAACTTACGAAGTGACCTCACTTTCCCAGTACACGTGTGTACATCACTCTTATTTCAATAATTGTGATATTGCTTCGCCTAGCAGCATTGATTGTGCTCTCACAGTACCACCGATACGTTACTATAGGTAGTGACACGCCCTTGCAGGACTGATGTCGGCATTAATGTTTCAGCAATGATGGTAACTGAAAATGCACGACACCTTCGTAACTTGATAGATGAATGATTGGCACAAATAGGGATACACGGATTTGATGTAATAACCATTAAAGCGACTCGCTTGCAAGGTTACCAAGGTGTATTAATATTCCAGTATAGTTGAGTTTTGAAAAGGGAGTCGGATTGGAAAACGAGAGAGAATATCCTCGATAATTCAAGATGACAGTCCTGAGAAAGGATATGAGCTCGTGAGATCACAAATAGAACCAGCGTGACTCGTGAAAAGACAAAACAGCGTCGGAAATCGGTGATTTGAAACCCGAAAAGTCGCTACACCGTTGTACTGAGTATTAATAAGTAAATAATAATCGTTTGTCACAAATATAATACCATAATTGTGGAGAACATTAATCTTCGTAAAGACTGCAAATGGAAATTGAAAAATGTATTCTGAAGTGCAATTAGTTCAGAATGCGATCAAGACAGATTGCAAGAATAATATCTCTTGGAGCCAACCAGAGAACATGACCTTGTGTTGTGTAATGATACAGGGTTAGTCAGAAAGCAAGTAGGAACACATCCTCTGGGGAAGAGCGGCCAGCATATGATAGAATGTCACGTTGGGAATCAGAGTGAAATACATAAGTACGAAACTATAGGCTTAAACTTCATTTAAACCAATTACAGATGTCTGCGGGCCTGGCTTCGACGGATTTAGAAACTAGATGAACAAGTATAATGGTAGATAACCAGTGGCAAACATTTCAAGAAATATTCCAAAATTTCGACGACTTCGATTCAGAAATTAAAAATCCTTCTGTAGCGAACTAAATAAGTTAACTATACTATCACACATAATGAGAGGCTTCTAATGAAGCAAAAGTAACAATAAGCATGGGGCATAAGAGAGCTTTAGAAACCATCAAAGTACGATCAAAAAGTCGACAAAAATCGAGCCAATCATCATCATTGGCAGTCCTTCTGAATCGAGGAAGACTTGCATCCACTTTAAAGTGAGTTCCCAGGTGACTGTTTAGTCCAATGCAAAAATTAACGTCTCTGTCACAGGTGGGGCATACAGTGAAAGATAGGGTGGGTGGAGAGCCTGGTTTGCCTCACGCTCCTTTCACTGTCTGCATTTGAATTCTGCATGCGTTCGGCGATGAGACTCGAAGTGCTCAGCGCCATCCCGGTTGCTCTTCCTCCACTTAAGACGGCCTTGGGCCAGGGATTCCCGAGTGACGGTGTAGATCTTGCATTTTATCAAGGAGGCTCTGAGCGTCTTCTTGAAACGTTTCCTCTGTCTAGCTGGGGCTGGCTTGCCATGTAGGAGTTTCGAGTAGAGCGCTTGCTTAGGGAGTCTCGTGTCGGGCATGCGGAAAATGTGTCCTATCCAATGGAGCTGGTGGAGCATGGTCAATGCTTCGATGCTGTGCATGTTGGCCTGTGCGAAAACACTGATATTGGCGCGTCTATCCTCGCAGTGGATTTGCAGGATTTTGGCAAGGCAGTTTTGGTGGTACTTCTCCAGCGCTTTGAGATGGTCTGCTGAATATGGTCCACTTCTCTGAGACATATGGGAGGGCGGATATCACTATTGCCCTGTAGACCATAAGCTTGGTATAAGATTGAGGTCCTGATCTTCAAACACTCTCTTCCGAGGGCGTACGAAGGCTGTGCTGCCACACTGGAGGCGGAGCTGCACCTCGTCGTCAATGTCTGCCCTTGCTGATTGCAGGCTCCCGAGGTGTTTTCCAAGGCCGCGCTGTGGATTTGGATGAGCGGGGGGCACTGCTCTGTGAAGGGTGAGGTTGGAATATAAATGTCAACTAGCAATAAATATTTTGAAAAACAATTGTAATAACTATTGCAATTATGTCAAAAGGTAGACAGTAGCAAAGGTAAGCCAAGGCAGGAAATATAATGATGGGGAATAAGGAAATTGCAAACTTGAATCAAATATTTTTTTTTATCTGTCTTCCCTGTATAGGGCACAAAAAGCTTAGACAAATAATGGTGAATGGAGGGGCTATTAAGATTCATGATTGTAAGCTACTTTCGAGAAGTCACGGAAAAGCACTTGAGCAACTAATACGACTAAATCCGACAAATCACCTCGGTATGATGGCCTACATCCTAAGGTTCGACAAGAATTTGCTGTGGAGTTTGGTGTGATAAACCATAATTCCCTAGATTGCAGAATGGTCGCAACGGATTGGAAGGCAGCACATATACCCCACTATCTAAGTAAGGATGGAGAGTGGAAACAGGAACTGCAGGCCAGTTAGCCTAAGGGCAGTTGTTGAGAAATGCTTCAAACCATTATAAAGGAAGTGGTTAAAAAGTTATTCAGAAATAAAGATAGCAATAGATAGAAGTTACATTGTTTTATGAAATAGATATCGTGTTTAACAAATTGGTAAGAGTTTTTGGAGGAAGGAATTGGCATGGTATATAAAGTGGAATCAGTGGATATAATATATTTAGAATTCAAAGTGCATTCGATGATGTGCCACACAAAATGTTGTTATGCAAGATTGGTGCTCATGAGTTTGAGGGTAATGTATTGACATGAATAGTGGAATAGTGAACAGACAGAAAACAGAGAGTTGGGACAAACTAGTGGTGTGCCGCAAGGGCCACTGCTTACATCTCAGCTATTAACAATGATTATTAACGGTTAGAGTTTTGGACCTAGTGCAATGTAACCACGTTTGCTGACGATAAAAGTCGTGATGGAAAATTAAACCGTGAGCAGAACAAAAAGAGACTGCAAAGGGATATAGATTCATTAAGCGAGCAGACAACAAGTTGGCAGATGGAATATGATGTGGGGAAATGTGACGTTATTAACTTTGATAGGAAATAAAGAAGAAAAGTTTATTTTAAATGATTAGAAACAATTAAATGTTGGTGTTTAGAGATATATATACTACCTCATAACAGAAACCGAGAAAGCTGGCACTTAGGTCGTGTACGCAATCAGCAAAGAAAATGGCTTATGGGACTTTATTGCAAGAGATTTGAGTACAGGAGTAAAGAGGGTTTGCTTCAATTCTACAGGACCTTGCTGAGGCCAGGCCGAGAGAACCGTGCACAGTTTTTGCCTCTTTGTCTGAAGAAGGATATACTTGCATCAGAGGTGGTACAAAGAGGTTGACTAGTTTGATTCCTGGAATGAGATCATACTCCTCTGAGGAAGAGTGAGTAGATTGGGCCTATACACTCTGGAGTTCAGAAGCATAATAGCATAAGGACATAAGAACATAAGAATTAGGAACAGGAGGAGGCCATCTAGCCCCTCGAGCCTGCTCCGCCATTCAACAAGATCATGGATGATCTGGACGTGGACACAGCTCCTCTTCACCGCCCGCTCCCTGTGACCCTTAATTCTCCTATTGGTTAAAAATATATCTATCTCTGATTGGAATACATTCAATGAGCTAATTTCAGCTGCTTCCTCGGGCAAAGAATTCCACATATTCACAACCCTCTGGGAGAAGCTATTCCTTCTCAACTCGGTTTGAAATTGGTTCCCCGTATTTTGAGGCTGTGCCCACTAGTTCTTGTCTCCCCGACCAGTGTAAACAACCTCTCTGACTCCATCTTGTCCATCCCTTTCATTATTTTAAATGTTTCTATAAGAACACCCCTCAAACTTCTGAACTCCAACGAGTAAAGACCCAGTCTACTCAATCTATCATCATAAGGTAACCCCCTCATCTTCAGAATCAGCATAGTGAATCGTCTCTGTATCCCCTGAAAAGCTAGTATATCCTTCCTTAAGAAAGGTGACCAAAACTGCACGCAGTACTCCAGGTGCGGCCTCACCAGGACGCTTTATAGTTGCAGGAGGACCTCCCTGCTTTTGTACTCCATCCCTCTCGCAATGAAGGCCAACATTCCATTCGCCTTGCAAACGAACTTTTTGGGATTCATGCACAAGTATCGCCAGGTCCCTCTGCACCGCAGCATTTTGTAACTTCTCCCCATTCAAATAATATTCCATTTTACTGTTTTTTTTGCAAGGTGGATGACGTCACATTTCCAACATTGTATTCAATCAGCCTAAGCTTAGCCCATTCGCTTCACATATCTAAATCTCCTTGCAGCCTTTCTGTATCCTCTACACAACCCACTTTCCCACTAATCTTTGTGTCATCTGCAAATTTTGTTGCACTACACTCTGTTCTCTCTTCCAGGTCATCTATGTAAATTTGTAAACAGTTGTGGTTCCAGCACCGATCCCTGTGGCTCACCACTAGCCACCGATTGCCAACGCGAAAAGGACCTATTTGTCAAGACACTCTGCTTTCTGTTAGCTAGCCAATTCTATATCAATGCTAATACATTTCCTCTGACTCCACGTACCTTTATCTTCTGCAGTAACCTTTTGTGTGGCACCTTATCGAATGCATTTTGGAAACCTAAATACACCACATCCATTGGTACACCTCTATCCACCATGCTCGTTATATTCTCAAAAAATTAAAATAAATTAGTTAAACATGACTTCCCCTTCATGAAGCATGAGAGGTGATTTAATTGAAACAGGTGAGGTTTTGAGGGGTGACGATAGGGTAAATGCTGAAAGCTTGTATCACGTCGCTGGAGAGTAACTATCTAAGGTGCATAGTTTCAGGATAAGGATGCGGCCGTTTGACACTGAGATGTGGAATTTCTTCAGTCAGATGATTTACAATAATTGGACTTCTCTACAGATCTCGATGCTGCGTAGTTGAATATATTCAAGGCTGAGGCAACAACCTGACATAGTTCTACTCACAGAATAATATCTTTCAGACAATGTGCCAGATTCATTCCCTCAAAGATTGCTGCCCCACAGGCACTACAATTCTACCAAGTGTGGCGACACAGGAGTATAAAGTCAGGACATTTAAAATTATGAAATATTTTGATGGAGTGGATTCAGTGAGATTTATTCCACTTGTGGGGAAGAAATTAACTATCAATATAAGGTAATCACAATGAAATCAAACTAGGGAAATCAGAAGAAACTTATTTACCCAAAGAGTGGTGAGATCGTGGAACTCGATACCACTGGGAGTAGTTGAAGAGAATAGTATGGAAGTATTTAAGGAGGGGCTAGACAGGCATATGAGAGAAAAGGTCTTTTGAGGAAAATTGAGCGGAGGCTCCAGTGGAGCAGAAAAGACTGGCTTGGGAGCCCACAAAATTGACTCTAGTCCCCCTGAATAATTAAGCCTTCAGGTCAAGCATGGGCAAGGAAATATCCGGCAGATTAGCACCATCTCTCTCCGACACCGCCCCGCCGCCCCCACCTCCTCCCGCTAGGAGGCTAACGACGACTTTCCCAGTGGCTGATAGCAGGGAGATTTCCCTGCAGTTGCTGCAGTCGGAATTGTCGCCTTATTTAAGATGTTCACGATCACTGCATCTCTAAGATCTCCCGGCGAGCTCTCCTCCCTCCAGATGAGAGTGAGGAGGTCATGTATTCGCGCCAGTAGTGTCTCTCCGCCATACTTCAATCCCTCAGAAAGGATTCTATCCGCCCAGGTAGCCTTGTTACTTTTTTGCTTTCTTATGGCGTTTTCTACCTCGTGCAGTGTTGGGGTCTCATTGAGGTAGTAGCGGGTAGCATTCTGTACAATGGAGTCAAGTACACTCGTGTCAAACATTGTTTTACATCGAATTATACAGCACTGAAACAGGCCATTCGTCCCAGCCAGTCTTTTCTGCTCCACTGGAGCCTCCGGTCAACGTTCCTCAAAAGACCTTTTCTCTCATATGCCTGTCTAGCCCCTCCTTAAATACTTCCATACTATTCTCTTCAACTACTCCCAGTGGTACCGAGTTCCACGATCTCACCACTCTTTGGCTAAATAAGTTTCTTCTGAATTCCCTATTTTGATTTCATTGTGATTACCTTATATTGATAGTTATTTTCTTCCCCACAAGTGGAATAATTCTCACTGTATCCACTCCATCAAAATCTTTCATAATTTTAAATGTCTCTGTCAGGTCACGCCTCAGCCTTCTGTTTTCAAGAGAAAAGAGACACTGCCTGTTCATCCTTTTCTGATTTATTTCTGCTGGCTGATCTGTTATATTCGTTGTAACTCTTCTCTGCATCCTCTGCAATGCATCTATGTTCCTATTATAATATGGCGACCAGGTCTGCACATAGTACTCCAAGTGTGACGAAATGAAGGTTAAATATAGGTTTAGCATAATGTCGCTACTTTTCAATTCTGTATATTTAGAAATAAATCAGCGTGTTTGGTTTGCTTTTTTATGGCCTTGCCAACCTATGTCGTTATCTGTTAGAGTTTTTGTATTTGTACTCCGATATCCCAGACTGGCACCTTCCAATAATAAGTGACCTCCTTAAGTTTCCTACCTAAATGTAACACCTCACATTTATATGGTGTGACATTCATTTGCCAATTATATGCCCATTCTGCCAATTTATTAATGTCCTCTTGTAAGTTGTTGCAGTGTTAAATAGAAACATCGAAACATAGAAAATAGGTGCAGGAGTAGGCCATTCGGCACTTAGAGCCTTCACCGCCATTGAATAAGATCAAGGCTGATCATTGCCTCAGTGCACCTTTCCAGCTTTCTCTCCATATCCCTTGATTCCCTTAGTGAAATGGGCCATATCCAGCTCCCTCTTGAATATATCCAATGAACTGGCATCAGCAACTCTCTACGGCAGGGAATTCCATAGGTTAACAATTCTCTGAGTGAATAAGTTTCTCCTCATCTCAGTCCTAAATGACCTCCCCCTTATCCTAAGTCTATGTGCCCTGGATCTGGATTTCACCAACATCGGGAACATTCTTCCCACATCTAACCTGTCCAGCCCCTTCAGAATCTTATACGTTTCTATGAGAGCCACTCTCATAGACTCTAAACTTCAGTGAATAAAGGCCCAGTTGATCCAATCTCTACTGATATGACAGCCCAGCCATCCTTGGAATCAATCTGATGAACCTTCGCTGCACTCCATCAAAAGCAAGAACGTCCTTCCTCAGATTAGGAGACCAAAATTGAACACAATATTCCAGGTGAGGCCTCACTAAGGCCCTGTACAACTGCATTAAGACTTCCCTGCTCCTATATTCAAATCTCCTAGCAATGAAGGCCAACATACCATTTGTCTTCTTCACCGCCTGCTGCACCTGCATGTCCACTTTCAGTGACTGAAGAACCATGACACACAAGTCTCGTTGCACCTCTCCTTTTCCTAATCTGCCGTACATGCAGATAATATTTTCCCTTCGTGTTTTTGCCCCCAAAATGGATAATCTCACATTCATCCACATTATACTGCATCTGCCCTGCATTCTCCCAGTCACCGAACCTGTCCAATTCACCCTGCAGCAAGTTAGCGGCCTCCTCGCCGCTCACACCACCACCTAGTTTAGTGTAATCCGCAAACTTGGCGATATAACACTTAAATTCTTCATCCAAATTATTAATGTATATTGTAAAGAGCTGAGGTCCCAGCACTGAGCGCTGCGGCACAGCTTTAGTCACTGCCTGCCATTCTCGCGACACTCTGATTCCTGTCTGCCAACAGTTCTCTATCCACTTCAGTACATTACCCCCAATATCATGCACTTTGATTTTGCACACCACCTCTTGTGTGGAGCCTTGTCAATAACCTTTTGAAAGTCCAAATACACCACATCTAATTGTTCTCCCTTGCCCACTCTGCTAGTTACATCCTCAAAAAATTCCAGAAGATTCGTGAAGCATGATTACCTTTCATAAATCTATGTTGGCTTGGTCCAATCCTGTCACTGCTTTCCAAATGCGCTGCTATTTTACACTTAATGATTGATTCCAAAATTTTCCCCACCACTGATGTCAGGCTAACTGGTGTAAAATTACACTTTTTCTCTCTGTGTCCTTTTTTTAAAAAGTCCTGTTACAATTGCTACCCTACAGTCCATAGGAACTGAACCAAATTCAATAGACTGTTGGAACATGATCACCAATGCATCCACTATTTCAATGGCCACTTCCTTAAATACTCTGGGATGCAAACTATCAGGCCCCAGGGATTTATCAGCATTCAATCCTATCAATTTCCCGAGCACAATTTCCCGCCTGATAAAGATATCCTTCTGTTCCTTGTTCTCAGTAGACCTACAGTCCCCAAGTACATTCGGAAGGTTATTTGTGTCTTCCTTCATGAAGACAGAACCGAAGTATTTGATCAATTGGTCTGCCATTTCTTTGTTCACCATTATAAATTCACCTGAATCCGACTTGAAGGGACCTACGTTTGTCTTCAGTAATCTTTTTCTCTTCACATATTTTTAGAAGCTTTTGCAGTCAGTTTTTATCTTCGCTGCAAGCTTCCTTTCGTACTCTATGTTCCCTCTCTTAATTAAACCCTTAGTCTTCCTCTGTTAAATTCTAAATTTGTTCCAGTCCTCAGGTTTGTTGCTTTTTCTAGCTAATTATATGCCTCTTCCTTGGTTTTAACACTATCCTTAATTTCCATTGTTAGCCATGGTTGAGCAAACTTCCCCATTTTATTTTTACTCCTGACAGGGATGTACATTTGCTGAAGTTCATTCATGTGGTATTTAAATGTTTGCCATTGCTTATCCACCATCAACCCTTTAAGTATCCTTTGCCAGTCCATTCTAGCCAATTCACGCCTCATACCATCGAAATTACCTTTCCTTAAGTTCAGTACGCTAGGTTCTGAATTAACTGTGTCAATCTCCATCTTAATAAAAAATTCTACCATATTATGGTCATTCTTCCCCAGGGGGCCTCGTACAACAAGATTGCTAAATAGTCCCTACTCATTACACATCACCCAGTCTGGGAAAGCCAGCTCTCAAGTTGGTTCCTCGACATATTGGTCGAGAAAACCATCCCTAATACATCCCTAAATCCTGCTCCACCGCATTGTTACCAGTTTGGTTAGCCCAATCAATATGTAGATTAAAGTCGCCCATGATAACTGCTATATCTTTATTGCACACATCCCTTATTTCTTGTTTGATACTGTCCCTAACTTATCTACTTTTGTTTGGTGGTCTGTACAAAACTTTCACTAGCGTTTACTGCCCTTTGAAATTACACAGCTCCACCCATAGTAATTCCACATCATCCAGTCTAATATCCCTCCTTACTATTGCATTAATTTCCTCTTTCACCAGCAAAGCCACACCACCTCCTTTTCCTTTCTGTCTATCCTTCCTAAATGCTGAATACGTTGGATGTTGAGATCCCAGCCTTGGTCACCCTGTCGTCATATCTCCATGAATGCAAATACATCATACCCATTAACTACTCTCTGCGCAGTTAATTCGTCCACCTTATTCCGAATACTCCTCGCATTGAGGCACAGAGCCTTCACGCTTGTCTTTTTAGCACACTTTGCCCCTTCAGAATTTTGCTGTAATGTGGCCCTTTTGTTTTTTGCCTTGTGTTTCTCGGCCCTTAACTTTAACTATTCTCCTTTCTATCTTTTGTTTCTGACTCCATTTTGTTTCCCTCTGTCTCCCTGCATTGGTTCCCACCCCCCTGCCACATTAGTTTAACTCCTCCCCAAAAGCACGAGCAATCTCTCCCCCTAGGACATTGGTTCCAGTCCTGCCCAGGTACAGACCGTCCTCAGTATTGACTATCCCTCCTAATTTGATGTCATCTGCACATTTAGAAATTTTGTTTTTGATCGCTAGGCCTAAATCTTAAAATAAAATTGTGAACAACAGTGATCCCAGCAGCGATCCTTGTGGAACAGCACTAGCCGCCTTCTGCGGCTAAGAAAAGCTACCTTTTACCCCGACTGTGTGATTTCTGTCTTGAAGCCACCTAGCTATGCATTCTGCTAGCTATCTCCTGACATCGCATTCTCTGACCAGGCTTGAGGTTCTTCTTGTTTCCATGTAACAATCTATTTTTTTATTTTATTAATTCAAGCATGTCGACCTCACCAGCAAGGGCCGCATTTGTTGCCCATCTCTATCTGCCATTGTGAAGTTGGTTGTGAGTCACTTTAAGCAACCGAATGGTTCGCTCGGCCATTTCGGATGTCAGTTAAGAGCCAACGACATTGCTGTGGGTTTGGAGTCACCTATAGGCCGAGACCGGTAAGTACATCAGATTTGACTAAGGAGGACACAAACAACCTTCCAGATATGAAAGGGGTCAGAGGGTCTAGTAAGGAGGAGGAACTGAGGGAAATCTTTATTAGTCAGGAAATTGTGTTGGGGAAATTGATGGGATTGAAGGCCGATAATTCCCCAGGGCCTGATGAACTGCATCCGAGAGTACTGAAGGAGGTGGCCTTGGAAATAGCGGATGCATTGACAGTCATTTTCGAACAGTTCCTGTCTGGATCAGTTCCTATCGAGTGTAGGGTAGCCAATCTAACCTCACTTTTTAAAAAATGAGGGAGAGAGAAAGCAGGGAATTATAGAACGGTCAGCCTGATATCGGTAGTGGGTAAAATGATGGAATCAATTATTAAGGATGTCATAGCGGCGCATTTGGAAAATGGTGACATGATAGGTCCAAGTCAGCATGGATTTTCGAAAGGGAAATCATGCTTGACAAATCTTCTGGAATTTTTTGAGGATGTTTGCAGTAAAGTGGACAAAGGATAATCAGTTGATGTGGTATATTTGGAATTTCAGAAGGCTTTCGAAAAGGCCCCACACAAGAGATTAATGTGCAACGTTAAAGCACATGGGATTGGGGGTAGTGCGCTGACGTGGATTGAGAACTGGTTGTCAGACAGGAAGCAAAGAGTAGGAGTAAATGGGTACTTTTCAGAATGGCAGGCAGTGACTCTTGGGGTATCGCAAGGTTATTTACTGGGGCCCCAGCTGTTTACATTGTACATTAATGATTTAGACGAGGGAATTAAATGTAGTATCTCCAAATTTGCGGATGACACTAAGTTGCGTGGCAGTGTGAGCTGCGAGGAGGATGCTATGAGGCTGCAGAGTGTCTTGGATAGGTTTTGTGAGTGGGCAAATGAATGCGAGATGAAGTATAATGTGGATAAATGTGAGGTTATCCACTTTGGTGGTAAAAACAGAGAGACAGACTATTATCTCAATAGTGACAGATTAGGAAAAGGGAAAGTGCAACGAGACCTGGGTGTAATGGTCCATCAGTCATTGAAGGTTGGCATGCAGGTACAGCAGGTGGTTAAGAAAGCAAATGGCATGTTGGAATTCATAGCGAGGGGATTTGAGTACAGGGGCAGGGAGATGTTGCTAAAGTTGTACAGGGCCTTGGTGAGGCCAACCTGGAGTATTGTGTACAGTTTTGGTCTCCTAAATTGAGGAAGGACATTCTTCCTATTGAGGGAGGGCAGCAAAGATTCACCAGACTGATTCCCGGGATGGTCGGACTGACCTATCAAGAACGACTAGATCAAGTGGGCTTTTATTCACTGGAGTTCGGAAGAATGAGGGGGGAGCACATGGAAACGTTTAAAATTCTGACAGGTTTAGACAGGTTAGATGCAGGAAGAATGTTCCCAATGTTGGGGAAGTCCAGAACCAGGGGTCAGAGTCTAAGGATAAGGGGTAAGCCATTTAGGACCGAGATGAGGAGAAACTTCCTCACCCAGAGAGTGGTGAACCTATGGAATTCTCTACCACAGAAAGCAGTTGAGGCCAATTCATTAAATTTATTTAAAAAAGGGAGTTAGATGAAGTCCTTACTACTCGGGGGATCAAGGGGTATGGCGAGAAAGCAGGAAGGGTGAACTGAAGTTTCATGTTCAGCCATTAACTCATTGAATGGCGGTGCAGGCTAGAGGGGCTGAATGGCCTGCTCCTGCACTTATTTTCTATGTTTCTTTGTTTCGATGTTTCCTTCCCTAAAGGAGACAAGTGAACCAGATGTGGAGTTTGTTAAAATGGTCACCATTACTGATACTTTTAAAATTCCAGATTTACTTAATTGAATTTAAATTTCCCCACTCTCGTGGTGGGCTATGATTTCTCTCTCTGGATTATTAGTCCAGTGACATAACCATCATGCTACTATGATTCACCTCCATCTTTGTTAGGCGCTCAAAGGGCTGAATGACTCCTCCTATTCCTGTGCAACCGGTTGAGGGAAGGAATGTCATGCCCCTTTTCCTATGTAACAAGATCAATAGTTTGAATAGTCTCCTCCTGTTCCTGCATAACAGGTTCGAGAGTCGCAAATACTTCATCCTCAGCCTATGCAGCAGTTTCGAATGGCTAAATTAACTTCGAGTCTTCCCATAGATGAGTCTCAAGGAGCTGAACGGCTTCCGCCAGTCCTATGCCTCAGGCTCGAGGAGTTAATGGCATTCCCCTGTCCTTGTGCAATAGACTGGAGAGGCTCAATGGCATCCTCCTATTTCTGATCAACAGCTTCGTTGGTTTGGCATTGCCTTCTCATCACCTCTGCAACAGGTTCGAGCGAACGAATGGAGTTTGACATTTCTTGTAAAATCGTTGCACGTCGCTGAATGGCTTCCTCCTACTATTTGCAATATGTTTGAGGGATTAAGGGACTCAGTGGCCTCCACCTGTCCCTATGCAACAGGCTCGATTGCTTGCATCTGTTACTGTGCAAAATACTCAGATGATAATTGGAAGGACTGGAACCAGTTCTGCAACAGAAAGTGCAGGTACCGCGGTTCGCCTTCTCTGAAGTATTGCTTTGCAGCAAAATTCACTGCACGACCCAAATCCTGACTCTGGTGAGAGTCGAACCCACACACTTTAAATGTTTAATACGCCATGGATTCGAAATCTAACATGCTATCCATTGCGCCACAGAGCCACCAAATTTTGCATCAATACCAAAGTAAAATAGTATTGATGCGTCATCTGAGCTAAAACAGAACAATCTGGAAACACACAGCAGACGAGGCAGAATCTGCGGTGAGAGAAACAGAGTGAACGTTTCAGGTCGATGAACTTTCATCACAACTGGATTAATTTCTGCTGTCTAAGATGGATGCTCTGTCAGACCGGAATCATCATGTTTCTGTTTGAAAGGGATGTTTTGTCATCGACTCATATAACTTTTCAGCACGGAAGGAGGCTACTTCGCACATCGTGTCTGCACCATCCGACAAATAGCTGTCCCATCTAATCCCACTTTTCAGCTTTTCTGATGCCCATGTAACAATCTATTTTTTTATTTTATTCTTTCATGCATGTTGATATCGCTAGCAAGGAATTAATGGCCAGATCCTGTTATTGATGTAACAGCCTGGAGAGGCTCAATTGCCTACTACTCTTTCTGTGCAACAGGTTCGTTAGTTTGGCATTGCCTTCTCGTCATCTTTGAAACACCTTCGCGCGACCGAATTTGCTGCAGTCATTCTCCATATTGAATATCCAACTAATTTGGCATCATCCACAAATTGAGAAATTGTGTGTTTGATTACGAGGTCTAAGTCTTTAATGTAAATTGTAAACAACAGTTGTCCCAGCACCCGATCCTTGTGGAACAGCACTACCCACCTAGTGCCATTATGAAAAGCTAATTTTACCGCTCCAGTCTTGAAGCCAGCTAGCGATGCATTTATCTAGTTGTCTCCTGATTCCACATTCTCTGACCTGTCTTGCAGTTTTTCTTTTTTCTGTGTAACAATCTAGGGATCCTATTATTTCTTTCATTTATTCAAGCATATGGACAATGCAAGCAAGGGCAGCTTTGTTGCCTTCCCTAATTGCCCTTGTGAAGGTAATGGTTAGCCATCTTATGCAACTGAGTTTCTCGCTCGGCCTTTTCACAGGGCAGTTAAGAGTCAACCAGGTTGCTCTGGATCTGGAGACAAATTTGGGCCCAGACGAGTAACGATGGCAAATTACCTTCAAGAAAGGAGACTATCGAGCGAGATGCGTGTGTTGCGTCAATGGTCAACATTACTAATACTTTTAAACTTACAGATGTATTTAATTGAATTTAAATTGCCCTACTCTCTTAGTTGGCTATGATTTTCTCTTACTGGATTACTTGTCCACTGCCACAACCATTATTCTATTATGATTGGCCTCCGCCTGTGTAATGTGCTAGAGGTGCTGAATGACTCAGGCTGTTCCTGTGCAACAGGTTGAGGAATGGAATGTCATCCGCCGCGTCCTATGTAACAGGTTCGATGAGTTGATTAGTCTCCACCTGTTCCTGTATAACAGGTCGGTGGGTCTGAAATGCATCGTCCTAATCGTATGTAACATGTTCTATTAAGGGGAGAGCGGAGTGGTGGCGGGCGCGTGGGGAGGACGGTCGCATTGCAGAGCAATCTAGAATGCTAAAGAGAAAAAAAAATGAAGCAATGCCAGAAAGTGATTGTTTTATTGTAACCACATTATGTCAAGAAGGGACAGTGTATTCAAACAAAAGAGTGCACTAAAAATATGATGCTGATAAGAAAAAAACGATATTATAAATAGGGCGACAGTACAAAATAATGTTGCGATTTCTAATAATTTTGAAAAGACAAATCCAAAAGCATTGTATCTGAATGGACGAAGCATCTGTAATAAGGTGGAAGAATTCGCAGCGCAAATGGATGTAAGCGGATACAATATCGTTTCAATTACAGATATATGGTTGCACGATGACCACGGTTGGGAACTGAATATCAAATGATATCCGGTAGTTAGGAAAGACAGGCAAAAAGGAAGAGCGGGTTGTGTGCCGTTGTTAGTAAAGGATGAAATCAGCGCAATAATGAGAAAGCTAAACCGCTCAGAAAAACAACGTGTAGAATCAATCATCAAATTAAGTGTCCTGCCTTAAAACCAGAATTTATCAGTCTTGCATCGTATTTACAAAGTTAACCCTTTAACATAAAAATAGTATCCACTAGAAAATAAATTAAAGATAAAGAGAACGGAGGGCCAGAAAAGATTGGTAGGAGTTGTCTTTCGGCCTCCAAACAGTTGTGGTAGTGAAGGGGAAAGCATTAACAGCAAATTAGAGCTCCATGTAACAAGGGTACTACCATAATAGAAGGTGACTTTAAACTACATATAGATTAAAGTAATTGTCATTTATCTCACACAACTGTATGTAACTGTATCTTACAATGCTATACATGACTGTAACCAGATATGACCTGCAACCAAAAGCTTACCTTACCACCAGGGGTGCACTTGCAGGAGACACTTGATATAGCTGTTCCACACAGGTCGAAAAAGACAGGTCTCAGGCAAGTGTGCATTCGAGAGCTGTATAATAAAGGTGCAGGTCCTGAGTGACCTTCACTTCAGCATTTGCCTTGTATGAGTCTGTACAGCAGGGACAGGACGAGTTACGGGATTGCAGAATCCACAGAATGGCGACCAACGGCTCAGAAGAAAAATACAATGCTGGAGATAATTGGGAGGACATTATAGAAACCCTCCAGCTAAGCATTTAAGCAAAGACTGGTTAGGCGATGATAAGGCAGACAAGAGAAGAGCAATCTCTTGATCTGCTGTGGCGCAAAAATATATGCCTTAATGAAGGACCTGCTGGCACCCGAGTAATCAGCAAGCAAGTTGTTTGAGGAGTTGAGCACACTGGTAAGAGTCCAGCTGAAGCCAGCGAGTAGCTTTCACATGGCCAGACACAAGTTCTACAACGACAGACGCTGTGTGGGCCAGAGCATGCCTGACTTTGTGGCGGAACCTCGGAGGTTGGCTAGCTTATGTGAGTTCTCCGATGAACGAAGGAGAGAAGGACTGAGAAACATTTTTAATGAAGGAATAGGCCATGCAGGCATATTCCGGAAGCTCATAGAAACCAAGAACTTGACCCAAGAGGCAGCAGCCCTGGTTGCACAGACATTCTTGGCAGGAGAAGAAGAAACGAGATTGATCGACACTACGGGTATGACAACTAACGAAACATCGGAACAAGGGGTTCAAAGCGTGAAACAAGCCGCTACCCCCACACACAGACCAAAGGCAGGAGAGCAGGCCCCCAACAGCAGGCATTGCCGCCAGATGCCATCAAGGGCCACATGAATGGCCGTTCAAACCTCATCAACCCACAGTGCGAGCAATCAGCTACAAACTGAGAAAAGCTCAAAAGAGATCAGCCAGATGCAGCTCATCCTTTGGAAATAATGGAAGCGGTCTGTGCTGGAGATGTGGGGGAAGTAACTCATCAAGGGTGTGTCGATTTCAGCATGCCGTTTGCAGAAGCTGCAACGATACAAGACATCTGGCCCGCATGTGCAGAAAAACAATATCTCAGCTGGTATACAAACCGGTGAGGTCGGAAAGCGAACCAGAAGACTGTGGGGACATTACCCGGACACCGAGGTACAGCGGGTCAATAAGATCAATGGCCACTGTTCTTACAACAAAATGCCTCCAATAATAATGAGAGTCCTACTCAACGGGATAACCGTCAAAATGGAGATGGATATGGGAGCGAGTCAATCTCTCATGAGCGTTCAATAATTTGAAAAGCTGTGGCCGCACAAAAGCAACAGACGAAAACTCACAAGGGTCGACACCAAACTAAGGACCTACACCAAAGAAATCGTCCCAGTCCTTGGCAGCGCCATTCTCTCAGTCACACACACAGGGAGAGTGAACAGACTTCCCCTGTGGATTGTCCCCGGAGATCTCCCAGCATTGCTGGGGAGAAGCTGGCTGGCAAATCGAAATTGGAAATGAGATGATGTTCACGCCATGTCGTCAGAGGAACGAACCACCTGCTCAATAGTTCTAAGTCGATTTGAACATCTCTTTCAGCCTGGTGTGGGCACCTTCAAAGGAGCTAAATTCAAAATCTATATCACACAGGATGCTCGAACGGTCCATCACAAGGCTAGAGCTGTGCCCGATATAATGAGGGAAAAGATTAAACATGAACTGGACAGGCTTCTGCGTGAAGGCATTATCTCACCCGTGGAATTTAGCAACTGGGCAAGTCCCATCGTCCCCGTCATGAACCCTGATGGATCTGTACGAATCTGTGGGGATTACAAATCTACCATAAACATAATCTCCCTACAGGACCAATACCTACTGCACTGAGCGGAAGACCTATTTGCCACATTGGCTGGAGGAAAACCTTTCTCAAAACTACATCTCATATCTGCGTATATGACGCAAGAACTGACCGAAGAGTCTCAGCTACTCACCACATCAACACTAATCGAGGCCTTTTCAAGAACAATCAATGCCCATTCGGCATCAGGTCGGCAGCTGCTATATTCCAGTGCAACATAGAGAGTCTGCTTAAGTCCATCCCCCGGGGATGGTTGTATTTCAAGACGATATACTTATCACGGGCAGTGACACCGACTCCCATCTCCGCAATTTGGAGGAAGTACGAAAGCGGTTGGATCGGGTCGGCCTAAGATTTAAGAAATCCAAGTGCCTGTCTCTCGCGCCAGAGGTTGAATTTTTGGGCAGAAGAATTGCCGCTGATGGAATCCGCCCATCAGAGTCCAAAACCGAAGGCCTCGGAATGTCTCAGAACTGCACGCCTTTCTCGGGCTGCTCAA
This sequence comes from Pristiophorus japonicus, assembly GCF_044704955.1. Classification (NCBI taxonomy): domain Eukaryota; kingdom Metazoa; phylum Chordata; class Chondrichthyes; family Pristiophoridae; genus Pristiophorus; species Pristiophorus japonicus. The sequence continues at coordinate 2,879,894 of NW_027254201.1, read as the reverse complement.
TTACTTTGGGAACTTAATGCAGAACTTAAGCACGCTGCTGGAGCATCTCCACGTGCTACTCAGAAAGGGGTGCGATTGGTTTTGGCGGGACGCCTTGGAACGTACCTTCAATAAGGCACACAACCTTCTGTGTTCCATCAGTGTTTTGGCTTTCTTTGATCCAGGTAAAAAACTAGTTCTCACATGTTATGCGTCAGCGTACGTGGTCGGGTGCGCTTTACAACATGTCAATCGTGCGGGTAATTTACAATTCATAGCTTATGCATCGAAGTCACTTTCGCGGGCGGAGCGCGGGTATGGAATGGTGGAGAAGGAGGCGCTCGCGTGCGTGTACAGTGTCAAAAAGATGCACCAATACCATTTCGGGACCAAGTTCACGTTAGAGACCGACCACAAGCCCCTCACGTCCCTGCTATCCAAGAGCAAGACAATAAACGCCAATGCCTCAGCGCGCATTCAACAGTGTGGCACTCAAGCTGGCATCTTATGACGACAACATAAGGCACAGACCAGGCACAGACAACTGTGCCGACAACTGTGCTTAGCAGGCTACCAATGGCGACCAAAGAAGTGTCTGACGAACAGGACTGTGAGATAGTCATGGCAATCAAAGCCTTTGAGTCCACAGGTTCGCCAATGAAGGCTTGCCAAATCAGAGCCTTGATGACCAGCGACCCCACGTTATCATTAGTGAAATGATGTTTCTTAACTGGTGACTGGGCAGAGGCTCGCTATGCCAACTCCGATGAGATCAACCTTTCCTTATGCGCATGCATGAGCTGTCCCTACAAGCAGACTGCCTGATGTGGGTCAGCCGAGTAGTTATGCCTCTGCCAGGCAGAGAGACATTTGTCCGGGAGCTCCACCGCGAGAACCCGGGGATCATTCTCATGAAGGCCATAGGCAGATCCCATGCCTGGTGGCCTGGAATTGACGTGGACTTGGAGCTCTGCATGCGACGGTGCACCATTTATGGCCAACTCAGTAATGTCGCCAGGGAAGCCCCCCTGAGCCCCTGGCCCTGGCCCATGAAACCATGGTCGCAGGTGCACGTAGACTATGCTGCCCATTCATGGGCAAAATGTTACTCGTAGTTGTAGATGCATTTTCAAAGTGGATCAAATGCATCATTTTAAACTCGAGCACCACCTCCATCACTGCGGAGAGACTTGGAACCATGTTTGCAACGCACAGAATTCCTGGCCCGTGCTTCACCAGTGCAGAATTACAAGATTTCATAAGTCACCACGGCATAAACCACACTAAGATGGCACCATTCAAGCCGGCCTCCAACGACCAGGCAGAAAGAGCAGTGCAAATCATTGAACAAGGCATGCTCGAAATCCAAGGTCGCACGCTGCAGGACTGCCTGTCACAATTGCTGCTGGCACACAGATGTCGTCCACATTCATTGACTGGAGTCCCCCCCACGCAACTATTGATGACGTGGACCTTAAAAACACGGCTCTCAATAATCCTCCCAGACATGCAAGAATTGTTGAGGCAAAGCGCCACAAGCACACTGCGTACCATGACCGAATTTCGAGGGGGAGGTGGAATGAGATAGGGGACAAAGTGTTTGTGCTAAACTAGGGCAGGGGTCGCAAATGGCTTTCAGGGACAGTAACAGGAAAGGAAGGAAACAGGCTACTTGTGGTACAAATGGACAATGGCCACACCTGTCGGAATCAAAAGTAGATTCACCAACAACACTGCTGAACCAGAGGCAGACTACAATGTGGAACTCACATCACGCCTGGTGGTCAGAGAGAGGGAACAACCTGAGTAAAGTGCAATCCAAACAGACAACCCAGTCGAGACAGCAAAAATCATACTAAATGAAACATGCAGCCCAGGCGAGATACCAGCAATCACACCGAAAGAAAAACAGGCACCAAGGCAAACAACTGAACCACGCGAGAGCATAGACCACCTGAGAGACTGAACCTATAAAGACAATAAGACCTTGGTGAAGGATGATGTCATGTATCGCACACTACTGTACATAACTGTATCTTACCATGCTATACATGAGTGTAACCAGATATGACCTGTAACCACAAGCTTACCTTACCACCGGGGTGGACTGACAGGAGACACTGGATATACCTGTTCCACACAGGTATATAAAGACAGGTCTCAGGCATGTGGGCATTCGCGAGCTGTGAAATAAAGGTGCATGCAGGTACTGAGTGACCTTGATTTCAGCATGTGCCTCGTGTGAGTCTGTACTGCAGGGACAGTACTTTACAGCAATAATAATGTGGCCGATGAATTTCTGGCGTTTGTACGAGATGATTTTTTAACCCAGTATTTTGCGGAGACTACTTGGAACAGAGTATCGTAGATTGCTCCTTGTTTAATGAGAACGGGTTAATTAACAGTCTTGTTGTCCAGGGTCCTTTTGGGTAATAACATGATTGAATTCATTATTAAATGGAAAGTGAAGTAGTCTAATCTGAATCTCTGGTCCTCAATCTAAGCAAAGGAAACTACGAATGAATGGGGAATGAATTGGCTATGATAGATTGGGAAGAGTCAATAAACGTCATTTTGGTGGATGGGCAATGGCTAACATTTCAGGAACGAATGCATGAATTGCGACAGTTATACTTTCATTTCTGGTGTAAAAACTCAAAAAAGGATACATGCCCAACCATGGTTTAAAAAAATAAATTAAGGATAGTGTTAGATTCAAAGAAGAGTTATACAACATTGCCAGAAAATGTAGCAAGCCTGAGGATAGGGAACAATTTAGAATTCAGCAAAAATGTGCCAAGAGATTGATTAAAAGGCGAGAAATAAGATATACGAGTGAATTTGCAAGGAACATAAAAAACCGACTGCAGTAAATTCTACAAGTTCGCAAAAAGGAAAAGATTAATGAAGACAAATGTAGGTCCGTTACAGAGAGAAACAGGAGAATTTATAATGTGGAACAAGGAAATGGCAGGACAATTAAGTAAATACTTCGTTTCTCTATTCACGGAGGAGGACACAAATAACATCCAAGAAATGCGTCTGAACTAAAGATCTAGTGAGCAAGAGGAATTAAAGGAAATGATTATTAGGAAGACAATTGTGCAGAGGAAACTAATGTCAATGAAGGCCGATAAATCCTCAGGGCGTTATGATCTGCACCCCAGAGGCGGAAAAGAAATGGCAATTAAAATAGAATATGCACTGGTTGACAACTTCCAAAAATCTATACATTATGGAACAGTTCCTGCAGATTGCACGGTGGCAAATGTAACAGCACTGTTTAAAAATGGAGGGAAAGAGAAAACAAGGAACTGCAGCCCTGTTAGCCTAACATCAGTTGAAGGGAAAATGCTAGAGCCTATAGTAAAGGATGTTATAACTTAGATAATATGAAAGGGATTAGACAAAGTGAACATTAATTCATGAAAAGAAAATCATGTTTGACAAATCTACTGGTGTTTTTTGAAGATGCAACTGATTGAAAAGATAATGGAGAACCATTGGATATCGTGTATTTTGAGTTTCAGAAGGCCTCTGATAAAGTCCCACGTCAGGTGTAGTGGGCAAAATTAAAGCATATAGGATTGGGGGTAATTTACTAGCATGGATTGAAAATTGGTTAACTGACAGGAAACTGAGTCGATGGGCAGAGCGACCTGGCTGTCCTTGTAAAACAATCATTTGAAAGCATACTTGCAGGTGCACAAATCATTTCGGAAGGCTGATGGTATGTTGGCTTTCATTTCAAGAGGATTTGAATAAAGGAGCAACGATGTGTTACCACATTTATACAGGGCCTTGGTGAGACCGCACCTGGAGTACTGTGTGCAGTTTTGGTTTCGTTACCCAAGAACGGATCTACTTGCCACAGAGGGAGTGCAGCGAAGGTTCACCAGACGGATTATTCGGATTGCAGGACTGTCGTATGAGGAGAGATTGGGTCGACTAGGCCTGTATTCAGTAGAGTTGAGAAGAATGAGAGAGGGTCTCATTGAAACGTATACCATTCTGACAGAGTTGAATAGACTGGATGCGGGGAAGATGATTCACCTGATTGGGCAGGTTATAACAAGGGGTCACAGTCTCAGGATATGGGGTAGGAAATTTAGGAAGGAGAAGGTGAGATTTTATTTCACTCAGAGAGTGTTGCAGCTGTGGAATTCGCTACCACAGAAGACTGAGAAGGTCAAGTCACTGAATATATTTAAGAAGGAGATAGATATCTAGATGCAAAAGGTATCAAGTGATATGTGGAAAAAACAGAAATATGGTGTTGAGATAGAGTATTAGGAATGATCATATTGAATGGTGGTGCAGACTCGAAGGACCGAATGGACTACTACTGCTCCCGTTTTCTATGTTTCAATGTTATAGTATCTAAATGGACATATATTCTTCTTGTACAGTAATCTCAAGGAACTGATCGGCTTCTGTCTCTCTTAAGGATCAGATGTGAGGCATTAATGGCCTCCTCATTTCCCTGTTCAACAGTGCGGTGCGGCTGAATGGCCTCCTCCTAATTCTGTGTAACTGAAAAGTGTGCCTCCTCGTCATCAATGCAGCAGGTATAAGCGACCGATTCAGGCTGCTAAGAGAACTCAATGGAAAAGTGGGTGGGATTGGAGCCACTTGTGTAACAGGAATTGCAGGGCCCGCAGTTTCCCTTCTCTGAAGTATTGATTTTCTGCAAAGTGATCTGAGCGGCAGAGGCAACACCAGATCATGACCGAAATTCCGACTAAATTCCGAGCTATCCAGACTAATGCCACTTTCCAGCTCTTGGTCCGTAGTCCTTTAGTTTACAGGAATTAAAGTGCACAATCAAGGACTTTTAAAAGTGGTTAAGACTTCTGCCTCTCAATTATTTTCAGGAGTGAGTTCCAGATCCTCACCGCCCTGGTGAAAACATTGCATCTCAAATCCCGTATTACCTCCATCCAGTTACTTTAAATCTATGCCGCCTGGTTATTGTCCAATCTGCTCATGGAAATAGATCCTTTCTATGCACTTAATCTAGGTCACTCATAATTTTATTCTCTTCAATGCGGACCCCCCCCCCCCACCACTTAGCATCCTCTGTTCCAATGAAAACAAACCCAGCCTATGCAATATTTACTCAGAGCTAAATGCACAATCCGCCTAAATCTATGAGTTCAGTCAGATCTTTCTTGTAATGCGGTGACCAGAACAGCATGTCATAATCGAGCTGTGGCCGAACGAGAGTTTTACACATTTGAAGCATAACTTTCCCGATCTTATATTCTATCCCTCATCTAATGAAGGCAAATATTCCGTGTTGCTTCCTAACATAGAAACATAGAAAGTAGTTGCAGCAGTATGCCATTCGACACTTCGATCCTGCACCACCACCCAATAAGATCATGGCTGATCATTCCTTCAATACACCTTTCCTGTTTATCTCCATACCCCTTTATGCATTTAGCCGTAATGGGCCATATCCAGCTCCCTCTTGAATATATCCAATGAACTTGCATCAACAACTCTCTGCGGCAGGGAATTCCACAGGTTAACAACTCTCTGAGTGAAGAAGTTTCTCCCCATCTCAGACCTAAATGGCCTAACCTTTATCCTAAGACTGTGTCCCCTGGTTCTGGACTTTCCCAACATCTTGAACATTCTTCCCGCATTAACTTGTCCAGTCCCATCAGAATATTATACGTTTCGAAGAGATTCCCTCTCATCCTTCTAACCTCCAGTGGAAAAAGGCTCAGTTGTACCAGTCTCTCCTCATATGTCAGTGCAGCCATCCCTGGAATCAGTCTGATTAACCTTCACTGCACTCCCTCAATACCAAGAACGTCCTTCCTCAGAATAGGAGACTAAAGCTGAACACAATATTCCAGGTGAAGTTTCACCAAGGCCCTGTATAACTGCAATAAGACCATCCTGCTCCTGCACTCAAATCCCCTAGCTAATAAGGCCAACATACCATTTGCCTTCTTCTCTGCCTGCATTACCTGCATGCCAACTTTCAATGATTGATGAACCATGACACCCAGGTCTCGTTGCACCTCCCCTTTTCCTAATCTGCCGCCAATCAGATAATATTCTGCCTTCGTGGTTTTGACACCAAAATGGATATCCTCACATTTATCAACATTACACTGCATCTGCCATGTATTTGCCCACTTATCGAACCTTTCCAATTCAGCCTGCAGCCTCTTAGCGTCCTACTCATTGCTCACACCGCCACTCAATTTAGTTTCATCTGCAAATCTAGAGATATTACTCTCAATTCCTTCATCTAAATCATTAATGTATACTGTGAAGTGCTGCGGTCCCTGCATTGAGCCCTGCAGCACTCCACTCGTCACTACCCGCCATTCTGAAAAGGACCCGTTTATCCTGACTCTCTGCTTCCTGTCTGGCAACCAGTACTCTATCCACGTCAGTACATTACCCCCAATACCATGTGCTTTTATTTTGCACACCAATCTCTTGTGTGGGAACTTGTCTAAAGCCTTTTGATCGTCCAAATACACCACATCCACTGGCTCTCCCTTGTCCACTCTGCTAGTTACTTCCTCAGAAAATTCCAAAAGATTCGTCAAGCATGATTTTCCCTTTATAAATCCTGCTGACTTGGACAGATCCTGTCACTGCTTTCCAAATGCGCTGCTATTTCATCCTTAATGATTTATTCCAACATTTTCCCCACTACTGATGTCAGGCTAACCGATCTAAATTTACCCATTTGCGCTCTCTCTCTTTTTTAACAATTGTTGTTACATTATCTACCCTCCAGTCCATGTGAACTAATCCAGAGTCGATAGACTGCAGGAAAATTATCACCAATGCATCCACTATTTCTAGGGCCACTTCCTTAAGTATTCTGGGATGCAGTCTATCGGCCTTCAATCCCATCAATTTCCCGAGCACAATTTCCCAACTAATAAGGATATCCTACAGTTCCTCCTTATCACTCGACCCTCGGTCCCCCATTTCATCTGGAAGGTATTTGTGCCTTCCTTCGTGAAGACAGAACCAAAGTATTTGTTCCATTAGTCTGCCTTTTCTTTGTTCCCCATTATAAATTCACCTGAATCCGACTGCAAGGGACCTACGTTTGTCTTCACTAATCTTTTTCTCTTCACATATTTATAGAAGCTTTTACAGTCATTTTTTATGTTTCCGGCAAGCTGCATCTCGTATTCTATTTCCCCCCTGTTAATTAAACCCCTAGTCCTCCTCTGCTGAATTCTAAATTTCTCCCAGTCCTCCGGTTTTCTGCTTTTCTGTCCAAATTTACATGCCTCTTCCTTGGATTTAACACTAGCCTTATTTTCCCTTGTTAGCCATGGTTGAGCCTTCTTCCCCGTTTTATATTTACTCCAGACAGGGATGTACAATTGTTGAAGTTCATCCATGTGGTATGTATAAACCTTTGACGTTGCCTATCCACGGTCAACACTTTACGGATGCTTTGCCAGTCTATTCGAGCCAATTCACACCTCATACCGTCGAAATTAAATTTCCTTTCGTTCAGGTCCCGTGTTTCTAAATTAACTGTGTCACTCTCCATCTTAGTAAAGAATTCTACCATATTATCGTCAATCTTGAACAATGGGCCTCGCACAACAAGGTTGGCAATTAGTCCCTTCTCATTACAAATCACCCAGTGTCGGATGTCCAGCTCTCTCGTTGGTTCCTTCACATATTGGTCTCGAAAAACATCCCTAATATACGACAGGAAATCGTGCTCCACCGCAGTGCTACCAGCTGTACCTTTATTGCACACATCCCTTATTTCTTGTTTGATGCTATCCCCAACCTCACTACTACTCATTGGCTTTCTGTACACAAACTCCCACTAGCGTTGTCTGTCACTTGGTATTCCGTAGCTCCACTCGTATTGCTTCTACATCATCCAAGCTAATGTCCCTCCTTACTATTGCATTAATTTATTCTTCAACCAGCAACGGCACCCCGCCTCCTTTTCCTTTCTGTCCATCCTTCCCAAGCATCTTATCTACCTGCTCTGATACCGTCGAGGATTCTGCGGACATGCACTCCAAAGTCATTTGCACCTCGACACTTATCAGTGGCTTAACATTTAATGTTAACTCGCTTCGCTATAAGTACTCCCCAAATGCATTATCTCACACTTCTAGGGTTGAATTTCATTTAACTGCTGACCAGTTCTTTGATATCTTCCTGCAGTGTTCAGCTGTCTTCCTCATTATCAACCAGACCTGGTTGACCAAACTTTTAGTCACCTGCGCTAATTTGTATTTAGCGGCTCAGTGTCAAACTTGGCTGCCATAATATTCCTGTGAAGTGCCTTGGATGTTTCGCTCAATTCAAGGCGCTAAATATATATACGATGTTGTTGTTTAAAATGTGTGTTACATGATGTTATATAGAGTTTGCACTACAGAAAGATACAATTGTACCGAACTGGTGTTGCTGGAGTTAATGCTCCACACTACCCAACTTCACCTGAGCCTATCAGCATATTGTTCCATTGCATTCTCAGTCATGTGCTAAGTTAGTTCCCTCGCAAATGAATCTGTGCTATTCGCCTCAACTACTGCTCGTGTAGCATCTTCCACATCCTAACGTACTCTTTGCTAAATAAGTTACTCTTAACTTGCCTACTGAATTTAGTGGTGAACTCCCGTTCTCAACTCAAGCACAATAGCAAACATTTTCTCCACATCAACCCGATGAAATACCTTCATAATGTTAAAAATATATCTCCATTGTGTTTCTAGAAAGAAGCTGCCCAATCTTTTCAGTTTATCTCGAAATGTAAATCCTTTCAGTTGTGATCCAATTGTTTCCTTCTTTGCTGTGAGATTCTATGATTCTACGATTTAATTTTCACATCGTTTGGGAGATGCAACAGGACAAGCATGCAGGCAGAATCTCTGATTATTTGCACCGACCATTGCAGTATGAAAACGCACCCATTATGTAGCTGCGATGGCCGAGTGGTTAAGGCGTTCGATTTGAAGTTCAATGGGGATTCCCTGCGCAGGTTCGAGCCCTGCTCGCAGCGATTCTGCAGGTACCTTCGTCTTCAATAGATTCCCTGTGGATAACACTGGAAACTGATCACAATTCCCTCCACTGCTCTTTATTACACTGATTGATTGACGTGAAGCTGTTGTTCGAACGAGAAATGCAAACAATTTATCGGTATTCATTCGTGATTGTCGGTTTGTTGGACACTATCTGCAAAAATCAGTGAGAAATATACACAGCTGGAAAAAATTCCTATTAATAAAGATCCCTGCATTGTTTGGGAGGAAATCACCTTCAGTTAATGAGTAAGAATGTGGTTTCGTTTTAAAAAGTTGAATAAGATGTGACAAAATAACCGTGGCAGCGTTTGACGCTGCAATTGGCTGATAATATCAGCGTTTGCATCAAAGTGAGATGCCTTATCCATTAAGCGATGTGGCCCCTGCAGTTTGCAGCAGACTAATGATGAGAATGAGGGATTACACAGCGGAATTGTATTTTGATCAGTACCATACTTTGCACTGCAAAGCAATCAGCGGTAGTGAGCCTTTCACTGATTGAAATACGAGAAGTCACAAAGCCCCGGAGGATATGGATTTTTTCATTAAATGCTGGAAACACTCCGCAAGGCCATCAGCTCTCGGCAGAAGTAATGTTTTGCAGCATTACTTCAATGTATTTTAGGTCCAGTGTGAGTCTTGTTGCTGAATGTTTAAGCTGCTCTAAAACAATTGCTGCACAACCGCACTACCAAAAATAAAATAAATAACCCGTAATGGCTTCGAACCCGCGAATTTGGGGTTATTAGCACCACGCCCTCAACAACTGAGCTTGCCCTCCTTAACGCTACGTGCTTTTGCAGGACGCGTTTAAATTAAAATGCTAGCATTCCTACAGCGACTTTCACCTCAGCAATTCCCAAAGCGGTTCAGAGCAAATTAATTACTTTTAAAGTCTGATCACTATTGTAATGTTGGACTTGCAAAAATGTACATCATGGAAGGAGGCCATTTCAGCTAATCGTATCCGTGCATGCCGACCAAGAGCTTTCCAGCCTAATTCCCACTTCCCAGCTCTAAGTCTGCCCTGTAGGTTACAGCACTTTAAGTGGCAGCCAAGTATTTTTAAAATGCCTGAGGATACCTGCCGCTACCACCCATTCAGGCAGTGAGTTCCCGACTTCCACGACGCCCTAGGTAAAGATATTTAGCCTCATAGCTCGTCGAACTCTCCTCCTAAATCTTTATCATAAGCAGTCTCTCGGAATCGAGGAAGACTTGCTTCCTCTCTTAGCATGTGTTCTTCGGAGGCTGTACTGTCCAATACGAGAACCACAGTCTCTGTCACAGGTCGGACAGATATTCGTTGAGGGAAAGGACAGGCTGGGAGCCTGGTTTGCCGCACGCTCCTTCCGCTGCCTGCGTTTGCTTAATGCATGCTCTCGGCGACGATACTCAAGGAGCCGAAGCACACTCCCGAAAGCACTTCCTCCACTGAGCGCAATCTATGTCCAAGGACTCCCAGGTGTCAGTGGGGAAGTCGCACACTTTACCAGGGAGGCTTTGAGCGTGTCCTTGTAACGTTTCCTCTGCCCGCCTTTGGCTCAATTGCCACGGACGAGTTCCGAGAAGAGCGCTTGCTTTGGCATTCTTGTGTCTGTCAATTGGCCTGCCCAGCGGAGCTGATCAAGTGTGGTACGTGATTCAATGCTGGAGATGTTGTCCTGGACGAGGACGCTAATGGTTGTGCGACTGTCCTCCCAGGGGATTTGCAGGATCTTGCGGAGGCATCGCTGGTGGTATTTCTCCAGCGACTTGAGTTGTTCACTTTACATGGTCCACTTCTCTGAAACTTGCAGGAGGGCGGGAATTACTACGGCCTTGTAGTCCATGAGCTTGTTTAAAGATTTGAGGGACTGATCTTCAAACACTCTTTTCCTCAGGCGGCCGAAGGTTGCACTGTCGCACTGGAGGCAGTGTTGGATCTTATCATTAATGCCTGCTCTAGTTGATAGGTAGCTCCCGTTGTAGGTGAAGTGGTCCACCCCCCAATTACTTTAAATCTATTTCCCCTGGTTGCTGATCACTCTGCAAAGCGAAACAGGACCGTCATACCAAATCTATCTCGGCCTCTCATAAAGTTATGCACCTCAATATAGTCCCCCCATCGCCTCCTCTGTTACAAAGACAACAGACTCAGCATTTCCAATATTTCCTCTTCACCAGAATTCCACAGTCCAGGCAATTTTTTTTTTGTAAATCTCCTCAGTTTCCTTTCCAGAGCAATCACATCTTTTTTTTGAAATGTGGTGACCAGAACTGCACACAGTACTCCAGCTGCGGCCTAACCAATGTTTTATACAGTCAAGTATAACATGCTTGCTGTAACCTGCGGAATTACGGACCGAGAGGTGGTAAGTGGGATTAGACTGGATAACCTGTTGTTCGCTGGCACAGATATGATGGTAAGCATTGCACGGAACCAAAAAACGGCCAAATTCGTCTCCTGGACGAATTTCGATCGCCTCGATGGAGAGGAATTTTCACAGATATTTTTCCCGCAATTGACCTGGGGTTTTTTCTATTTTTTGCTTCTCCCATGAGTTCACATGGCTCTGGTTGGGGTGCTGTGTACAATATTTCGGTGCAAGGGGTGTAGCAATTGTGTCGGGCGGACATATTGTGCTGTGTGTTCTTGATCTTTTCGCCATTGTCATTTTCCCAGGTTCATAGGTAACCTTCAGGGTTGCTGGTCAAAGGGCCTTGTGGCTTTTTGTCGGCCGGCATGGAAACGATGCGCTGATGTGGCCACCGTCAGCGCTGTGGATTTCTAAGTTTCTATGTTCGATCACAGACTTAGATTATCCTTCACAGACACAGACAGCTGCAACACAGAATCAGACTGCACCTTCACAGTCCCAGACTCTACCTTCACAGATTCAGAACCTTACAACACTGTCTCAGACTCTACCTTCTCCGATCCAGTCTGTTCCAACACCGACCCAGACAGCGAATAAACAGACCCAGGCAGCTCCCGCACGGAGGTGTACTAATCCTACACCGAGCCAGATATTACTGCAAAGATCCACACACTCCTGTGCAGGCAGGCAAACCTCATGAACAGCATCAAAATGCTTGTCTGCAGACACAGACAGTTCCTTTCAAAGACCCAGCATTCCCTGCACATGGGCAAACATGTCCTCATGTCCTCATCAACAAGCACATTTCCAGGGAGTTCCGACAGAGACACTGACATTTCCTACGTGAAAGCAGGCAGCTCCTGTGCAGAACCAGGCAGGTGCTGCACTGAAGCAGGGAACAACAGCACAGGCACAAACTTTCCTACATAGACCCATACAGCTCCTTTCAGAGATATAGGGATCTCCTGGACAGATTATTTCCCTCCGACAAAGACCTAGACAGCTCTAAACTGGATCAGGCAGCACGGAAACAGACGCAAGAGTTACTGCACAGACATAAGCAGTTCTTACACGGGCGCTGACTGTTCTGAGAAAGGAACAAACTGCTCCAACACCGAGCCAAACAGCTCGCTTCGGAGACCCAGACACCTCATTTAAAGATGAAGACAGCACCCGCACTGAATCAAAAACTCCAATACAGACCCACACTGACCCAGGGAGATCAACCACAGACCGACACATTCCAAAACAGAGACAGCTCCTGCACAGACTCAGTCAGCTCCAACCTGATATATGGAGCTGCAACACAAACCCCGACGCTCCTACGCAAACTGGGACAAAACTTAGACAGACACAATCAGCTCAAAACCTGACACAGGCCCCTGCAACACAGACGCAGACAGCACCTAAATAGATCCAGATACTACTACACAGAAACAGAAAGCTCTTACAGTAACCCAGATACTCCTACCTTTCCGCAGAGAGCTTGTCATTGAATCAAATGCATAATGCTGCCGATAACGGAATTATAGAGGCTAAAAGGACAGCGTAGCCTATCCTGTCTTTCTGCCTCATCCGACCATGCCAGCGTTTATGTTCCACTGGAATCTTCTCGAGTCTTTCCTGATTTAAATCTATGAGCATAGTCATCTATTCCTTTCTACCTCATATGCTTGTATAGCCTCTCCTTAAATGTATCTATACTATTCGCTTGAACCACTCCTACGCTTTTGAGTTACACATTCTCATCACATTTGCATAAAGAAGTTCCGTCTGAATTTCCGATTTCATTTCTGGATTTTTTGCTGACTATCTTATATTGCTGGCCTCCAGTTATGCTCTTCCCCACAAGTGAAAACATTCCCTCTCTATCCACTCTATCAAAATCTTTCATAATTTTAAATACATCTATTAAGTCACTCCCAAAGATCAATCTTCAAGAGAAAAGAGACCTAGCTTGTTCATTATTTCCTCCTATGAATAACCTCCCATTTCTGGTATCATCCATGTAAAACCTCCCTGCACCCTCCCAAGTGCCTCTATATCATCTTTATAATAGGATGACCAGAACTGCATGCAGTACTGTAAATGTGGTCCAACCGAGTTTCAATACAGCTTTCGCATAACCTTCCTACTTTGCAATTCTATACCACTAGAAATATCCTCCACTGCTGAGTTACCTTTATTTTGCCTTGCTAAACTCTGTCACAATTTTAGTGATTTGTGTAGTTGTGCTCCGTAAACCTATTGTTCCTCTACCCCAACTAGAGTCGTTGCGCCAAATAATAAGTGACCTCCATATACTTCCGACCAAAATGGAATGCCTCACATTTATGTGTGTGGAACTTAATTGACAATTTTCTGGCCATTCTGCATGTTTATCAATGTTGTCCTTAATTTGTTGGAATCCACCTCAGTGTAAATTTCTCCAAAGTGGTATCATTGGAAAATTTGTAAATTCGTTTTTTTGTTCCAAATTCTAAATCATTAATATAAATTGACGCCGATAAGTGGTCCCAGAATTGATCCATTTGGAACAGCACGACCCATCATCTCCCAATATGAATAGCTACCTTTTACCTCCAATCTCTGATTTCAGTCTTGAAGCCAGCTCGCTATCCATTCTGCTAATTATCACCTGACCTTGTTCAGCATGCTATTATTGGGTATCATAGCGAAGGTCTTTTCAAAATCTCGATACATTACACTCATTGCATTATCAATGTCTACCCTCTCTATTACCTCTTCCAAAATTATATGAGTTTGGTCTATCAGGACTGTCCCTGTTGAAATCCATGCCGATTATTCGTTGTTATACCTTTGCTTTCTCGATGTTCTTCTATTTTCTCCATTAGTAAGGGTTCCATTATTTTCCTATATAAGTGACAAACATACCCCTTGACCAACGAACTGATTAGCAGAGACAAGCAGGGAGTACATAATTTAATTTCCACCAATAGCGATTAAGCCAATCCAACTTTCTATTGCATAATACAGTGACATCAAGTTGTTGTACTGTCAGTCTCGGATCAGTCTTTGTCTGTTTAAAAGGGTTGCGTTGTCCGTGCTGCTTCATTCGGTGTGTGTTTAAACAATGCGTCGTGCAACTACTGAGGCTGGGTGGTTAAATCGTTGTCTTCCGAATAGGGTCGAGCCCTGCTCAAAGTGAATCAGTAGGAGCAGGAACGGCTGTTATGCGCTCTGTTTGGAGGTCAATTGTTCTGAATTATTTTGCAGCATATTTTAGGCCACCTGTTCCATCATGCTCCCCCAATCACCCACTCGTGTGAGACCAGAGGATTGGGACATTTTTAAAATCCAGCCAAGAACGACTAAAAATATGATTCAAAGAGGGTAGATTATGAATGTTAAGTTTCACGAAATATAAAAACAGATGGTAAGAGTTTCTACAGGTACATAAAGAGGAAAAGAGTGCTTAAGTAAATGTTGGTCTCCTGGAGTATAAGACTGAGGAATTAATAATGGGGAATAGGGAAATGGCAGAGATTTTGAATAAATATTTTGTATCAGTTCTTATGGTAGAAGTGAGTAAAAACATCCCATAGTGGATAATCCACGGGCTATATGGAAGGAGGAAATTAATACTATCAATATCACGAATGAAGTAGTGCGAGGTAAAATAATGGGACTGAAGGCGGACAATCCCCTGGACCTGATGGCTTATATCCTAGGGTCTTAAGAGAAGTGGCAGCAGAGACACTGGATTCATTGGTTGTAATCTAACAAAATTCCATCGATTCTGGAGTCATCCCGGCGGACTGGAAAACCGGGAATGTAAGGCACCAATTTAAAAAAAGGAGGCAGACAAAAGGCAGGAAACTATAAACCAGTTAGCCTAACATTTGCCGTTGGGAAAATGCTGGAGTCCATTATTAAGGAAGCAGTAGAAGGAGATTTGGAAAAGCATCATTGAATCAAGCATAGTAATCAAGGTTTTATGAAAAGGGAATCATGTTTGACAAATTTGCTGGAATTTTTTGAGGATATACCGAACAGAGTGGACAAGGGGGACAAGTGGATGTGGTGCATTTGGATTTCCAGAAGGCATTCAATAAGATGCCACAGAATAGTTTACTGCACACGACAAACTCTCACGGGATTGGTGGTAATATATTAGCATGGATATAGGATTGGCTAACTAACAGAAAACAGATAGCCAGGATAAATGGGTCATTTAACGGATGGGAAACAATGAAAAAATGGGGCGCTTCCGAGATTTGAGCTGGGTACACAACTATTTAAAATCTATATTAATGACGTGGATGAATGAACCGAGTGTAATGTAGTCAATTTTGCTCATGTTACAAAAATGGGTGCGAAAGCAATTTGTGAGCAGCTCAAAAACAATCTTCAAATGGTTACAGACAGGCTAAGTGAGTAGGCCAGAATTAGGCTGATGGGTTATGATGTGGGAAAATGTGATGTTTTCCATTTTGGCAGAAATAATAGAAAATCAGATATTGGCCCTGAAATTCCGGCCTCCCCAGTCTGTACGCAGATCCAATGGACCCGGGAAGGCATCGGAAATGACGGATTCCAGTGCGCAAGATTCTGGCTTGTCAGATAGCCGCATCTCTCGAGCCAGGACACTTGCAAGTGGAAATTTCCAATATTTACTCTTACAAATGTCCTCTAAAATCTTACACCTGAAAAAGCAGGCGCATAGCCTAATTTTACAAGCGCAAGTGTTTTTAAAACACAAAAAGAAATAAAAATAAATTTATTAAAACATATTTTATGATTAAAATCCCTCCCCACAAAGGTAAGAAAATGTTAAAAAGTCGGGAAATGTTTTTTTAAAGATATTAATTACTTTAATTTAAATGAAAGATGTGTACTTCTTTTTTTTATCGTGTTTTGAGTGTTTCGAGCTCTATCCCAATCATAGTAATAGGAGTTGAGAATCTGCAGAACTTCTATTACTATGATAACTTACCTGATTGGCTCCCCAGAACAATGTAACTCCAGCTCGAGGCCATGCACGTGCTGGGAATCGCAATTGAAGGAGGCCTCAGCATCGGAATGTCGGACGTGGTCAGCAACCTAAGCTTGGTGCGTATTTTTTCTCTGAAATGCCCGCGGCATGGTCAAAACGGAGAAACGTAGCAAAGTACTGCAATACAAGGAGACCTGGGCGTCCTTGTGCATTAAATGCAAAACTTTACTTTGCAGTTAGAGTAATTAATCAGGAAGGCAAATAACTTGTTGACATTTATTACACGGGAGATAGCGTATAATAACAGAGAAGTCCTACTACAACTGTACAGAGCACCACTTGGAATATTGCGTACAGTTTTGTTCTCCGTATTTAAGGAAGGTTCTAATTGCATTGCAGGCTGCTCAGAGAAGGTTCACCAGGTTCATTCCGGAGATGAAGGCGTTGACTTTGAATACAGGTTTGGTAGATTGGGCCTATACACGTTGGAGTTCCGAAAAATGGGAGGTGATCTGATTGAAACATAAAAGATCGTGAGTGGGCTCGACTAGATGGATGCAGAGAGGATATTTCCACTCATAGGGTTAACTAAAACAAGGTGACAGAGTCTTAAAATAAGGGGCTGCCTATTTAAAACTGAGATGAGGAAACATTTCTTCTCTCAGAGTTTTGTTAGACAATGCCCCAGAGCGCTGTAGAGGCTAGGTCTGAATATATTTAAAGCGGAGATAGAAAGCTTTTTGAGCAATAATTGTGTGAAAGGTTATGCTGTGCTGACAGGGAAGTGGAGCTGATTCCATTATCAGTTCAGCATCATCTTGCTGAATAGCCGAATAAGGCCAAATAGCCTACTCCTGCTCCTTTTTTTATGTTATTATGTTCCAAATACAACACATTTTCTGGCGACCGCAGTGGGATGTTGCCCAATGGATAAGGCTTCTGACTTCGGTGCTAACCATGTCCTGTCGCGGCCGTTTATATCACCGGGTAGTACCTTGTCTATTCTGTTCTGAAACTGTTCAGAACTGAACATTTCTGATAGTCTCTCACTTGAACTATGGGAAGGTGTTTTGCTGCAGAAGCTGATTGTAACTTTCAACTTTCTCGACCTGGATGCTCGGGCCATGCAAGTGGTGAACTGGACTTTGTCGCAGGGGAAATATGTTTGGATGCCAAAAGCAGGAAACCGAAGGGCAGATCACAATTTGGACCTGAGACGAGGTGGCTGGGTGGTAAAGGCGATGCACTGATATCCATTGTGCTCTGCATGCGTCAGCTCGAATCTCATCTTCTTTGTGGAATATTTCATGCCTCTGGTTCTGTTTCATTGCACTTTTACCTTAAAGCACATGCCCAAATTCATCCTTTTCTACCAAGCATGCTACACTCAGCTCATGTCATTTCTCAAATTAATAAACGAGCCTCGCTGGCTTTTAGATAAAAGAAAATATAAACTTATGAATTTGCTCCGTTTTCCCCACATTTTCCGAAATCTCAGAGCTTCACATGAGCAACATGAAAACTCATCAACTGAGTAAAGGTAAATGTTTCCCGGTGTATGCGGCGCTGTGTCTGACTTGACCCGTGTTCCATTCAACATGCAGGAACTCGCCTGAATGTAGATACACTTAAATTCAGCGTCAATCTCCAAATAATCTTGAAAAATCCTCTGCACTGTATTTTAGTCAGTGCCCATTCTCTTGTGCTGAAGGTGTAAGGAGCTTTGCTGCGAATTGGTACCATGTGTGTCGAATTCATAGGATTACATTGGATATAAAGAGCAGGAGCAGGCCATTCGGCCCAAAGTTAATGCCAGCCTTTGTGGTCCATTGGACATCTTCGCATCAGAATAACGCTCTATTCCTTTATTGCACATATACTTATCTAACTGCCCCTTAAATTATTATATCCCTGTGATAATGCTATCCACATTCTCAATCTCTGGTAAATAAGTTTCTTCTGAACTCTTTATTGGCTTTTTTAGTGACGATTTTATATTGATAGCCGCTAGTGACAGTCCTCCCCACATGTTGAAACTGTCTCTCTGTGCATTTAACCGATCAAACCCTTTCATGTCTTACAGATGTCTATTAGGTCACCCTCAGGCTTCTCTTTTCAAGCGTAACGAGACGCAGCCTGTTTATCCTTTCCTGATAGAATTCCCTCGCATTTCAGGTATCCTGATTGTAAAGCCTCTCTTCACCCTCTCCAGTTCCATTATATCATGTTTTTTTAATAATTTGGCGACGAGATTGGCACACAGTACGCCAAATGTGGTCGATCTGTAAAGGATTCTGTAATGGATGGGAATCAAACCGCTGTGGCCAGGCTGTCTCGTCAGAATAAAAAGGCGTCATTCGATGAGGTAGCTTATACCATTGCTGAAGGCCTTCTGCTTGCAGAATCTGATTCTATGATTCTACATTTTGAACTTTGTCAACCTGGGTGCACGGGCAGAACTTTGCAGGTCAGGCGGCCTTAATCGCAGAGTATTTCTGGTTGGAGCCGAACAGCACCAGATTGATTGGCTGAGTTGTATTAGACAGTAGATGGGTGGTTAAGGCGATGGCAGGGTAAACCGTTGTGCTCATTTATTGTGTTAAACTTTTGATGCTGATGAACCATCCTAGAATTTGACTGAAACTTACAAACAATAGGTATTGAATCCAAATCTCCGTCAAATCACTGGTCTCTGCTCCAGCATTGTTCACGTCTTGTTAAAATGAACACATACTATTGGAATTCTTCAATTCTTGAAAGGAGGTGGAACAGAGATAGAACTTTTCCTCACTTCGTCCTTCAGATCATTGGTCTGGAGCGAACTGACAAAGTTTTAATTTTAGATGATATTGAAAGAGAAAATGTGCACGACAGTTATCTTCACCACATCAGCTGCCCGTCCGCCTGATCCGCCATTTGAAAAACGGACAGTCAGCTTCGGTGACCAAAATGAATTTCGCTAAGTTCGTTATATAAGGTCAGAGACTGTTCGAAATGGTCGGGTAATAACAGTTCCTATCCACGTCGGAGGCCACTGTGCAAACCGACCTCAACAGACTCGAAACCGCAATGTTATGTCCTGTGAGGAGAGGTTGAGTAGATTAGCCTATGTTTTGTAGAATTTAGAAGAATAGGAGGTGATTTCATTGATTCAATGGCGGAACAGGCTCGAAGTGCCGAATGGTCGACCCTTTCATCGCATGCCTTGCGGGTGCCCCCAGATCGACAATGTGGAAAACAAAGAATCAGTCTCTGTGAGCAAAAGGATTAGCAGGCTTTTCCATAAATTCAGGTGAGTAACTGTCGGAACTGGTCGCTTTTTAGGGAGATTCGGAACACAAAAGAATAAGTTTGGCCCCGCGAGTTAAACAGCCGGGGCATAACCCGAACTTGCAATCTTCTGACAATATCACGATTAACACTGAAGTTGGATGCCTTATCCATTCGGCCACGTAGCCGCAGCCGTCGCTAGTCACTTTGTTTTGGAGAAAATTAGGCGCTTTTTCAGGGCGACAGCTATGATTACAGAAACGGGTTTACTAAAAAATAAATACATTTTTAATTATTCAACAGATGCGCTGTCACCTGGGTTCACTACTATGCATAGAAACTAATTTTGCTTTCGAATATATCACCTTAGAAATTCGGTCTTCACAGCTGTAATCGCACTGTTTTTAAGCAGACACACGCACAGAATGATCCTGGACAAACAGCAAATCCCATTTATACTGACACAGAATGAACGGGACTGACAGCACAACCATTTAATGAGACACAGAATGTTCCGGAACTGACAGCACAGACATATTTATACACATTTATTGATCTATTTTGCTAAAATCTAAAATTCCCCCCCATCATCATAGGCAGTCCCTCGGAATCGTGAAGGACTTGCTCCCACGACCAAAGTGGTTTCTTTGATGGCTTAACATTCCGAGACGAGAGCCACAGACCCTGCTAAAGGGGGGACGGACATTCTCCGCGGGAAGTGGTCGGTGGGGCTGGTTTGCCACGCGCTCCATCCGCTGCCTGCGCCTGGGCTCTTCATGCACCTTGCGTTAAACCTAAAAGAGCTCAACACCCTCCCGGATGGGCTTTCTCCACATCGGTCGGTCAGCGGCCAGGATCTCCCAAGTCGCAATGGTGATGTCGCACCTTACCAGGCAGGCTTTGAGGGTGTCCTTTATGCTGTCCTCCTTTGGCTCGGTTACCATGAAGGAGCTCCGCATAAAGCATTTACTTAGGCAGACTCGTATCTGTCATGCATACTATGTGGCCTACTCAGCGATGCTGATCGAGTATGGTAAGTGTTTCAATACTGAGGATGTCAGCCTGCTCGAGGACACTGATGTTGGTGCGCCTCTCCTCCCAGGACATTTGCAGGACGTAGCGGAGACATCTTTGGTGATATATCTCCAGCGACATCAGATGCCTTCTGTACATCGTACATACCTGAGACCCATACAGGACAGCGGATATTACAACAGCCTTATAAACCATGAGTTTGGTGGTTGATTTGAGAGCCTGGTCTTCAAACAGTCTTTTCCGAAGGCTGCGCTGGCACACTGGAGGCGATGCTGAATCTCCGCATCAATGTCTGCCTTTGTTGATAAGAGGCTCCCGAGATATGGGAAATGGTCCACGTTTTGTAGGGCCGCGTCTTGGACCTTGATGATTGGAGGGCAGTGCTGTGCGGCGATGACAGGTTGGTGAAGGACCTTTGTCTTATGGATGTTCAGCGTAAGGCCCATGCTTTCAAATGCCTCAGTGAATACATTGATGTTTTTCTGGAGTTCAGCCACTGAATGTGCACAGACGCAGGCATCATCCGCATAGTGCAGCTCAATGACAGAGGTTGAAGTGATTTTGGACCTGCCCAGGAGGCGGCGTTTTTTAAACTGCTTCCGACTGATTCTGTAGTTTTAACAGGGAGCTTGTTGATTGTGAGGTGGAGCATGGCGGCGTGGAAAATTGTGATACGCATACGAGAGAGAAGGGAACAGAACATTATGCTGATAGAGTTGACGAGGAAGGACAGGATAACAGCATTTTAATTCCAGATGTATTTAATAAACACAGTCCAAATTCCACAGCTGCCATGGTTGAATGTGTACGCATGCCTCTGAATTACTAAACAGTAACATAACCACTGTGCAACCGTACACTTAACTTCATCCATTACCTGTGCAACTGAGTCAAGTGGATGAATAGCCTCTTTCAGCTCTTATGTGGCTAAATGGCCTGCTCCGTTTCCTAAATACAAGGGTCGAGGGCTTGAATCGCCTTCTCCTGGATCGAGTGGGCTTATATTCACTGAAATTTAGTAGAATGAGAGGGGATCTCATAGAAACATATACAATTCTGACGTGATTGAACTGGTTAAATGCAGAAAAATTGTTCCCAATGTTTGGGAAATCCAGAACGTGGGTCCACAGTCTAAGGATAAGGGGTAAGCCATTTGGAGCGAGATGAGGAGAAACTTCTTCACTCAGAGAATTTTGAACCTGTGGAAATCTCTGTTGTGGCCAGCTCGTTAGATATATTCAAAAGGGAGTTAGATGTGCCACTTACTGCTAAAGCGATCAAATGGTATAGAGAGAAAGCATGAATTGTGTACTGATTTTGCATGATCAGCCATCACCATATGAATGGTGGTGCAGGCTCGAGAGCCAAATGGCTTTCTGCTCCACTAATTTTCTCTGTTTCTATGTTTCTATGTATCCTGTTCATGTCCAATATGCTGCACGGCGTTTAATCAGCCCCTTCTATTGCAATGTAAATGTTTTGAAAGGCCAAATAGTGCGTTTCTGTGTAACAATTTATAGAGGCTGAATGACATCTTCTTGTTCCACTGATGCAGGCTCGAAGGACTGAATCGCCTCTTCCCGTTCCAGCGTAACAGGCTCAAGTGGCTGAATGGACTTCTCCTCTTCTTGTGTAGCATGCTCTCATGGATGAATGCCCTCCTCCTGTTCGTGTGTAACAAGCTTGAGGGAGTGAATGAATGTCCTCCTGTTCCTGATCAACCAGCCTCTATGGGTTGAATATTCTTCTCCAATTCCTATGTAACCGGCTCAGGAGATTGAATGTCCTCCTCCTTTTCTAATGCATGAGCCTCTATGGGCTTAATGGCATCCTCCTGTTCCTATGCAAGAGATTCGATGGGCAGAATTGCCTTTTGCTATTCCGATAAACTGTCTGGAAAGTGCTGAATGAACCACCGCCTGTTCTTATTTAAATTACTCGAAAAGCTGAATGGCCACCACCAGTTACTATTTAACATGTTTAAGTGGATGAATAGCCTGCTCCTTTGTGAAAGGGTCAAGGGCTTGAAAGGCTTCTTCCAGTGCAATAGCCTCACATCATCATCACCTTCATCATAGGCATTCGCTCGGAATCGAGGAAGACTTGCTTCCACTCTTGGCATGAGTTAGTAGGTGGCTGTACATTGTAATACGAGAACCACAGTCTCGGTCACAAGTGGGACAGACAGTGGTTGAAGTAAAAGGTGGGGGGTGTCTGGTTTGCCGCACGCTCCTTCCACTGCCTGCGCTTGATGTCCACATGCTCTCGGGGTTGAGACTCGAGCAGCTCAGTGCCCACCCAGAATTACTTCCTCCACTTAGGGCGGTCTTGGCCCAGGGAATTCTAAATATCAGTGGGAAAGTCACACTTTATCATGGAGGCTTTGAGGGTGTCCTTGTAACGTTTCCAATGCCCACCTTTGGTCCTTTGCCGTGTACGAGTTCCGAGTAGAGCACTTGCTTTGGGTTTCTCGTGTCTGGCATGCGAACTATGTGGCCTGGTCAACGGAGCTGATCATGTGTGGTCAGTGCTTCAATGCTGTGTATGTTTGCCTGGACGAGGACTGTAACTTTGGTGCGTCTGTCCTCCGAGAGGATTTGTAGGATCTTGCGGACAAATCGTTGGTGATATTTCTCCAGCGACTTGAGGTGTCTAATTTACATGTTCCACATCTCTGAACATTACAGGAGTACGGGTGTTACTAATGCCTGTAGACTATGAGCTTGTTGAAAGTGTTGAGGATCTGGTCTTGCAAAACATTTTTCACAGGCGGCCGAAGGCATCACTGGCGCACTGCAGACGTTGTTGGATCTTGT
This sequence comes from Pristiophorus japonicus, assembly GCF_044704955.1. Lineage (NCBI taxonomy): Eukaryota > Metazoa > Chordata > Chondrichthyes > Pristiophoridae > Pristiophorus > Pristiophorus japonicus. The sequence goes on along the minus strand of NW_027254201.1, from coordinate 2,856,427 downwards.
TGTCAATGCCAGCTCTTGTTGATAGGAGGCGCCCGACATAAGGGAAGAGGTCCACGTGTCCAGGGCCGTACCATGGATGTTGATGACTGAAGGGCGATCATGCTAACTCTCTGTGGGGCAACAAACTATGGCCTCATGAAGAATCTCCTGGCCACGGAAAAACCAACAGAATAATCCGATGAAGCATTGTTGTACGCTGGTCTGGGAGCACCTAAATCTTCAGGAAAAGTTTCTGCACGTGTGCAAACGATCGGAAGGCCATGATGTGTCATGCTACCTCGCCAAACTAAGGCATCTCGCAGGACTTTGTGATTTTGAGGAATTCGTAAAACAAACCGTCAGAGACTTTTTTGTATTTGGCATTGGACATGAGACTTTTGACTGTAGAAACTCCAAATCTAATCAAGCCATAACGATAGCCCAGGCCATTAATGTCCACCAGCGACATCACCAAGCAGATTTCGCACAACAAAGAATTTTCGGCCAACTACTGTGCATAATGTAACGTTGCTTTAGAGCAGAAATGTGCATAGCAGTAAATACACGCCGGTTGTTCTGGCCCTATCTCAATTGACCCAGAGTTCGCAATCAACTGTTAATATGAGGCAGTTAACATCCTGTTGGCGCTGTGGAGGTAATCATCGTCCCCATCAATGGCGTGTTAAGCACGAAACGTGCATTGATTGCAAAACAATGGGACACCTGCAACGAATGTGCAGACGAGCTGCAAACCTTGAAAACCCTGTAAACCACCACGTTACAGAGGAAGATCGATCTACGGAGGATCAGGCTGAATTAGGGACACGGAGTGAGGAGGCAGAGGTGTACGTGGTACACACGTTCACTATGAAATATCCACCAATAATATTGAAAGTTGAAGTGAAGGCATTCCAATATCTATGGAGCGAGACACGGAGGAAAGTCATTCCACAATGAGTAAATCGGCCTTCGAGATGCTGTGGGAAAAAAGGCACAAAGGCCAAATTTCAGCCCCATTCACACCAAAGTAATGACTTATACCAAGGGACTAATCCATATAATTGTCAGTGCAGAAGTCAAAGTCTCCGTTGATGGAACAGTACACGAATTCCCGCTGCGGACTGTACCAGGGGATGGTTCCACATTCTTTGCCAGAAGCTGGCTGAGAAAAATCCGCTGGAACTGGGACGAAATCCGAGTGCTTTCATCCATCATCGTGTCTGATGTACCCAGGTTCTGAGCAATTTTACATCGTTCTTCGAGCCAGGCATTGGGAGCATCTCGGGGGCGAAAGTGCTAATCCATTTGGTTCCCGGTACGTGACCCATCACCATAAGGCACGGGTGGTACCATACATGATGCGTGAAAAAGTTGAAATTGAGCTGAAGAGGTTGCAACGTGAAGACCTATTCGCGATGGTGGAATTCAACCACTGGGTCAGTCCAATTGTCCCGGTACTCAAGGAGGATGGCACGGTTAGAATTTGTGAGTTTCACTATAAAGTAACGATTAACCATTTTTCGCTGCAGGACCAGTACCCGCTACCCAAGGCAGATGACCTTTTTGCGAACCTGGCGAGAGGGAAGATGGTCACCAAGCTGGAACTGACCTCGGCATACATGACGCTGGAGCTGGAGGAGACTTCGAAAGGCCTCACCTGCATCAACACACAGAAAGGTCTGTTTATCTAAACCGGTGCCCATTCGGGATTCGGTCAGTCGCGGCGATCTTCCACTGGCACATGGCGAGCCTGCTAGCGTCGGTTCCTTGTTTTGGTCTTCCTGGACGACATATTGATTGCAGGTCGGGACACAATAGAGCACTTGATGAATCTGGAGGAAGTTCTTAGTCGGTTTTATCACATGGGGTTCAGGTTGAAACGCTCGAAGTGTGCTTTCGTGGCACAGGACTTCGAATTCTTGGGAAGAAGAATCGCAGCAGATGGCATCAGACACACTGGCGCCAAGATGGAGGTTATCAAGAACGCGCAGAGGCCACACAACGTGACAGAGCTGCGGTCGTTCCAGTGATTCCTGAAATATTTCCGTAATTTGCTACCTGGGTTAAGCAGCCTGCAGAAACCCTACATGTGCTACTGAGGAAGAGAGATCACTGGGTATGGGGGATTCACAAGAGGTTGCCTTTAAAAAAGCCAGTAAACTGTTGTTTTCCAAAAAATTGCTTGTCCTGTATAACTCTTGTAAACGATTAGTGCGAGCTTGCGATGCATCGTCATGTGGGGTGTGATGTGTGTTACAATGAGCTAATGAATCAGGGATTTTTCAACAAGTCGTTTATGCTTATGAACCCAGGAGGTTATCCAAGGCCGAAAGGGACCACAGCATGGTTGAAAAAGAGACTATGGCGTGCATCTAGAGGGTAAAAAAATGCACCAGTTATTGTTTTGCCTCGAGTTTGAGCTTGAAACGGATCACAAGCTGCTCATATCGCTGTTCTCTGAGAGCAAAGGGATTAATATCAATGCCATCTTCCACATCCAAAGATGGGCGCTCACGCTGTCCGCATCGAACCAAGTAATCCACCACAGATTGGGAATGAGAACAGTGCAGACACTCTCAATCGGCTGCCATTGCCCACCACCGGGGTGGAAATGGCACAGCCAGCGGACTTGCTCATGGTCATGGAGGGATTTGAGAATGAGCAGTCCCCTGTTATGGCCCGCCTGATCAGGACCTGGACCAGCCAACATCCTTTACTGTCATAGAAACATAGAAACATAGAAAATAGGTGCAGGAGTAGGCCATTCGGCCCTTCTAGCCTGCACCGCCATTCAATGAGTTCATGGCTGAACATGTAACTTCAGTACCCCATTCCTGCTTTCTCACCATACCCCTTGATTCCCCTAGTAGTAAGGACTTCATCTAACTCCTTTTTGAATATATTTAGTGAATCGGACTCAACAACTTTCTGTGGTAGAGAATTCCACAGGTTCACCACTCTCTGGGTGAAGAAATTCCTCCTCATCTCAGTTCTAAATGGCTTCCCCCTGATCCTTAGACTGTGTCCCCTGGTTCTGGAATTCCCCAACATTGGGAACATTCTTCCTGCATCTAACCTGTCTAACCCCGTCAGAATTTTAAACGTTTCTATGAGGTCCCCTCTCATTCTTCTGAACTCCAGTGAATACAAGCCCAGTTGATCCAGTCTTTCTTGATAGGTCAGTCCCGCCATCCCGGGAATCAGTCTGGTGAACCTTCGCTGCACTCCCTCAATAGCAAGAATGTCCTTCCTCAGGTTAGGAGACCAAAACTGCACACAATACTCCAGGTGTGGCCTCACCAAGGCCCTGTACAATTGTAGCAACACCTCCCTGTCCTTGTACTCAAATCCCCTCGCTATGAAGGCCAACATGCCATTTGCTTTCTTAACCGCCTGCTGTACCTGCATGCCAACCTTCAATGACTGATGTACCATGACACCCAGGTCTCGTTGCACCTCTCCTTTTCTTAATCTGTCACCATTCAGATAATAGTCTGTCTCTCTGTTTTTACCACCAAAGTGGATAACCTCACATTTATCCACATTATACTACATCTGCCATGCATTTGCCCACACACCTAACCTATCCAAGTCGCTCTGCAGCCTCATAGAATCCTCCTTGCAGCTCACACTGCCACCCAACTTAGTGTCATCCGCAAATTGGGAGATACTACATTTAATCCCCTCGTCTAAATCGTTAATGTACAGTGTAAACAGCTGGGGCCCCAGCACAGAACCTTGCGGTACCCCACTAGTCACTGCCTGCCATTCTGAAAAGTCCCCATTTATCCTACTCTTTGCTTCCTGTCTGACAACCAGTTCTCAATCCATGTCAGCACACTACCCCCAATCCCATGTGCTTTAACTTTGCACATTAATCTCTGGTGTGGGACCTTGTCGAAAGCCTTCTGAAAGTCCAAATATACCACATCGACTGGTTCTCCCTTGTCCACTCTACTGGAAACATCCTCAAAAAATTCCAGAAGATTTGTCAAGCATGATTTCCCTTTCACAAATCCATGCTGACTTGGACCTATCATATTACCTCTTTCCAAATGCACTGCGATGACATCCTTAATAATTGATTCCATCATTTTACCCACTACCGATGTCAGGCTGACCGGACTGTAATTCCCTGTTTTCTCTCTCCCTCCTTTTTTAAAAAGTGGGGTTACATTGGCTACCCTCCACTCCATAGGAACTGATCCAGAGTCAATGGAATGTTGGAAAATGACTGTCAATGCATCCACTATTTCCAAGGCCACCTCCTTAAGTACTCTGGGATGCAGTCCATCAGGCCCTGGGGATTTATCGGCCTTCAATCCCATCAATTTCCCCAACACAATTTCCCGACGAATAAGGATTTCCCTCAGTTCCTCCTCCTTACTAGACCCTCCGACCCCTTTTATATCCGGAAGGTTGTTTGTGTCCTCCTCAGTGAATACCGAACCAAAGTACTTGTTCAATTGGTCCGCCATTTCTTTGTTCCCCGTTATGACTTCCCCTGATTCTGACTGCAGGGGACCTACGTTTGTCTTTACTGACCTTTTTCTCTTTACATATCTATAGAAACTTTTGCAATCCTTCTTAATGTTCCCTGCAAGCTTCTTCTCGTACTCCATTTTCCCTGCCCTAATCAAACCCTTTGTCCTCCTCTGCTGAGTTCTAAATTTCTCCCAGTCCCCGGGTTCGCTGCTATTTCTGGCCAATTTGTATGCCACTTCCTTGGCTTTAATGCTATCCCTGATTTCCCTTGATAGCCACGGTTGAGCCACCTTCCCTTTTTTATTTTTACGACAGACAGGAATGTACAATTGTTGTAGTTCATCCATGCGGTCTCTAAATGTCTGCCATTGCCCATCCACAGTCAACCCCTTCAGTATCATTCGCCAATCTATCCTAGCCAATTCACGCCTCATACCTTCAAAGTTACCCTTCTTTAAGTTCTGGACTATGGTCTCTGAATTAACTGTTTCATTCTCCATCCTAATGCAGAATTCCACCATATTATGTTCACTCTTCCCCAAGGGGCCTCGCACAACGAGATTGCTAATTATTCCTCTCTCATTACACAACACCCAGTCTAAGATGGCCTCCCCCCTAGTTGGTTCCTCGACATATTGGTCTAAAAAACCATCCCTTATGCACTCCAGGAAATCCTCCTCTACCGTATTGCTTCCAGTTTGGTTAACCCAATCTATGTGCATATTAAAGTCACCCATTATAACTGCTGCACCTTTATTGCACGCACCCCTAATTTCATGTTTGATGCCCTCCCCAAAATCACTTCTACTGTTTGGAGGTCTGTACACAACTCCCACTAACGTTTTTTGTCCTTTGGTATTCTGCAGCTCTACCCATATAGATTCCACATCATCCAAGCTAATGTCCTTCCGAACTATTGCCTTAATTTGCTTCTTAACCAGCAATGCTACCCCACCTCCTTTTCCTTTTATTCTATCTTTCCTGAATGTTGAATACCCCTGGATGTTGAGTTCCCAGCCCTGATCATCCTGGAGCCACGTCTCCGTAATCCCAATCACATCATATTTGTTAACATCTATTTGCACAGTTAATTCATCCACTTTATTGCGGATACTCCTTGCATTAAGACACAAAGCCTTCAGGCTTGTTCTTTTAACATCATTTGTCCTTTTAGAATTTTGCTGTACAGTGGCCCTTTTTGTTCTTTGCCTTGGGTTTCTCTGCCCTCCACTTTTCCTCATCTCCTTTCTGTCTTTTGCTTTTGCCTCCTTTTTGTTTCCCTCTGTCTCCCTGCATTCGTTCCCATCCCCCTGCCATATCAGTTTAAATCCTCCCCAACAGCACTAGCAAACACTCCCCCTAGGACATTGGTTCCGGTCCTGCCCAGGTGCAGACCATCCGGTTTGTACTGGTCCCACCTCCCCCAGAACCGGTTCCAATGCCCCAGGAATTTGAATCCCTCCCTGTTGCACCACTGCTCAAGCCACGTATTCATCTGCGCTATCCTGCGATTCCTACTCTGACTATCACGTGGCACTGGTAGCAATCCCGAGATTACTACTTTTGAGGTCCTACTTTTTAATTTAGCTCCTAGCTCCTTAAATTCGTTTCGTAGGACCTCATCCCTCTTTTTACCTATGTCGTTGGTACCAATGTGCACCACGACAACTGGCTGTTCTCCCTCCCTTATTAGAATGTCCTGCACCCACTCCGAGACATCCTTGACCCTTGCATCAGGGAGGCAACATACCATCCTGGAGTCTCGGTTGCGGCCGCAGAAACGCCTATCTATTCCCCTCACCATTGAATCCCCAATCACTATTGCTCTCCCACTCTTTTTCCTGCCCTCCTGTGCAGCAGAGCCAGCCACGGTGCCATGAACTTGGCTGCTGCTGCCCTCCCCTGATGAGTCATCCCCCTCAACAGTACCCAAAGCAGTGTATCTGTTTTGCAGGGGGATGACCACAGGGGACTCCTGCACTACCTTCCTTGCACTGCTCTTCCTGTTGGTCTTCCATTCCCTATCTGGTTGTGGACCCTTTCCCTGTGGTACGACCAACTCGCTACACGTGATACTCACGTCATTCTCAGCATCGTGGATGCTCCAGAGTGAATCCACCCTCAGCTCCAACTCCGCAACGCGGTTGTCAGGAGCTGGAGGCGGATACACTTCCCGCACACGTAATCGTCAGGGACACCGGAAGTGTCCCTGAGTTCCCACATGGTACAGGAGGAGCATAACACCCGACCGAGCTCTCCTGCCATGACTTAACCCTTAAATACACTTAAATTAGCAACAACAGTGTTTTAAGTTACTCACTGATATCGAAGAGAAAAAAGATAAACTACTCACCAATCACCAGCCAATCACTTTCCCTCTTGGCTGTGACATCACCTTTTGATTTCTTTCTACTTCTTTTTTGCCTTCTCCCTGTAGCTGCACAAGTCACGCCTTTTATAGGCCTCTCCACGCACCTCCTCGATGCTGCTCCCGACTGCCGCCGATGCTGGGCCCCGGACTCCCTGCTGTGCCTTTTATAGGCCTCTCCACGCACCTCCTCGATGCTGCTCCCGACTGCCGCCGATGCTGGGCCCCGGAATCCCTGCTGTGCCTTTTATAGGCCGCTCCACGCACCTCCTCGATGCTGCTCCCGACTGCCGCCGACGCTGGGCCCCGGACTCCCTGCTGTGCCTTTTATAGGCCGCTCTACGCACCTCCTCGATGCTGCTCCCGACTGCCGCCGAATCTGGGCACCGGACTCCCTGCTGTGCCTTTTATAGGCCGCTCCACGCACCTCCTCGACGCTGCTCCCGACTGCCGCCGACTCTGGGCCCCGGACTCCCTGCTGTGCCTTTTATAGGCCGCTCCACGCACCTCCTCGATGCTGCTCCCGACTGCCGCCGACTCTGGGCCCCGGACTCCCTGCTGTGCCTTTTATAGGCCGCTCCACGCACCTCCTCGACGCTGCTCCAGACTGCTGCCGACTCTGGGCCCCGGACTCCCTGCTGTGCCATTTATAGGCCGCTCCACGCACCTTCTCGATGCTGCTCCCGACTGCCGCCGACCTTGGCAAAAAAAAACTGTGTCCTGCATGGGAGCTGGTCCAGTGTACCAGTGGAGATGCTTGAAGCGATGAAGCAGTTGCATCATCATCATCATCATAGGCAGTCACTCGGAATCGAGGAAGACTTGCTTCCACTCCCAAAGTGAGTTGTTTGATGGCTGAACAGTCCGATATAAGAGCCACAGACCATGTTACAGGTGGGACAGATATTCATCGAGGGAAGGAGTCAGTGGGGCCGGTTTGCTGCGCACTCCTTCCACTGCCTGCGCTTGGCCTCTTCATGCTCTTTGCATTGAGACTCGAAGTGATCACCCCTTCCCAGATCGACTTCCTCCTCCAAGGTCGGTCTTTGACGAGGGTCTCCCAGGTATGCCGCAATTTACAAGGGTAGCTCTGAGGGTGTACTTATAACGTTTCCGCTATCCTCCTTTGGCTCATTACCATGAAGGAACTCCACATAAAGCATTTGTCTCATATCTGGCATGCATACTCTGTTGCCTGCCCAGAGAAGCAGATCGAGTGTGGTCGGTGCTTCAATACTGGGTATGTTAGCCTGGTCGAGGACACTGATATTGGAGCATGTGTCCTCCCTGGGGATTTGCAGGATCTTGCGGGGACATCATTTGTGATATATCTCCAGCGAGTTGAGGTGCCTTCTATACGGTGTCCATGTCTCAGATCCATACAGCCCTGCAGACCAAGAATTTGGTGTTCGATTTGAGGGTCTGTTCTTCAAAGACTCATTTTTCAGAGGGCCGAAGGCTGCGCTGGCGCACTGTAGGCGATTTTGAATCTCCGCATCAATGTGTGCGTTTGTTGATAAGAGGATCCCGAGATATGGAAAATGGTCCACATTGTCCAGGTCCGCGCCGTGGATCTTGATGACTGGAGGACAGATCTGTGCAGCGGTGACAGACTGGTCGAGGACCTTTGGCTTACGAATGTTAAACGTAAGGCCCATTCTTTCACATGCCTCAGTGAATACATTGGCTATAGCCTGTAGTTCAGCCTCTGAATGTGCACAAACGCAGATGTCGTCCACATACTGCAGCTCAATGACAGGTTGGGGTGATCTTGGACCTGGCCTGGAGGCGGCGTAGGTTAAACAACTTCCCACTGGATGTGTAGTTTAGTTCTACTCCACCGGGGAGCTTGTTGATTGTCAGGTGGAGCATGCTGGCGAGGAAGATTGAGAAGAGTGTTGGAGCAATAAAGCAGCCCTGTTTGAGCCCGGTTCGGACGTGGATTGCGTCTGTAATGGATCTGCTGGTAAGGATCACGGCCTGCATGTCATCGTGAAGCAGGGGAAGGATGTTGACAAGTTTTGGGGGCATCAGAAACGGAGGAGGACGCTCCATAGACCCTCACGGTTGAGGGAGTCAAAGGCCTTTGTAATTTCAAAAAAGCCCATGTATAGGGGCTGGCGCTGTTCCCTGCATTTTTTTGCAACTGACCCGCTGTAAAGACCTTGTCTATTATGTCGTGTAGGGGACAAAATCGGCATTGTGATACAGGGAGGAGCAACGCGTCCACAGGGAGAAGATGATTGAAGAGAACTCGATCGACAAATTTCCCAGTGACTGAAAGCAGGGACATTCCCCTGCAGTTGCCGCAGTCGGACTTGTCCCCCTTGTTAAAAATGGTCACAATCACTGCCTCTCCGAGATCTCCCGGCGTGATCTCCTTCTTCCAGGTAAGAGAGATGAGGTCATGTATCCGCGCCAACAGCGTCTCTATGCCATATTTTAGCACCTCAGCACGTATTCCATCCGCACCGGCAGCTGTGTTATTCTTAAGCTGCTTTATGACTTTGCCAATCTTGTGCAACGTTGGAGTTTCAGTGAATTGCTGGTGGGACGCATGCTGTGGGATGGAATCGAGAACACTCGCGTCAAAAGGCAGAGTCTCGATTGAGGAGATCTTCAAAGTGCTACTTCCATCGTGCCCTGACAGCCTCGGTGTCCTTGATGAATGTATCTCCGTTCTTGGCCAGGAGTGGGGTGGGGCCTTGCGAGTTTGGACCGCAGGTGGCCTTGACTGCAGCGAAGAATCCTCGCATATCATGGCTGTCGACCAGTTGTTGTATCTCCTGTGCTTTCTCCATCCACCACCTCTTCTTTAGGTCCCGATTTTTTTTGTTGGATCTGAGCCTTGAGGCGTCTGTAATGTTGTTTTGCAGCTCCCGAGTTGGGCTGTTGCTTGAGGCTCAGAAATGCTTTGCGCTTGTGATAGATTAGTTCTTCGATCTCCTGATGATTTACATCAAACCACTCCTGGTAGTTTCTGTTTGAGTAACCAAGTGTCTCATCAAAGGCAATGGTTATAGAGGCCTGGAGGGCAGACTAAGCACTATGGGAATTCAGCATCTCCGGGTCATCAAGGCACGCCAGATTGGCTGTGAGGCACTGGCTGTTTAGCGCTCTCTGAGCTGGGTCTCCAAGTGCCCCGGCATTAACTTTTTTTTGCGCAGATGCTTCTGATGTCCCCTCTGCTTTGATGATGGATTGCATTAGGCGGTGGCTGTCCAGCAGTCGTCAGCTCCTGTCATGGCGCGTGTGTGGCGCACATCCTTGCTCTGACGATGACATTGTCAAGCAAGTGCTTGTGTTTGGAACGAGGTTGTTGCCACAATGCCTTGTGTTTGTGCCTCTGGCGGAACACGGTGTTGGTGAAGAGGAGTTAATGTACTAGACTTTTTGTCAGGAGAAGGGTACCGCTGGAGTTGGCTTTCCATACCCCCTCTATGCCAATCACGCCTCCACATAGGGTTGTGTCATTCCCAACCCTGCCATTAAAATCACCCAGGAGAAACATTTTGTCACCCCTGGGGACGCAGGACAAGGATGTCTCGAGGCGGGAATAAAATTCCTCTTTAGCCTCATCCGTTGCATCGAGTGTAGGGGCGAATGCACTGATGACAGTGGCATATTGGTTCTGAAATAGGGTGATACGGAGAGTCCGTAACACCGCAGGGGGAGTTTTTGAAGCTGACGACCAGCTCATTCTTGACGGCAAAGCCGACCCCATGAAGCCGGCATTCTGCCTCTCGTTTCCCTTTCGACAAGAAGATGTAACCTCCAGCATTTTCTTTCAACTGGCCTTCCCCTGGCCGGCGGGTCTCGCTTATAGCGGCGATGTCAATGTCAATACGTCTGAGTTCTCGGGCAACTATGACGGAGCGGTGTTCCGGCCTGTTTCTGTTGGGATTGTCCATGATTGTCCTGATGCTCCAAGTCCCTAACTTCATCCTGACGAATTGGAAGATGCCTGTGCTTGAGTTCTTTTGGTGGGGTGGCCGCTGCACACCGGCAACCACACGGGCTTAGCTGGACAAGATCTTGGTCCAGTGTCAAGGGGGTCCAACACAACTGGAGACCAGGCACAACAGGATAAACCTAATTGCCTACGGCGAAGTATTGGCCGTAATCTTGGCGCAGGTAGCTCTATTGTTGATAGATGGCACGAGGCTTGATTGGGGGGCAGGCATTTGGAAGGTGACTTCCAAATTTATTTTAAAAGTTAAAAGTTGATAAAGGTTCCCAATTTATTTCAAAATTTTATAAGAGGTGTTAAGAAGTTTAAAACAGTTTCTAAGAGTTGTTAAAAATCTAACATGTAAATCAATAATGGATTTTAAAAGATTCCACGATTTAAAAAGTTTCTGAAAGTTGTTAAAAGTCAAAGATGTAGATGAATAATGGATTTTTAAAAGTATTTCGATTGAGAGTCTAAAATGTAAGTTTTAAAAGTTCTCCCAATTGTTTAATAAGTTGAAAAGTTGTTTAATATTTTAAAAATTAATTACACATTGTTTGGGATTAAATGATGAGGTCACGCTTCGGTCCCTTCAGCCGGGTCTGCGCCGGCCTCGGAGCACCTCCATCAGATTGAACGCTGGCCTCAGAGTCCCTTCGGCTAATTGCACGTCCCCGGAATACAGTGCAGAGCGCTTTTGGTCCGGGCCGGTGCAGATTCTTTTCACCTCGCGATAGAAAAGGACGGTGTGGGTTCCCTTCAGCCAGGTTCAGAAGTGGCCAGTACGGAGTCCATTTGGCCAGGGACCGAAGCGGCTGGTACACAAAATATTACATTTTTGTTTTTGTTGGTCCAGAAGAAGCAGGACTTAGGTCATTTGCCAGCCCATACAAGGCCTCCGGCGATGTCCAGACCGCTCCCCAGCAGCATCCAGCCTTTCAGTCCCACCCACTCCCAGGATGTGGAGGATGTGGCCAGTGGTGTAATCGGGTCCGGGTGGAGTCGGGGTGCTGGTTCCAGGCTGCGGATGGGTGTAAGCAGTTCCACAGCGCAAATATGAGATGTCCATGCAGGCAGACTATCTATTGTGGCGCAATTGTGTGGTCATGCCGAAGAAAGGCAAAGACACATTCATATGTGTACTACACAGCACCCACCCAGGCAATGTAATGATGAAAGCCATAGACACATCCCATGTATGGTGGCCTGGCATCGACACAGATTTAGAATCAAGCGTGCGCCAGTGCAATACCTACTCTCAGCTGAGCAATGCACGCAGAGAGTCATCGCTAAGTTTGTGATCGTGCCCCTCCAAAACAAAGGACGAGAATCCATGTAGACTATGCGGGCCCATTTCTAGACAAAATGTGTTTGGTTTCAGTGGAAACTTACGTAAAATGGATTGAACGTGCAATATTGTCTGTGAGCACGTCCACTGCTAACATTGAAAGCCTACGAGCTATGTTTGCCACGCACGGCTTGCATGATGTCCTAGGCAGCGACAATGGGCTGTGCTTCACCAGTGCTGAATTCAGGGAATTCATGACAAGCAAAGGGATCCAACACGTCACATCTGCCCCGTTCAGGCCCGCATTCGACTGCCAGTCAGAACGGGCAGATCAGACAGTAAAAAAACGCTTGAAACGTGTATCAGAAGGCTCACTGCAGAATCGGCTGTCCCGCGTGCTGCTCAGCCACTGCAGCAAACCCCACTCACTCACCTGGGTTCCCGCAGCCGAGCTGCTCATGAAAAGGGCACTTAAAACAAGGCTCTTTCTTGTTCACATGATCTCCATGATCACATGGACGGCAAGCGGCATCAACAAAGTGTGTGCCATAACCGCGCAAATTTGTCACGTGATATTGAGATCAATGATACTGTGTTTATGGTCAATTATGCCCAGATATTTACATTACACATTAATGATATAGATGAACGAATTGAGTGTAATATCTCCCAGTTTACAGATGACACTAAGCTGGCTGGCCGTGTGAGCTGCGATGAAGATGCTAAGAGGCTGCAGGGTGACTTGGACAGGTTAGGTGAGTCGGCAAATGCATGGCAGATGCAGTACAATGTGGATAAATGTGAGGTTATCCACTTTGGTGGCAAAAACATGAAGGCAAAATATTATCTGAATGGCAGCAGATTAGGAAAAGGGGAGGTGCAACGAGACCTGGGTGTCTTGGTACATCAGTCATTGAAAGTTGGCATGCAGATGCAGCAGGCAGTGAAGAGGGCAAAGGTACGTTGGCCTTCATAGCGATGGGATTTCAGTATAGGAGCAGGGAGATTTTGCTGCATTTGTACAGGGCCTTGGTGAGGCCTCAACTGGAACATTATGTTCAATTCTGGTCTGCTAACCTGAGGAAGGATGTACTTGATATTGTGGGAGTGCAGCTAAAGTTCACCAGGCTGATTCCCGGGATGGCAGGAATGACATATGAGGAGAAATAGGATCGTCTGGACCTGTATTCACTGGATGAAAGTGGATTTCATAGAAACATAGAAACATAGACAATTCTGGCGGGACTGGATAGGTTAGATGCAGGAAAAATTTTCCCGATGTTGGAGAAGTCCAGAACCAGGGGACAAAGTGTAAATCTCAGGGCTAAGCCATTTAAGATAGAGACGAGGATGAACTTCTTCACTCAGATAGTCGTTAACTTGTGGAATTCTCTACTGCAGAGAGTGGTTGATGCCAGTTAATTTGATATATTCAAGAGGGAGTTAGATATGACCCTTATGGCTAAAGAGATCAAGTGGTATGGAGAGAAAGCAGGAAAGGAGTACTGAGGTGAATGATCAGCCATCAACTTATTGAATGGTGGTCCAGTCTCGAAGGGCCATATGGCCTGCTCCTGCACCTATTTTCCATATTTCAAAGTTTCTATGAACATGTTCCCAAATGGCTTGCTGGCACGGTTACAGCCAAAGAGTGGAGTAGGGTGTGTCAGGTCAATGGATAAACACACCGAAAACATTTGGACGAAATCAAATTTAGGTTCACCAACATTTACGAACAACCCAAAGAAGATACCACCAACTTTGACCCACCAACGCACATACAAGTGGCAACTGACATCATTGTTGATCACAAAACCGAACTCCTCATCCCCACCAACCTGCAAGGCCGGCTGCCCAACAGCTCAGTGAAGAACTGACCAACCCACCCACACCTGCATTTTTACCGTTGATCGACAAGGGTGGGTAAAGCCCCAGATCATCTCACCTTGTATGTAACTACTTTTGACCACAGGAGAGTGATGTTGTGTATTTAAACCTTTGTAACGTGCATGACTCCTGACCACCACAGGGCACACTTGTTGGAGTCCCAAAGGATCCCAGCATCCCTTGGGAGCACATTATACCCACGAGGTACCTGCGCTCTGGAATCTTATTAAAGGAGCTAAGTTCACACTTGCTCATTACACACAGTATTCAGTCTCACGCTTTATTATGAGTGTAATGGTTTTCTTCAAGGTCATAACACTGCGGTCATCGCCAGCAGCGCAAAATTCTGGTTCTCCAGCTGTTCTGGAGGATTTTGAGCAAACAGGCTGAGTCAAGAATAGGGTCAGGACGTGTTGGGCTATGAGAGCTGCCTTCATGGCTGCTGCAGTAAAAGGCTCAGCAGCACTCTGGGAGGTTGCAGTTTCTAATTGTAAAGAAGATTTTATTTGAGCACGTTTTTTTCAATCTTTCCAATAACACTTTCACTTATTTATCTAATCTGAAGAATCAGACGAAAACAACTTATCTCACTCTATTTGTGAAGTGACAGTAACTAATGCTAATAGTGAGTTAACCTGATTGACTCTTTGGAGGATTGACGTATGGATACATGAAGGTTTCCTCCCACAGCCTCTGAAGTGTGCCTGTCAGAATCTTTCAGATCTGACAGAGTACATACATTCTCAGCGAAAATGGTTCAACTAACGATGCTGCGGATAAATTACCCGACTCTCGCAGCTGTCGGTGTAGCAGGTGAGCCATGTTAACCTGTCTGTTTTTGATCTATGTGCACTGACTCCCTGTTCTTACCACATGTTGGATAAGAATACATGTTTTCTAAATGGCAGCGTTAAAGTATCGGTAGAGACAGCAACCATCTCATTGAACCGCCTGTCCACACTTTGTGCATTCGGCTTAAGCCGATAAATTTAATGAAGTAACAATATTCTCTGAAGTTACAGTACAAGGATTTTAGCTGATTCAGTTTTGGTCACCTGAGTTAAGGAAGGATCAACTAGCTTTGGAGGGGGTACAGAGACGATTCTCTAGGCTGATTCTGGAGGTAAGGGGGTTAACTTATGATGATAGATTGAGTAGACTGGTTCTTTATTCGTTGGAGTTCGGAAGGATGAGGAGTGATCTTGTAGAAATATTTAAAATAATGAAATGGACAGACAAGAGAGAGGCAGAGAGCTTTCTTCCACTGGTCTGGGAGACTAGAACTAGGGGGCACAGCCTCAAAATACGAGCGAGCCAATTTCAAACCGAGTTGAGAAGGAATTTCTTGCCACAGAGGGTTGTGAATCTGTGAAATTCTCTGCCCAGGGAAACAGTTGGGGTAAGCTCATTGAATGTATTCAAATCACAGATAGGTAGATTTATAACCAATACGGTAATTAAGGGTTATGGATAGTGGGCGGGTAAGTGGAGCTGAGTCCATGGCCATATCAACCATGATCTTGTTGAGTGGGCGGGTAAATGGAGCTGAGTCCACGGCCAGATCAGCCATGATCTTGTTGAGTGGCGGAGCAGGCTCGAGGGGCTAGATGGCCTACTCCTGCTCCTAATTCTTATGTTATTTTGTTCTTACCTGTTCGAGTCCTGTGATGAAGCAATGAGTTGGTTGATGAGGTTGGTAGTGCGGTTGATTTTGTGTGCATGGACTTTCAAAAGGCGTTGGACAATGTAGCACATAATTGACTTGTTGACAAAAATTGAAGTCTTAATTTAATTCGTATTGATATTCGAAAATGGAGGCTTATGATGTATGTTAGTTTCACATATCAGTGAAGAACGAATTTGAGTACAAATTATGAACGGTGTTGATCAAGTATAGATGAAAATAATTGTTTCCAGTGGCTGTTTCCTCATTAACGGTGCACACATATTTAATGTCACTTCTACAAGAAACAGAGGCTACGTGAGGAAAAATAAATACATAGAGATTGATCACAAACTGAACAGAGTGCCGGAAATGATGATGGAAAGAATCTCAACAACAACTTAAAAAGAGAATTCGCTAATTACATGAAAAATATAATTTTGACGTGCTTTGGGGAAGTAGCAAAGTAATGAGACTGACTGTTTATCTCATTCAAAGAGCTGGCACCGGCACAATGGGCCGAATTACCTCCTTCTCTGTTGTATAATTATATGGTTCTATCATTGGATGATATTTGAGCCATTGGTGGTAGTGAGTTCCAGTTTATATTGTACATTTTTCAAATGCGTCCCTAATAAATCGGACAATGGCAGAAATTCACCTGAACCTTCCATATGGCCTTTCCCATCATTTAGCTCAATCAGTTAGGTAAGGGTGATTACCTTGAAGAGAAATTTGAATCAAGCAGAAAGTTATAACTTGTTCTTATTATTTCTACTCGTTAAATTGAAACGTACCGTGCACTATATCCAATTCCTACAATACGTATTCAGGTTATAAATTCATAATAACATTGAAAATTGGAATTGAACCAAAACATTCGGAGGTTGTCAGCAATTATGTGAGAAATTCCTCCAGTACTTTCACCGGAAACCTTACTTCACTTTCTGGTGCCGGATTCTTATATTTTGCTGCAACCTTCAAATCACGCAGTTCAGAGCAGTAGCGTACTCCCATAATGCATCAGATCATTCTAAGCCTCTGTCAGGTGTGGAATACAACTCCCAGAGAGCAGCAGGGTATTAGTGCAAGTCAGTACGTTTAACTCTCAAATTCTGCAATCCAGCATTTCTGCGCCATGTGTATAGGTTTGTGCTGAATCACCCTACGGGAAGATCAGTAGCAAACACAGAGAATGCAGTTACCCAATCAGCTGAAATGTTCTGGCCTACGTCACTTATAAATTTTAATTTCACGTTTTGAATTTATCGATATTTGTAAATGAACTCCTTGTTAAAGTGAAGAATTTGAGCCATTTGCGCATTATCTTTTTACCAGTAAAACTGATATTACATCACCCAGAGTTAACCTTTTCTCTAAAGAGAGAAAGCAACATTTTCTATCATTTTTCTAAACTGGACTTGTGGTTTCCTAAAATCTTCGCTGCTGAGCAGTGTAACCTATAAAGAGCAGACATGTGATTGCTTTGATTTTATTACCAGAACTCTCCACGCAATCCAAGTTATGTAAGCTCAACACTTCCTGTGACAAATAAAACATTTAATTTAAACTCTATCCCTCTCGTATTCGAGGGGAGATTCTCGAACCTAGAGCAGATCGTGAACACGTGGTATGGAATCTGCAGAATGTGATATCCGATAGAAACAAAGGGAACCAGGAAAGGCGGGGAGGTCATGGTGAGAAGGAATGCGGGAAGAGTCGCACAAATCAATAGACGGAGGAAGATTCACTAGAATTAATAAAATATCTACCATATTTTGTTTTCAGCTTTTAAATACCATTCGGTGAAATTATGTTAACCATCAAACGCAAGAACTTATATTTATTGCAGCGTCCTTAACTTAGTGAAATATCTCAATACCCTTCACAGGAGCATTATGAGATTTTAAAAATATCAGCGATACCCACAAGGAAAACTTATGACAAGTCACCAAACCTTGGTGAAAGTGGTAGGTGTTAAGAGCATCTTGAACGAGAAATGAGAGGCAGATAGGCAGAGAGGTTTTGGCCGGGAGCTTATGATATTGGGCCAAGGCAAGAGAAGGCACAGAACCCAATGATTGATGCTTAAGATGTCAGAAGTAGAAGAGCGCAGACATGTCTGCGGCCAATGGGGCTGGAGAGATTACAAAGTCAGGCAGGGCGAGGTGAAGCAGTTGAGGCTAGCTAGCTGAATGTATTCAAGTCACAGATCGTTATATTTTTAACCAATAAGGAAATTAAGGGTTGTGGGGAGAGGGCGGGTAAGTGGAGCTGCGTCCATGGCCAAATCATGCATGATCTTATTGATTCGCGGAGCAGGCTCGAGGGGTTAGATGTCCTACTCCTGTTGCTACTTATTTTGTTCCAATGTTCTTCTGTTTAATAGCTTCTCAACAGGGATGAAGTTATCTTAGAAACTAATAGAAATGAAAATGGTACCAACTTAACAAACACGACAAAAACTTAGATACTGGGTGGGAGGAGGTCAAATTGATGCAGGGATCAAAAATTATCCACACTGTCTTCCTTTCTCTGTCCTTATTCTTTTGTCTTCCTCTGCTTCAAATAATCATCTAATTTTCTTTAAAATATTTCCTTAGACAAATTTTCCATGCGCCAGCAACCATTTCTGCTAAACCCTCTGCTTATTGCTTTTATGCGGACTTTGAGTCGTTCTCCCTTCACCACTGACACCCTAACAACCTGGAAGAATCGTTCCCTCATTGTTGAGCCTAAACTGTTCAGAATGTTTTAAACTTTTATTATATCGCCTCTTAATTCCCACTGTACTATTGCAAAAAGTCACATTAACTCGTCCTATAATCGGTATAGTTCCGATCCACAACACTATCCTGGTCAATCGACACTGCCCACGGTCAGTGGATTTAAGGGCTTTTCCGCAATGAGGGGATTTGCGTTCTCACAGTGGCCTCGACAGTAATGTGCAAAGATTCATCATTACTTGTTTATTCTTGTGATATGTGCCCATATCGATAAAACCGAAATTTATGTTTATTCCATCATGTACTTATCCACCTGAACATGAATTTTCTATGAATTCAGTATTTGGATTCTTAACGATCACTGTCCATCCAAACCCTTGACGTCCTTCCCATTGAGAGTTGTTCCCATTTCTATGCGTTTCTAAAACAATTGGCTGCGATCACCAATGGACAATTTGTAACTTAGTCTGTAACGCTGAGATTATTTAATTATTCGAAGGAAGAATGTGCAACCACATCATGAGTCGTTAATTACAAAGATTCTTCTCACCGTCTGCAAATGTTCAACCAAACACAGAATACTTAATATCGATTCCATTTTGGCTGTTAATTTGGGACTGTTTTTGACAGATCACATGCATGAATTGTAATAGAAACATTAAAATTAGGAGCTGTAGTGGGCCATTCGGCCCTTCGAGTCTGCACTGCCATTCAATATGATCATGGCTGATCCTCAATCTCAACATCATAATCCATCGTTCTCCTCATACGCCTTAATGCCTTTTGTTTCTATAATTCTATCTATCTCACTCTTGAATATATTCAGTGTTTGGCCTCCTCATCCCTCTGTGGTCGAGAATTCCCCAGGTCCACCACCCTCTGAGAGAACAAATTTCTCCACATCTCGGTCCAGAATTTAGTGCCCAGTATCCTGAGACTGTAACACCTTGTTGTTGAATTCCCAGCCAGGAGAAACATTCTCCCCACATCCAGTCTAGCAACCCAGTCAGCAGTTTATACGTTTCAATGATTTCTCCTCTCATTCTTCTAAAGTCTTGTGAATATAGGCCGAGTCGACCCAAGCTCTCCTCATACGACAGTCCTGCCATCCCAGGAATCTGTCAGGTGAAACGTCGCTGCACTCCCTCTATGGCAAGTACATCATTCCTTCGGTAAGGGGACCAAAACTGCACACAATACTCCAGGCGCAGTCTCACCAAGGCCCCGTTTCACTGTAGTAAGACATTCTTAATCATTATTCAAATCCTCTTGCAAGTAAGGCCAGCATACCATTTGCCTTCCTAACAGTTTGCTGCACCTACATGTTTGCTTTCAAAGACTGATGTAGAAGGACTCCCAGGTCCCTCTGCAAATCGACACTTCCCAAGCCAACACCATTTAAATAATAACCTGTCCTTATGTTTTTCATTAAAAATTGGACAACTTCACATTTATCCACGTTATACTGCATCTGCCATGTGTTTGCCCACTCACTCAACCTATCTAAATGGCCTTGCAGCGTCTTTGCATTATCCTTACAACTCACAATCCCACTTAGTTTTGTGTCATCAGCAAACTTGGAAATATTACATTAGGTTCCCTCATACAATTCTAATATATTTATATATTTTGAACAGCTGTGCCCAAGCATTGATCCGTTTGGTATCCAACCACTCACTGCCGCCACCCCGAAAATGAGCAGTTTATTCCTACACTCTGTTTCCTGTCAGTTAACCAAGTTTCAATACATGCCAATACATTGCCCCCAATCCAATGTGAATTAAACTCAAGTCTCTTTACTGGGACTTTATCAAAGGCCTTCTGAAAATCCAAATAATTACATCCACTGGTTTTCACTTATCGATTCTATCAGTTACATCCTCAAAAAACTCCAGTAAGATTGATAAACATGATTTTCTTTTCATAAATCTATGTTGACTTTGTTTAATCCCGTTGATATTTTCTAAGTGTCCCGTTATCAGATCCTTTATAATAGACTCTAGCACTTTCCCTGCTATTGATGTTAGACAAATCGGTCTGCATTTCCAGATTTTCTCTCTCCCTCCGTTTTTAAATAGTAGGGTTACATTTGCCACCATCCAATCTGCAGGAACTATTCCATAATATGTAGCATTTTGCAAGATGAATACCGACGCATCTACTAATTCCATGGCTACCTATTTTTCTAGTCTGGAATGCAGATCATAAGGCCCTGGTGATTTATCGGCCTTCAGTCCTCTTCGTTTCTCCAACACTATTTTCTTACGAATAATCATTTCCTTTAATTCCTCTTGCTCATTAATCCTTGGTTCCTTCGCATTCCTGGGACGTTATTTTCATCCTCTTCCAAGACAGAACCGAAGTATTTATGTAAATGTTCTGCCATTTCCTTGTTCCACATTGCAAATTCTCACGTTTCTGTCTGTAAAGGACCTACATTTGTCTTCACTAAAAATTTTATTTTTGCGAACTTGTAGAAACTTTTGCAGTCGGTTTTTATGTTCCTTGCAAATTTATTCTCAGAGACTATTTTTCCCCTCATAATCAATCTCTTGATCCTTTTTCACTGAATACTAATGTGCTCCCAATCCTCAGGCTTGCTACCTTTTCAGGCAACTTTGTGTAACTCCTCTTTGGATCTGCTAGTATCCTTAATTTCTTTTGTTGGCAATCGGCGGGCTACTTTTTCTTTTGTGTTTTTACACCAGAAAGCAATGCATAACTGTTGCAATTCATTCATTCGTTCCCTAAATCTTAGCCAATACCTATCCACCGTTGTGCCTTTTCATTAATCTTCCCAATCTATCATAGCCAATTGATTTCTCATACCTTCGTAGATTCGTTTGCTTAGATTTAGGGTCCTAGTTTCAGATTGGATAACTTAACATTCCGTCTTCGGTCCTGTTATGGTCACTCTTCCATAACGGACCCCGCACAACACGACTGTTAATTAAACCCTTCTCATTACACAATACTCGATGTATGATAGCAAGTTCCCTAGTAGGCGCCTGAACATACTGATCTTGAAAACCATCTCGTATGCACTCCAGAGATTCATCTTCCACAGTGGCATTACTAATTTACTTTGGCCTGTCTATATATGGATCAAAGTACCCTTGCTGCATGCATCTCTATTTTCTTGTTTGATGTTGTCCCCTACACTACCACTACTGTTTGGAGGCCTATAATAAACTTCCACCAATGTTTTCTGCCCCTTGGTGCTCCTTAGCTCCACCCAGACTTATTCTGCATATTGCATTTCTGATCCAAGATGCTTTATCACTATTGCTCGGATTTCATCCTTCACTAACAAAGCCAATGCAATAAACAATTTTATTTTAACGTTCCTTTACTGGTTTTTCGGGAGAGTCTTTGATACAGAATATCAATAAAATTACTCATGATATTTTTATTGATAGCACAATACAAGAGAGAAGAGTGAGAAACGCCAGTCGTTGCATAATCGACATTTTCAGTCAGTATCTGGGACCCAAGAGGTGAAGTGACATCGATGAAACGAGTTCCGACTGTTTCCTCCATTTGAACACTGATGACGGTACAAGAGCTCGCTCTATTTGTCAATTGGGAATGGTAACGAATTGAGAGACCTGCGTCTGTATTATTCACACGAAACGTACAGGAAAGTTACCAATATCGGAAGAACTTTGATTGTTTCGGCACCGAAAAAAACTGTATAGATGATTTTTAAGTGGGGCGACCCATCCCAGTATCTGCAGTGTTAGGCGGATTCCTCTGTTGTACACATGTCTGGCTCTACTGCTGAATCTCATGATTGTTATCCTTGATCCCTGAACGTGAACTGAGCTAAATCTGCAGGACTAGATTATGTTCAATCACCGAAACAAGGGTGAACAATTAAAGCAATGCATAAATCAAACCCATATTACAAAATCGATGAAAGGTTCACACAAGATCTCATCAATTTTTTCAATGAGTGTAAACGGAGGTTAAATTGAGCTTAATGACGAGACTAGTTTCTTTTGAATTGAATCTTTTACTCCCTTTTTATAACTAATCTCAGAATGATTGTGCAGGGAGATTTCACCACAGTCTTCAACTCTACTTTCAATTTTCTCTGGGTTGCTGCATCGGTAAATGGGGTTTGAATGCAACTCAAAAACTTTAACATTGTTCCTATTTCTGTGGCGAAAAATCCAGGTTCAGTGCGATCACCTCGGTAATAATTCATGCTTGCCAGCCTGAATTTACCAAGCTCACGGCAGCTGTCAGCCACATCAATATAAAACTGCCTGATATAGCGAAGAGTAAAATGATGGACTTCCTTCAGCTCTCCATCTCTGGATCATTGTAATTGTCAATATCGTGACAATGTAATTCCCTGCGTGATCTACTTGCCACTCAAATACATTCTGACTGTCAAATAATTTAAAAGGGCAATTAAAGTAAAAGGGAGCCAAACGCCCCAGGCGCTGTGAAACCAGACATACGCACCTGGAAATTAAGGTAAAAAAGCCACACTTATCTGGTAGCCCAACTTCACCTGGTTAATTATTTGTACAGGTTCAAATGCAAACAAAAGAGGTATGCTCTCTAAAAGGATGAGGACGGTGAAAGCTCTTATAACTGCGGCCGCAGATCTTTCGGTGCAATACTTTGTTTTAAACTTCTGGCAGCAGATAACCACAAATCGGTGAAATGTGAACGGGACGGTGAACCAAACGGACAAATCGAGGTTGACAGCAGTCATGTATAGAACGAGCTTACACACTGGAGTGTGGGACCATGAAAGTGGAAAGTGATTACTGAAAATATGGTACACCATTACATTGATGGTCATAACCAATAGATCCACTGATGCCTTGTCCAACATTTCGACAGAGATACACTTGGAAAGGCCACAGTTTCCTCGGGATAAAATAATAATTGTCACCAAGTTCGTTGTAAGAAAAAGAGAGCAGAGAAATAATTTTGGAGTGTCTGATTGAAATATATATGGAGATATTGGTGAGCGCATTTTAGTTCATTCGGTGTCATGTGCTGTAGGCAGTGCGCTCGGTCATTTTTTGATATCACATAGATTGCATTGAATTGTCTCAAGTCTGGCTTCTGTGATCGTGGTACCTCAGGAGTTGGCTCGATGGATAATCCACTCTCCATCTCGGGTTAAGGATGTTTGTACATGCTTCATCATTTTAGGTACCGCATTTCTAAGATGGTGGTAATCTGCAGGATGTTTCCTTGCCATTACTTGACCTGAAGGCATAATAATTCATGGGGTCCAGATTCAATGTTGAGGACACCGAAAGATACTCACCCCTGACTTTAGCCCTGTCCCGCCACACCTTGTTGGTTTGTCTTGCCTGTGGGACAGTAAACATAGAGGGAATCTGATCGAGGAGTCTGGGGCATTGGCTGAAAGATATGATTCTATTAGTGGAAATATGTCAGGTTGTTGCCTCAGACTTCATTATATTCAATATGCAGCATCGAGAGCTGTAGCGAATTCCAATTATTGACAATTATCTGAGTGAAAAAAGTCCTCCTCATTTTAGTGTCAAATGGCCGCCCCCTTATCCTGAGTCAATGCCCCTTATTTAGAGAATCTACAGGTATACGAAACAACTTTTCAGCATCGACCCTATCATCCCGCCTCAAAAGCTTATGTTTTTCAATGAAAGCACCTCTCAAGCTTTCAAACTCTTGGGTGTATAGGCACAATCTGCACAATCTCTCCTCAGAGGACTATCATTTCATCCCAGCAATCAATCTAATAAACCTTTTTGCTCCAACTCTGATGCAGGAATATCCTTATTCAGATTAAGAGGCAAAAACTGTGCCCCGTTCTCCAGGTGTGGCTTCTGCAAGGTCCTTACAATTGTAGCAAAACTGCTTTACTACTGAACTCAACGCTCTTGCAATAAAGGCCAACATGACATTTCCTATCTTAATTGTTTACTCTACCTACATGCCAGCTGTCTCTGTTTGCTTTACGAGGACACACATATCACGCTAAACATCAATACTTAATTGTTCCTAATTATATAAAATTAATCTGTTCTTCTTTCCTTCCAACAAAGTTAATAACGTCAAATTTCCCTACGCCATATTCCATCTGCCAACTTATTGTCTACTCGATAATGAATCTATATCTCTTTGCAGTCTCTTTGTGTTCTGCTCATGGTTTAATTTTCCATCTTGATTTTTATCGTCAGCAAACTTGGATATATTGCACGAGGTCCACTCATCTTATAGTTATTAATCATTGTTAATAGCTGCGGTGTAAACAGTGGCGTTTGCGGCATCCCATTAGTTTGAGATAGCCAACCTGGTAATGACCTGTTTGTCCCTACTCTCCGTTTTCTGTCTGTTAACCAATCCGCTATTTATGCTAATATATTAGCCCAAATTCAGAGCAACAATCTTCCATAACATCAATTTAGTGTGGCACATTATCGAATGCATTTTTGAAATCTAAATATGTTAAATACACTGATTCCACCTTATCGAGCCTGCCATTTACTTTCTCAATAAACGCTATCCAATGTGTTGACCATGATTTCCCTTTCATAACACAATGCAAATTCTAACTAATGCTAATTTTATTTTCTAAGTAACTTTTTGCCACTTCCTTTATAATGGATTGCAATCTTTCCCAACACCTGCCATCAGGCTAACTTGTCTGCAGTTCCCGTTTCCTTTCTCCATCCTTGCTTGGATGGTGGGTTACGTTTGCTACCTTCCAATCCGTTTGGACCATTCTACAATCTAGGGAATTATGGTTGATCACATCAAAATCCTCCACAGCCACCTGTCATCAAACCTTAGGATGTCGGCCATCATATCGAGTGGATTTGTTTGCTTTAGTCGCATTACTTTCTCAAGTGCTTTTTCTTCTACTGATCGAAAGTACTTTACGTTTATGACTCATAATAACCCCTCAGGTCACCACTATTTTACTAAGCATTTTGTGTCCTATGGAGTGAAGTTAGATTCAAAAAAATTAAAGTCTCTTCAAATCCCTTATTCCACTTCATAGTTCCTCCTGTCTTGGATTACTTTTGCTACGGTCTACCTTTTAACATAACTACAATGGTTCTTACAATCGTTTTTTCAATATTACTTGCGTGTTAATTCTTATATTGCAACCTGACCTCGCAGTGCCCCCCGTCTTCAAAATCCACAGCACGGCCTTGGACAACGTGGACCATTTTCCATACCTCGGGAGCCTGCTCGATATTGAGGACCAAAACAGCCTATAGTGTGCCAGCACAGCCTTCGGAAGGCTGCGGAAGAGAGTGTTTGAAGACCAAGACCTCAATCTTGATCCAAGCTTTTGGTCTACTGGACAGGAGTGATGTCCACCCTCCTATATGGCTCAGAGATGTGAACCATATAAAGCAGACATCTTAAAGCGCTGTAGATGTAGCACCAACAATGCTTCCACAAAATCCTCAAATCCACTGGGAGGATATACGCACCAACGTCAGTGTTCTCGCTCAGGCCAACATTTCGAGCGTCGAAGCACTGACCACACTCGATCAGCTCCGTTGGGCGGGTCACATATTCCGCATGCCCGACACCAGTCTTTTAAGCTTGCATTAGATACCCGAAACTCATACACGGCAAGCGAGCCCCAGGTGGGCAGTGGAATCGTTTGAAGGGCACCATCAAAGCCTGATTGATCAAGTGCAACATTCCCCCCGACACCTGGGACTCCCTAGTGTAAGACTAGCCTAGGTGGAAGAAGAGCATCCGGGGGGCGCTGAAAATATCGAGTCTCATCACCGAGCGCATGCAGTAAACAAGCACATACATCAGAAGTAGCGTGCGGCAAACCAGGCTCCACACCCACCTTTTCATTCAACCACTGTCTGCCCTACGTGACAGAGACTGTAGATCCCGCATTGGACTATACAACCTCCTGAGAACTCACTTTTAGTGAGGAAGCAACTGTTCCTCGATTCCGAAGCACTGCTTATGATGACGATTTTCTCCATTTTTATAACTTGTTGGTCATCCTTTGAAAGTTTCTAAATTGCACCTATGCCTTATGTTTGCTATTTCTTTTGCATTATTATATGCCTCTCATAAGTGTGATACTATAGTTAAATTATTTAGTTAGATACGGATGGAGTTTTTGTTCTCAATAAAATGTATATTCGTTAATAATTTTGGATATATTTCTTGAACACTTTGCCACTAGGTATCTACCATCATACCTCTTAATCTAGTTTCTAAATCTACCTAAGCCAGCTCGCCCCTCATATGTATGCAATTGGCTTTAATTAAGTTTAAGCCTCTAGTTTCGTACTTAAGTTTTTCACTCTGATACTCAACGCGACATTCTCATATGATGGTCGCTCTTCCCCAGAGGATGCTTCACTACCTGATTTTTAATTAACCGTGTGTCATTACACAACACAAGTTCATGTTTTCTTGTTCTATCCAAGAAATGTTGTTATAGGATTCTGTCATGAATGCATTTCTGAACTAGTTGTACTCCAGGCTACCTTTGTCAATTTCCATTGTCCAGTCGATATGAAGTTTAAAGTTCTCCGCAATTGTTGTATTATGTTTGTGACAGGCAACTATTGTTTTCTGATTAATACTCGATTCACGATAAAGCTACTGTTAGGTTTCCAATAAACTAATTGCTGCAGCGATTTCGGACCTTGTTTTTTTCTTAACACAACCCACGCTAATTCTAATTTCTACTTTACTGAGCTAATATCCTTTCTCGCGACTGTCCTTAATTCATTGAATTATCGATTATATTCCCTCTCCTTTTGCATTCTGACTGGACTTTGAAAACTCAACTATACTGGAATGTTTCAAAACCTTGCTAATCGTGCAGCCAGGTCGCTGTCATGGTTATGAAATCAAATCCATTTTCTCTATTCGAGCCGCTACTTTATCGACAGAGTTACGAAGACATCTTGCATTCAGATAAAGAACCTTCAATTTTAATAGTTTTACCATAATTCCCTGCTTTAATCGTATTCAATGATGCACTCTTACCGTTAAACTCTCTGTCTCTTTCTGCACATTCAATTTATTGTTACCGAAATCGCTACATTGCTCCTTTGCCTTGACTTCTATCCAGATTTCTAAATTTCTCCTTAACTGACCCCTCATGCCCTTTTAGTTTAAAGCCCTATCTACAGCGCCAATTATTCGATTCGCCATTCTTAGAAAATGTATTCTGCCTGTTGGATTGGATCTGTTTCTGAGCATGCTCATTTTCTGTATTACCTGTGAATCACCTACTCTATACAATGTCGGTTAAAACAACACGTTTCTGATAACGTACCTTTCTACGAGTTGTGTTCGAGGTCTGGCACAAAATAGCCATGGACTTCTCCCCGTCTCTTATGGTGGTATACCGACTGCTGCGATGGTAGTTCTGACACGACTTTTGTTGCACTGATGATGGACCTACATCTGCGATACTGCTGTTACTCTACTTTTGTTGCACCGATGGTGTTCCTTCTGTTGTTCATTTGTATCACTGATAGTATACCTACTGGTGCTGATCCTACTTTTGTAGCAATTCTCCTGCTGCTGCGATACTAGTACTTACATTACGTTCGTAGCACTGCTGATGCACCCACTGCTGGGACACCTGTGATAACACGGGTCGTGCAGCTCCAGTGTTGTACCTAACCTAAATCTTTCTATATAATTCTGCCGATACATGAGCGGTGTTAATTCTTATTTGCAGAATTGCTAACTGATGTAATACATTTTAAAAGATCCTCTTACTAATTTTCCAGAAATGATTTTTTTTTCTGAAGGCTGTACTCATCAGTCCCAGTCACATCTGATTTTGAATTTAATTAACACTTTGTTCCCAATACAAAATGAAGCTGCAATCCCTGGACTCAGTTATAATCCGTGCAGCATTTATATTTCCATTAATATCACTGAAAGTTACAGTCAGACGATTTGAACTCAGTGGCCAATGCACAGAGCCAGTTATACGGAACATTAATACCATTTCCCTCAGATCTGCTACTAACTCCATCCTCCAGTTTTTCTCTCCCCTGGTCTACAGACTGTGTTGCCAATAGGTTTCACTCGTCCCCGGCCAGAGTTTCTGACCCTGCCAGGCTGAATTCACCAGTCATCATCTGTGCACTTGATCATTGAGTGAATGTAAGTCTTTCAATCATGGAAGGTATGGGTCCATGATACTGATCTGCAGTGTTCGAAACATATTCATGCGTATTGAAACTGGAGGAACTGGGTTATCATTTGGAGCAAGAACTTTGTTTTATCGTTTTACTCTGGCAGAATTGAGCATGCTATAGCTTGTCTTCTATTGCTGATGTCCAGTTAATTCTGCGAACTTGCCACTCCGATCTAATATGGTCAGCGTAGTTTAACAAGTAATACAATTTGACATTTTGAGCAGTCAACTACAAATATGGTGCAGTGTTGATGCCGCAGTGCTGATTTTGGACCTTACCTCCTTGGTGTAATGCTTCGCCGGGTTGATCTGCAAATGCAGAAATAAGGAGGGTGACTGGCGCACTGCTTATAAAGGCCACTGAATTTCCTTCCTTTAAAGGAAGGTAAATCTATTGGACTCTGGTTCGGGCTTGCGATCTTCCCTACTCGATATTCGTTTGCACTCTCTTCTCGGGCGAAGCTTAAGGCCCAACGATGAAAATGCATGATATTCTACGCTAATATTTCACTGAGATAACTTGAATTAATAGGACATTAGTTAAAAAAGATAATGAAGAAATAAGGTAGAAACCAACAAACTAACATTCAAAAACTAAATCTGTAAATGTCTCTGACAAATCCGGTGTTGGGGAGAACTCGACAGAAGTGAAATCACAGATTACTGTGCTCGATGTATAACATTTTATTGTGTCGGTAGATGATAGATTATTATGAAAAGGTCATTGATGAGCTTTTGAACACACCTGCCCAACATTGACGGGCGTTGAAGTGTTGAACTGGGATGATCTTTTTTCGTCCTGTATCACTTCCATCAGTGCCGAATTAAGGTCAACGGCAATACTGAACATTTGAGTTACAATCAGTGCTGCAAGAATATTGCCGAAATCTGTACTGCAAGACCGTTTCACTACCTACAGCAATTATACTGTGAGATCACAATCAACGCTTCTAGGCAGTGCATCCTCATTATTATTTACATGAGTGATGTTCACAGCAGTTCTGGGAAAGTTACGTCACAGGGATGAGATCACCTCCAATTCTATATTTCCGTAAGGTAACAATGACTAATGCAAAAGTAGATTCAGTACCATTTAAGTTATAGTATGGTCAGCGCCACGTATGTTATAGCAAGATGAACATCACTCGGATAAATTAAGGATAATGTAATCGTCAGCACTGCTCCAGTAAGGCGATAACATGTTGGCTTGCGCAGATATAATGGTAAGTACTGCAGGTAATCGAATATGGCCACGGTGATCTCTTGGGCTAGTTTCGATCACCTTGATGGGACGGTGAGCTATTCTCCCAGATCTCTTCCCCAAATTGGCCTGGGTTTTAATTTTTATTCCTCTTCCAGGAGATCACATGGCTCCAGTTGATGTGGAGTGTAGAATATTTCAGTGTGAGGGGTGTCTCAGTTGTGTGGGGCGGCCTGATTCTGCTCGGTGCTCTTTACCTTTCCACCAATGGTCATAGGTTTATATGTAACCTTCAGGGCTGCTGCCCAAGGGTCGAGCGGCTCTTTGTCGGCCAGAGCAGAAAGGATTGGCCAAAGTGGCCTGCTTCTGCGCTGTAAATGTCCATGTTTCTATGTTTCTATCTTATGAACTGCAACAGGAGGGCAAAGAGAAACTCTGGCATATTAGAACCAAAACGCTGGTACCAACACCAATTTATATAGCGCCTTAATGTACAGAAATTTGCAATGTGTTTTACAGAGCTCTGAGATAAACTTTAATACAGCAGAGAATAACCGAAAACTCGAGTTCAGATAGTGTTTTTTAACAGCATATAAAAGGAGAAGGTAGTGGCAGCCAGTTAATGACCTGAGGGATTAAGCACTGCAGGCATGGAGCGCCGGTGGTCAAGTGACAGAATGTTGAATGTGGCGGATGGGGTGACAATCAAGAAGGCTGCTTTGTGCTGCAGGTTACCGCGCTTCTTGAATGTTGTGGGAGCAGCACTCATCCAGGCAAGTGGAAATATTTCCATTACACTTCTGATGTGTGGTTTGTAGAAGTTGGATGGACTTTGGAGAGTCCGAGAGGTGGGAAGCACACCACAGAATACATAGCCTGTGACCCACTTTTTTTCCACTGTATGTATGTGGCTGGTCCAGTTAAGTTTCTGGTCATTGGTAACAACAAGATGTTGACGGTGGCGGATTCAGCGATGGTAAAACCGTTGAATTTTCAGGGGCGCTATTTTGGAGATAGTCATTGTCTGGCACTAGACTGGCATTATTGTTACATGCCAAGTATCAGCCCAAGGCTGAATGTTGTCAAGGACTTGTTGCATGTGGGCATGGACCAATTCATTCTGTGAGGAATTGCAATTGGAACTGAACGCTGACAATAATCAGCGAACATCCATAATTCTGACCATATGATGGAGGAAAGGTGATCTATGAAGCAACTGAAGATGGTTCGGCCTCGGATACAGCCCTGAGGAACTCTTTTAGCAATACACTGTTGCTCGGATGATTGACCTCCAACAACCACTCTCATCTTCCTTTGTAGTAGGAATGACACTAGTCATGGGAAATGTTATATATGTGAACTTGGATTTACTCTGTACAGCCACCAGAGGGCTCATCCCCTGGAGTCCCAAGGGATCCCATAATCCCTCGGAGCACAGGTATTTATGGAGGTCTCACAGGTTGGAGTGGCAATAAATGTTTAAGGTCACCCTTTACTTTGAGCTAACAGTGTTCAGTCTGAATCTTTCTCCATACATAACAACTGGCGACGAGATACAGATCCTGAACACAAAGATGCAGAGAACATTGGGCATCCTGGAAAAATTCTCGGAGGGAGATGAATGGGAAACTTTTGTGGAGCGACTCGACAAATACTTTGTTGACAACGAGTTAGATGGGGAAGAGAACGCTGCCAAACGAAGGGCGATCCTGTTCACCATCTGTGGGGCAACAACGCAAAGCCTCATGAAGAATCTTCCCACTCCAGCGAAATCCAGGAAGAAATCATACGACGATTTGTGCACATTGGTCCGAGCGCATTTGATTCCGAAGAATAGCATTCTGATGGTGAGATACCGGTTCTACACCTACATAAGTTCTGAAGTCCAGGAGTTATCTCACCGAGTTAAGATGCCTTGTAGGACATAGCGAATTTGAAGGACATTTGGAGCAAATGCTTGGTAATTGACATTGTCCACGAAATCATATTTCGCAATGTTTTGACTGTAGAGACGCCAACCTTGAGTAAGGCCACAGTGATAGCCCAGGCGTTCATTGTCACCAATGACAATACGTAGCGAATATCTCAGCACACAAGTGCTGCTACAATACTGCGAACAAAGTAACGTTGTTTTCGAATCGTAAAGTACAGGGCAGGTCACACATACCTGCAGCTGCACGTCCGCAGATGTCTCTCAGTCCACCATCAAACGTGATCAATGCAAGGCCATTAACACCTTGTTGGCGCTGTGGGGGTGATAATCGTTTCCATTCATGCCAAGTCATAGCGTACGTTTGCAAGTGCTGTGGAACAATGGGACACATCCAACGAGTGTGCAGGCGAGCTGCAACTCCTGCTAAATCTGCAAACCACTTGTTGCAGAGGACAACAGTTCCATGGAGGATCATGACTAAGCAGAGCCTCAGACTGAGGAGGCTGAGGTATATGGGGTGCACACATTCACCACGTATTTTCCATTCATTATAATGAATGTTGAACTAAATGGACTCCCGGTGTCAATGGAGCTGGACACGGGCGCGAGACAGTCTATCATGGGCAAAAATACTTTCGAAATATTTTGGTGCTGCAAGGCCTCAAGGCTAGTCTTAACTCCAGTTCGCACGACACTTAGAACTTACACAGAATAACTGAATCCTGTAATCGGCAGTGCTACCGTAAAGGTCACCTACAATGGAGCAGTGCACAAGCTACCACTCTGGCTGGTACCGGGCGATGGTCCCACGCTGCTCGCAGGAGCTGGCCTCAGAAAGAAATGCTGCAACTGGGACCACGTCCAGGCGCTCTCGTCCGTTGTCCACATTTTGTGTCCCCAGGACTTAAACAAATGTCCTTTACTGTGCGAACCAGGCATCGAGAAATTTCAAGGAGCAAAAGTGCAGAGCCACCTAATTCGTGGGGCGCGACCCATCCATCACAAGGCGAGCGCAGTGCCATACATGATGAGAGAAAGGGTAGAGATCAAGCAAGAATGGCTGCCGAGAACGGCATCATTTCACCGATCGAGTTCAACGAGTGGGCCATTCCGATCATTCCTGTCCTCAAGGGAGAGGAAACCATCAGAATCTGTGTTTGTTAAAAGTAGCTATCAATCCTTTCTCCCTGCAGGACCAATACCCACTACCAAAGGCCGACGACCTCTTTACAACGCTGGTTGGAGCAAAGACCTTCACGAAGCTGGAACTGACTTCAGGCTACGTGATGCAGGGACTGGAGGAATCATCGAATACACTCACCTGCATCACATGTACAAATGTCTTTTTGTTTGTAAGAGATGCCCGTTTGGAATCCGATCAGTGGCGGCAATATTCTAGAGAAACATAGAATGCTTACCGAGTTCGGTCTGGCATACCGTCGTCTTCCAGGACGACATCTTGTTCGCAAGTCGGAATAGAGTCGAGCATCTGTAGCAGCTGAAGGAGCTTCTTAGTCGAATCAACCGCGTGGGGCTCAGGTAAAAACGCTCGAAGTGCGGTTTCCTGGTGCCTGAAGTGGATTTCTTGGGAAGGCGGTTTACTGCGAACGGCATCAGGCCCATCAACGCGAAGACAGAGGCAATTGAGAAAGCACCGAGGCCACAGAACATGACGGAGCTGCGGTCTTTTCTGGGATTCCTGAACTACTTTGGTTACTTCTTACTGGGTCTTAGCACACTGTTAGAACCACTGCTATGAAAAGGGGACGGATGGCTTTGGGGCAAAATCCAAGAAAATGCATTTGTAAAAGCGAGAAAATTGTTATGCTCTAAACGATTTGCTTGTGCTGTGTGATCCATATAAGCGTTTGGTACTAGCATGTGATGCGTCGTCATATTGTGCTACGTGTGTATTGCAACAAGCTAATGATTCTGGGAAACGGCAACCAGTTGCCAATGCATCCAGGAGTCTCTCTAAGGCTGAGACAGCCTACAGCATGATTGAGAAAGAAACGTTAGCGTTTGTCTATTGGGTAAAGAAAATGCATCAATACCTGTTGCGGTTTAAATTCTAATTGCAAACTGATCATAGGGCACTCATATCCCTGTTTTACGAGAGTAAAGGAAAAAGCATCAACGCATCGGCCCGCATCAAGAGATGGGCGTTCACGTTGTTCGCATACAACTACGCCATCTGCCACAAGCCAGGCACAGAAAACTGCACCGATGCTCTCATTGGGCTGCCATTGCCCACCATGGGGGTGGTAATAGCGCCTCCCACAGATCTAGCCATGGTTATGGAAGCATTTGAGAGTGAGCAATCACCTGTCACTGCCTGGCAGATCAAAACCTGGACAAGCCAGAACCCTTATTCTCTCTAATCACAAGCGTTGTGCTTCACGGGAGTTGGTGCAGTGTCCCAGTGGACATCCAGGAAGAGAGGAAGAGATTAAGCCGTTCCGGCGGTGCAACGATCAAATGTCTATACAAACAGACTGCTTTCTGTTCTGCAATCGAGTAGCAGTCCCCAAGAAGGGCAGAGAGACCTTCATCAACGACCTCCACAGTGCAAACCCAGGCATCGTAATGATGAAAGTGATAGCCAGATCCCGCGTGTGGTGGCACAATACCGATGTGGACTTAGAGTCCTGCGTTCACAGATGTAACACATGCTCTCAGTTAAGCAATGTACCAGGGAGGCTCCGCTACGTTTATGGTCTTGGCCCTCCAAACCGTGGACTGGGGTACACACCGAATATGCAGGCCGCTTTTTGGATAAAATGTTCCTTGTGCTTGTAGACGGGTATTCCAAGTGGATTAAATGTGAGATAATTTCGGCTAGCACGTCCGCTGCCACTACAGAAAGCCTGCAAGCCATGTTTACCAGTCACGCATTACCTGATGTCCTGGTGAACGACAACCGGCCATGTTCTTCCAGAGCTCATTGCAAATAATTCATGACCTGCAACGGGATCAAACATGTCACATCTGCTCCTTTTAAATCAGCGTCCAATGTCCAGGCAGAGAGAGCAGTACAAACTATGAAGCAAGGCTTGAAGAGGGCAACTGAATGCGCGCTGCCGACTCACCTATCCCGAATCCTGCTTAGCTTTCGCACGAGACCCCACTTGCTCACTGGGATCCCAGCTGCTGAACGGCACATGAAAATTGCACTTAAGACAAGGCTCTCGTTAGTTCATCCTGATATACATGAACATGTAGAGAGCAGGCGGCTTCATCAATGTATATACAATGATAGCGCAAATGTGTCATGCGAGATTTAACTCGATAATCCTGTATTTGTATTGAATTAGGGGCAATGTCCCAATTGGCTTCCCGGCACTGTTTTAGCCAAAGAGGGGAGCAGGGTCTTTTGGGTTGAACTTACAAATGGACTCATTTACCGGAAACACTCAGACCAAATCAAGCTCAGATTTATGCACTGTACTGAGCAACCCAACTTGGAGCCTACCATTTTTAATGTCCCAACATACACACCAGCGGCAAACGGCATCACAGTTGACCACGAAGCAGAACCCAACTTCCACAGCAGCGCAGCAGGACCCAATACAACAGGCAGCCCAGCAAGGCGAGCTGCACAGCTAGGGCTCAACAAATGATTCAACAATACCAGCTTTCACACCGAGACGAACAACCAGGGCAAGATGGGCCCATGATCGACTCACATTTTAAATACTCACACTCGTGACTTTGGGGAGGTATGTTGTTATATTTGTGAACTTGTATTTACTCTGTACAGCCACCAGAGGGCTCATCCCCTGTAGTCCCAAGCGATCCCATAATCACTTGGGAGCACAAGTATTTATAGAGACATCACCGGTTGGAGAGGCACTCTGGAGACCTGTAATAAAAGACTAAGGTCACAATTTATTTTGAGCTTACAGTGTTTAGTCTGACTCTTTCTCCGTACATAACAGGAGAATATTACTTGAATTTGTTAATGCCACACTCGATCAAATGCTGACTTGGTGTCACGGGCAGTCACTGTCACCTCTCATCTGGAATTCATGTTTGGAACAAGGGTGTAAAGAGGTCTAGACCCGAGTGGTCCTTGCGGAAAACAAATTGAGCATCCGTGAGAAGGTTATTGGTTAGTTAAAGCTTCTTTATAGCACTGTCGACGGCAACTTACATAACTTTACGGCTGATTAAGAGGAGATTGATGGGATGGCAATTGGCTGGATTGGATTTGCCCTGTTTTTTGTGGACAGAAGATAATTGGACGGTTTTCCACATTGTCGGGTATACTTACAGCAGGAATAGAACAGCTTGTCTAGCGTTGCGGCGAGTTCAGCAGCACAAGTCTTCCAGACAACAGCTGGGACATTGTCGTGGCCCATACCTTTCGTGCATTGCGTGCGCTCAGCCGCTTCGTGCTCTCACGTGGAATTGGCTGATGTCTGGCTTCTGAGATGGTGGTACCTCAGGAGGATTGCGAGATGAATCATCCAGTCGGAACGTCTTGCTGATGTGCTGGTGTGCTGAGCTTCACCTTCCTTGAGGATGTTAATTTTACTCCTCCAGTCAGGTTTTAATAGACAAGCACCCTTGAAGACTGAATGTGGCAGGACTGCAGAGCTTTTGATCTGATCCGCTGGTTGTGGGGTCGCTGAGATCCGTCTATAGCATGATGATGGATTGTCTTGCTTTCATGTTGTTCTGTATTGCATCTGCCCTCGAAAGGCTCCTAATTTTTAGATAGCCCAAGTGATTTTCCTGGTACGCTCATCAACACTCCACATTGAAGCAGGTTTGGTCGCTTGACATGATATTTATGGTAGAATGAGGGACATCAAGGGTCATGATTTTACAGATTGTGGTGGAATACAATTCTTCTGCTGCTCATGATCCACAACGCCACATGAAAGGCCAGTTCTGAGTTGCTACAATGTTTCTGCATCTCTCCCAATTATTGCCGTAGTATTGCTACATACCAATGGTGTATGTCCTCAGTGTGAATACGAGACTTCGTCTCCACAATTATTGTGTGGCAGTCACTGCTAACAATGATGTCATGGAGAGATGCCTCTGCGACAGGTTGATTGATGCAAACGAGGTCAAGTAGCTTGATGCCTAGGTTTGATGGGTGAGCTTACTTGGGTAGATTTGGAAACTAGATTAAGAAGTGTGGTGGTAGATAACCACTGACACACATTTAAAGAAACACTCCGAAATGGTAAACGAATATAGATTTTTTTAAGAAGTAAGAACTCCATCACTGGTGAACTAAATAAGGGAACGATAGTATCACACTTAATGAGAGGCTGAAAATGTTGCAAAAATTGTTGTAAGCATGAGGAGTAGGAGAGCAGTAGAAGTTATAATGGGGAATAAGGAAATAGCAGAACTTAAACAAATATACTTTCTATCGCCTTCCCAGTATTGAACACAACAAGAACAGAAAATAGCAGGGAACTAAGGGGCTAATAAGAATGATGAACTTATTGTAATTTCCATCAGAAAAGAAGAGGTACTTGAGAAACTAATGGGAATTAAAGCCGTCAAATCCTCTGGACATGAAGGCCTAAATCCTAGGGTTCTAAAAGAGGTGACTGCGAAGTTAGTGGCTGTATTCGGTGTGATCTACCAAAATCCTCTACATTTTTTAGAATAGTCACACTAAATTTTAAGGCAAGGATGGAGAGAGCAAACAAGGAACTCAACGCCAGTTAAGCTTAAGAAACTTGTTCAGAAAATCTTTGAATCCTTTATAAAGGAAGTGATAAAAAGCTACTAAGAAAATGAGAATATCTGTAGGCAGACTCGGCATGGTTTTACGAAAGTGACATCATGTTAAACAATTTTATTAGTGTTTACTGAGGATGCAGCTAGCAGGGTTGATTATGTGGAAGCATTGTATGTCATATATTTAGAGTTCCATGATGCATTCAATGAGGTTGCACACAAAAGTATGTTATGCATGATTGGTGCTCATGAGTTTGGGCATAATGTATTATCATGAATAGTGGATTAATTATCGGAAAGAAAATAAAGTGTAGGGTAAAACGGGTGCTTTTCCGGTTGGCAGACTAAATTTGCCGGGTGCCACAAGGCACTGCATGCGCCTCAGCTATGAACAATTATTAGGAATGAGTTAGATGTTCGGAGCGAGTGCAATATATCCAAATTTGCTGACGATAAAAGGATGGATGGAAAACTGAACTGTGAGATAGACACAAATAGATATAGATGGATTAAGTGAGTTGGCAATACGTTGATAGATGGAGCATTATGTGGGGGAATGTGACGTTATTCACTATATTAGGAAGAATTGAAAAATAGAATATTTTTAAATGATTAGAAACGATGAAATGTTTGTGCGCAGGAAGAATAGGATGTCCTCGCACAGGAAGCAGAACGATCTGGCGTGCAGGTAGAGCAAGGAATTAGGAAAGACAATGGCATTTTGGCCTTTATTGCAAGACAGTTGGAGTACAAGAATAAGGAAGCGTTGCCACAGTTGCGCAGGACGTTGCTGAGGCTACGCATGGAGGATTGCGCACAGAGTTGGTCTCCTGATCTGCAGAATAATACACTTGCCACAGATGCACGGCAAACAAGTTGACTGCATTTATTCCGGTGATCAGATGGTTCTATGAGGTGCCATTGGGCAGACTGGGCCTAAACTCTCCGAAGATTAGAACAATGAGAATTGAGGTCATTGAAACGCATGCGATTCTGAGGGTAATGATAGGGTAGAGGCTGAAACATTGTTTGACTTGGTTGGGGAGCCTCTAACTCAGGAGCAGTTTCAGGATAAGTCATCGTAAATTTCGGGTAGAGAAGAGGAGTAATTCCTTCACTGAGAAGAACATGTATATTTTGCATTGCGTACACCAGATAGCTGTGGATACTGAATCGTTTGAGGATATTCAAGGCAGTGATAGACAGATCTTTGGTCTCAGGGGGCTATAAAAGCTATGGAGATCGGGCTTGAAAGTGCAGCTGCTTCTATCGATTGCAGCATTCGTAGCTGTGGCGATCGCACAGTCATTCAGGAGATGAAGTATGGTTTTCATACTGAGAACAACATCCAACGTATTTTGTGTCAATAACACCATGCTAAATGGAATCGATTCAGACCAGATATAGCAGCGACAAAATGGGCATCCATGAGGCGTTGTGGGCCATCAGCATCAGCAGAATTGTATTCCACCACAATCTGTAACCTCTTTGTTCGCCATTGGCATCAAGCCAAGAGTCCAACCCTGTTTGAATGAAATGCGTCGAAGATCTTGCAAGGGGCATCATCAGGCTGATCAGAACATGAGGTGCCAACTTGCGGAAACTGCAAACTAGGATCACATGTTAGTTAAAAAGCGAATGCAGCATGCTATAGGCAAAGCTATGCGATCCCATAACGAGCAGATTAGACTAAAGCGCTGTACTCCTGCCACATCCAGTCGTGAATGATGGTGGATAATAAAAGAAACGTGTAAAAATAGAAAATAGATGCAGGAGCACGCCATTCAGCCATTCGTCCCTTCGAGCCTGCACTACCATTCAACATGGTCATGGCTGATAAAGCAACTTCGGTACCCCACAGCTGCCTTCTCTCCATCCTGATCCCTTTCGCCATAAGGGCCACATCTAACTCCCTTTTGAATATATCCAAAGAACTAGACTCAACAACTTTCCGTGATAGAGAATTGCATCGGTTCATAATTCACTGGGTGAAAAAGTTTCTCCTCATCTCGGTCCTATATGGCTTAACCCTTACCCTTCGGCTCTACCCCCTGATTCGTGACTTCCCCAGCATCGGGAACATTCTTCCCGCATCTGACCTGTCCAATCCCTTCAGAATGTTATATATTTCAATGACATCCCTTCTCATTCTTCTAAATTCCAGATAATTTCAGCCTTTTCAATACAGTATTTTTTAATATGTCAGTCCTGCAATCCTGGTGAACCTTCGCAGCACTTCCTGAATAGCAATAATATCCTTCCTCAGATTAGATCAAAAATGCATACAATACTCAAGGTGTGTTCTCACCAAGGCCCTGTACTACTGCAGCAAGGCCGCGCTGCACCTATACTCACATTCTCTCGCTATGAAGGACACCATGCCATTTGTTTTCTTAACTGCTTGCTGCACCTGCATGCCTACTTTCAATGACTGATGTACCATGACACACAGTTCTCGTTGCAACTCTTATTATACTAATCTGTCACCATTCTGATCACAACCTGCCTTCCTGTTTTTGCCACCAAAGTGGATATCCTCACACTTATCCACATTATACTGCATCTGCCATGCATTTGCCCACTTGCCTAACCAGTCCAAAGCACCCTGCAGCCTCTTATCATCCTCCTCACAGTTCAGACTGCTACCCAGCTTAGTGTCAATTGCAAACCTGGTGATATTACATTCAAGTCCTTCGTCTAAATCATTAATGTATCTTGTAACTAGCTAGGGTCACAGCAATGAACCTTGCGGTACCCCAGTAGTCACTGCCTGCCATTATGAAAAGTACCCGTTTGTTCCCACTCTTTGCTTCTTGCCTGCCACTTTTTCTCTCCACGTCAATACGTTACCCAAATTGCACGTGCCTTAATTTTGTACTCTATCTATTGCGTGGTACCTTGTCAAAAGCCTTTTGAAAGTCCAAATACACCATATCCACTGGTTCTCCCTTATCCACTCGACTAGATACACCCTCAAAAATGTTTAGAATAATTGTCAAGCATGATTTCCCCTTAATAATTGCATGCCGACTTGGACCGTTCAGTCAAAGCTTTCCAAATGCACTGCTATTACATTTTTAACAATTGATTCCAGCCTTTTCCCCACCACCGAGTTCAGGCTAAAATCTCGATAATTCCGTTTTCTCTCTCCCTCATATTTTAAAAAGTAGGTTTACATGACCTACCCTCCAATCCATAGGAACTGATCCAGAGTCCATGGAATGTTGGAAAATTGCCACCTATGAATCTACTATTTCTAGGGGGGTCTTCCTTAAGTACTCTGGGAAGCAGAATATCAGGCCCTAGTTATTTTTTGGCCTTCGATCCATCAATTTCCCAAACACCATTTCCTGACTAATAAGGATTTTCCTCAGTTCCTTCTTTTCGCTAGACCCTCGGTCCCCTAGTATTTTCGCGAGGTTATTTGTGTCTTCCTTAGTGAAGACAGAACAAAAGTATTTTTTCAATTCGTCTGCTTTTTCCTTGTTCCCTATCATGAATTCACCTGAATCTGACTGCAAGGGACCCACGTTAATCTTCACTAATATTTTTCTCTTCACATTTCAATAGAAGTTTTACCAGTCAGTTTTTATGTTCCCTGCAAGCTTACTCTCATGCTCTATTTTGCCCTCCTAATTGAAACATTAGTCCTCCTCTGCTGAATTCTAAATTTCTCAGGTTTGCAGCTTTTTCGAACCAATTTATATGTCCTAACGGGGGAAGGAAGTTCCATGAATATCCCATCGTCAATGATGCCATATCGCAGCCCATGTGTGCTAAAGACAAGTATGCAGCGTTTACAAATATCTTCAACCAGTAGTGCCGTGTGGATGCTCCATATCGGCCTCCTCCTGAGGTCACCACCATCACAGAATCCAGTATTCTGCGAATTCTATTCACTCCGCGTAATATCAAGTAATGGCTGAATGCACAGGATGCAGCAAAGGCTTTTGGCCCCAAACACCTTCCGAACAGTTGTGCTGAAGACATGTGCTCCAGAATTAGCTTCGACACTAGCCAAGCTGTTCGAGTACAGCAAAAATACTGGCATCTATCCAGCAATGTGAACAATTGCCAAGGTATGTCCTGTCCACATGATGCAGGACAAATCCATTCGTGCCAATTACCACGCCATCAGTCTACTTTCAATCATCAGCAGCGTGATGGAAGGTATCGTCAAAAGTGCTATCACTTGGCACCTAATCAACAATAATGTGCTCACCAATGGTAATTTTGGGTTACGTCAGGACCAGTCGGCTCCATTTGTCATTACCGCCTTGGTCCATATATGGAGATAAGAGCTGAATTACAGAGGTGAGGTGAAGTGAGTGCCATTGAAATCAGGCACATTTGACTGAGAGTGGCATCATGGCGCCCGGGTCAAACTGAAGATGATTGGAATCAGGGTAATATTCTCAAGTGGCTGGAGTCACAACTAATACAAAGGAAGATAGCTGTGGTGGTTCGAGCTCAATCATCACAGCCACAGGACATCTTTCCAGGAGTTCTTCAGGGCAGTTTCCAAAGCCCAACCATTTTCAGTTGCTTCACCAATAATTTCCCTCCATCATAATACCAGATTTGGAAATGTTCGCTGAAGACTTCACAGTTCTGTGTGCCATTCGCAACTCCTCAGATAATGGAGCTGTCCATGCCCGCCTGGAGCAAGACCTGGACAAGATTCAGCCTTGGGTTGATAAATGGCAAGCAGCATTCTCTCCACACAAGTGTCAGGCAATGACAATCTCCAACAAGCTAAGTGTCTACCCACCGCCATTTCATATTCAATGGCATTGCTTTTGCGAATCTCCCGCTACCAACATCCTAGCGTCACGATTGACTGGAAACCTAACTGGACTGGCCACATAGATAATGTAGCAACAGGAGCAGGTCCGAGGCTGGGTATTCTGCGGTGAGTGTCTCAACTCTTGAGACTCCAAAGCTTTCCCACCACCTATAAACGAATCAATAGGAGATTAAGCGGTTATGGGGAGCAAGCAGGAAAGTGGACCAAAGTCCAATATCGGATCACCTATGATCGTATTACATGGCGCAGCAGTCTCGAGAGGCCGTATAGCCTACTCATTCTTATATTTCGAATCTTCTTATTTTCCCATAAGGCTGAATTCAGGAGTATGATTGAATAATCTCAACTTGCCTGGATGAGTGCAGCCCCAAGAACTATCATGAAGCTCGACAATCTCCATGTCAAAGCAGTCCGCTTGATTAGCACCCCATTCACCTCCCTAAAAAATCACCCACTCCATCACCGACATGCCGTGGCTGCAGTGTGTACCATCTGCAAGATACACTGCTGCAACTCGCAAGTCATCACCAACAGCACCTACCAAATCTGCAAACTCCACCACCCAGAAGGACAAGGGCAGCAAGCACAAGGGAAAACCATCACCTGCACATTCCCTTACACCATCCTGACATTGAAGGAAATGTCCATTCCTTCATTGTTGCTGGGTCAAATTCCTGGAGCTGCATCCCGAATAGTACTGTGGGAGTCCCTTCACCACATGGACTGCAACGGTTCAAGAAGACGGTTCACCACTATCTTCTCAAGGCATATTAGGAATGGAAAATACATGCTGACCTGGTTAGCAATGACCAGATGCCATGAACGAATATTAAAACATGTACCTTGTTAAATGATGCAGCAGGCTCGAAGGGCTGCTCTTACATCATTATGTTCTGCAGAGTAGCATTATCACCTGTTCTGCAATATTTGATTCACAGACTGTTTGAAAGGAATCAGGCCACGAGAACTGCATAAGCATCGAGTCGTGTAAAGCAAGGAGAGTTGCTTTCACTATTCCTGTGGGAATTCGCTACGAAGCAGTATTGCAAGACAGCACATTCTGCTGCAAACAATGCTTATTTTACTTTCCAATAACAACACCAACCATTTTATTTTAATATGACGTGTTAGATTTTAAAAACTACTCGCCTGAACCTATTTATTAAATGACTGTAACTAATGCTAATTAAGATCATACCAGAATTTTCACTCTGGAGGATTGATGAGTGTAAAAATATAGGTTCTCTTCCATTTCTTCAGCCGTGTGGCACCAAGATTATTCTGCTCCTACAGAATTCATCCGTTCTTCTCAACAATGGAATAAGTAACAATTATACTGATTAAAGAAGATTTACTACCAAATTTTCGCTGCCGGCGGTGTCCCTGGTAAGCCAATATGACCTGTTTGTTAATCTGTGTTAACTGTCTCCCTGTTCTTATAGCATGTTGGATAAGGTAACTTGTTTTATTGATGTCAGCATTACTCAGTCGCTCTTGACTGGAACCAAATCGTGTACTGCCTGTCGACACTCTTATAGATTCCAATAATTTAATAATCTCACTGAAGTTACAATGTTCTTTCAAAATCCAGCACAAAGATTTTAGCGGAGTTCTGGTGGCTTGTCACTCTGTGTAGAGAGAGCTCTGCAACACATCATAAAATGTGTGGGCCCGTTTCCCTGGTAATGAGTCCAATACTACTCATGGTTTCGCAGTGCTCCGTGTTGACAACCACACTGAATGGAGTAAAATGTTGCACTCCAGACTTTGGAACTTT
The DNA here is from genome assembly GCF_044704955.1 of Pristiophorus japonicus. Lineage (NCBI taxonomy): Eukaryota > Metazoa > Chordata > Chondrichthyes > Pristiophoridae > Pristiophorus > Pristiophorus japonicus. Next base: position 2,812,484 of record NW_027254201.1, on the reverse strand, counting down.
ATTCATACCTTTTCTGACTTTCTTACAGTGAACTTCGTGACAATTCTGATACTCTTTCGAGCAAGCTGCCGCCTTTCCTAGTGATTCTCTGTCTACTGACAATGGCAACAGCAGATCTACTGGTCATGATCATCAATGTAATAGTGTATCATATTCTCAGTTATCACTTTCCACTTTCCTTCCTATCCCACACTCTTGTGTGCACGTCTCATCTATACATCGCCCATGTCAACATCGATCTTTCTGTTTGGTTCGCCATCTCCTTCACATTTGATCGATTTGTAGTTATCAGCTGCCAAAGGGATAAAACAAATTACTGCACTGAGGGAACTGCGACCGCGGTTACCAAAATGTTCTCGGTTCTGATCGTAATAAAGACCATTCCGATTTTGTTTTTGTATGAAGCGCAGCAAATAATTAAAATTATGCATTGGGGCTGCCGGCCAAATGTGGCTTTCTTTTCCTCACCCTCAGGTGCAGCGTACTTCTGTTTTCACATCGTCTGGGTAGTTCGGCTTCATTTTACTTTAATCAGCTTGTGCAACTCTTTGATCATACAACGTGTTTTAATGGCCAATAGAGCCCGCAGGAGACTCCTCGGTCACAGCTGTGAGAATCAGTGTGATCCAGACAGACGGAACCGAGTCAAATACATAATTTTATTGTTCACTATATCGGGCAGTTATATAATGTTATGGCTGACAGCTGTCCTTAGCTTTCTAACTACTGTACTGACGAAACCCAATTATTACTGAGGTGACCGCATAAACCTAGCATATATCGCCAATGAAATTGGTACTGTGCTAAAGCTTTTGAGTTCCTGTCTCAACTTGTGTAATTATGCAGCGACGCAGGCAAAATCAGAGAAGAGCTAAAGAAAACGCTAATATCTCTATGGATACTGATTCAAAAATTAGTTAATAATGAAAGAAATACGAACAAGAGCTCGCCTTTGAAAAATAACATTCACTTTGACCTCAAATTTCAGCTTAGACTGGGGTTTGTCTCCTTACATCTATGTCAAGATGATTCTTATAAAATCTCTCAGATAGGCGACAATATGTGTCGCCCTTGTGACATTTAACCCAACTTTGACCCCACGTTTCC